>NW_028133354.1:600000-919024 GCF_964374135.1 Grampus griseus | reverse complement strand
TGTGGCTCTATGGCCCTTCCTCTAGGCTTTCAAGTCCTTGTATATATTCAGGTGTTTTACCTGGGACGGGTGGGAATAGTTCAGCAGCAACTGGCCTGGGGCTCAGCTCACGTTTACTCACAGATGCCTCGGCACGGTGCCCCAGCTTTGCAATGAGGACGCTTGTTGCGTGGGGGCTGCTGGCTGAATGGGAGACGATTCCCCACCACTGACCAACTTCAGAATTGTTTACAACTGGAGCAAGTGCCCTGATACGGTTTTCCTCTGTGTAACTGGTGGGTTCTGTGTTTTTTTCTCTTTTTCGTTTTTGGTTCAAGGTAGATTTTATTCCTCTTTTTTGTATTTACAGATATAAGCATGGAAATAATTTATTCATATAAATACATGTAAGTGCAGGGAATAATTGTTTTTTCTGTTTTATTTTTTAAATTTTATTTCTTTTTAATTTTGAATTTTATTTTATATTTTTATACAGCAGGTTCTTATTGGTTATCTATTTTATACATATAAATGTATACATGCCAATCCCAGTCTCTCAACTCCTCCCACCACCACCCCCCCAACAGGTTTCCCCCCTTGTTGTCCATACGTTTGTTGTCTACATCTGTTGCTCTATTTATGCCTTGCAAAATGGTTAATCTGTACAGTTTTTCTAGGTTCCACATATATGCATGAATATACAAGATTTGTTTTTCTCTTTCTGACTTACTTCACTCTGTATGACAGTCTCTAGATCCATCGACGTCTCTACAAATGACCCAATTTCATTCCTTTTCATGGCTTAGTAATATTCCATTTTATATATGTACCACAGCTTTATGCATTCGTCTGTCTGTGGGCATTTAGGTTGCTTCCATTACCTCGATATTGTAAATAGTGATGCAATGAACATTGCGGTGAATGACTCTTTTTGATTTATGGTTTTGTCTGGGTATATGTCCAGTACTGGGATTGCTGTATCATATGGTAATTCTATTGTTAGTTTCTTAAGAAATTCCATATTGTTCTCCATAATGACTGTATCAATTTATATTCCCAACAATAGTGGAAGAGGGTTCCTTTTCTCCACACCCTTTCCAGCATTTTTTGTTTGTAGATTTTCTATGATGTCTATTCTACCAGGTGTGAGGTGATACCTCATTGTTGAATCCATTTCATTGAGCAAGGGGTAGGTCTTGTCTATTACATATTTGGCTTATGGAACGGTATCTGTGCTAATTTCAAACTCTGCTTTTATGCAGCACCCCAACTCACCTTCCCCCTTAAGCAGGCATAAGTTGGTTTTCTAAACTTGAGACCCTGTTCTGTTTTGTAATGCAGTTCATGTGTAGCCAAGTTCACATTCCATGTATTAGTGATACCTTATGATGTTTCTTTTTCTGTGTCACTTATTTCACATAGAATCATCGTGCCTCAATCCACTCATTATGCTGGTACGGGTCTGGTGACATAGATTTCATTGCTGAGTGGTATTCTGTTGTACATAACTACCGCAATTTCTTTATCCATTATTTGCTCTCTGGGATATTTAACTTGTGCCGTAGAAGAGATTTCTGTAAAAAGAGCCGTCCCAAATTTAGGGGTGGCTGTGTCTTTTTGATTTTAATTTCCCTAAGCTATAGGACCATAAGTGGAAGTGCCCTAGGCTCTGTTGCTTTGTTTTTTAGATGTTTCAGAAAACACCATACACTTCTACAGAGCGGCTGTTGTCAATTTACATCCCGCCCATCAGCATAACAAGGCTCCCCGTTCTCCATGGCCTGTCCTGCCTTTCTGGATTTTACACTTTTTTCAGATGACACTTTTGACCGGGGGGAAGTGAGACTTCATTGTAGTGCAGATTTCCTTTGCAAGCTTGCTTGGTTGGCCAAAAAGGGCGTATGCGTTTTTTCCTGAATATATTCAGGAAAAAACGCATACGCCCTTTTTGGCCAAGTGCATCATTGTGGACGTTCTGCCTCTTTTCCTATGCTTTCAATGCAATTCCAGTCTACCTCCTGAAATCGGTTTCCTGCAATTCTGCCCCGCTTTCAAGTCCTCTTGGCAGCCTTACTTCAGTATATTTTTGGACAATAGCTGTCATTTATAACTCTGCAGGTTTGTGAATTACAGTGCCCCTGAGCTCCTTTCTTCAACTCGCTTTCTTTTGAGCTGGGAGCAACACCGCAGGATGGCTTCAGGACCTAATCTGGTTCCGGCACGGCACGCTGAGCCTTTGGTTTATTCCTCTTCCCTTTGGGAAATGAGAGTTAAATTTGCCCGTCCAGACACCTCCAGCTAGTCTCTCATTGGTTCTCCCTATTCCTGTTCATCTTCCGCAGAAATTGCAAACTGGGCCAAACAGGAGGTTAAAGGCATTCACTCTCCAAGTGAGGAGAGTGTTAGTAAAGCGTCTGGAATGTTGCACCCGAGTACCAGGGAACGAAAAGTGAGACACATTTGAACACGTTTCTCGATCACACGGTGGATCATACTCTGGGTTCCACATGCATGTTTTAGCTGAAGGAAGAATCCCTTAAACCTGGAGAGTTGAGACCAATGGAATGGGTACCATGCAATAAGACTTCAAAGGGTCTGCATTTGCTCACCGAACCTCACCAATCTTATGAGCCCCAAGTGTCCAGCCTTATGTGTCACCCAGCTCTGGGTGTAGATATGGTAAATGCAGGTTGCATCAGAAGCCTTGAATGAATTACTTAAGTATTGCTCTCTATTTCACTCTCATTGTGTTTTGTTTAAGAAATTTATTTTTAATATGGGATTTAGATGATTTTCACTGCTTTAATGCCACTGTACACACTCTTGATTCTCTTACAGAGATATATAAATCCATAGCTTTTATGATTCTTACTAGTCAGGTATATTCCTAGGCGTTGAATATGGGGTGTTGAGTCCATTTCGTTGAGCAAGGAGTAGCTCTTGTCTATTCCATATTTGGCTTAAGGAACTTTATCTGTGCTCATTTCAATCTCTGGTTTTATGCAGCACCCCAACTCACCTTTCCCCTTAAGCAAGCATAAGTTGGTTTTCTAAATTTGAGACCCTGTTCTGTTTTGGAATTCAGTTCCTGTGTAGCCAAGTTTACATTCCGTGTATTAGTGATATCTTATGATGTTTCTTTCTCTGTGTGACTTATTTCAGTTAGATTCATTGTACTTAATCCACTCATTATGCTGCTACGGGCCTGATGACATAGATTTCATTGCTGAGTGATACTGCATTGTACGTAAGTACCACAACTTCTTTATCCATTTTTCACTTTCTGCGATATTGAACTTGTACCGTATATGAGGTTCTTATAAACAGAGCCATCCCAAACTTGGGGTGGCTGTGTCTTTTTGATTTTAATTTCCCTAAACTATAGGACCATAAGTGGAAGTGCCCTAGGCTCTGTTGCTTTGTTTTTTAGATGTTTCAGGAAACACCATACACTTCTCCAGAGTGGCTGTTGGCAATTTACATCCCGCCCATCAGCATAAGAAGGCTCCCAGTTCTCCATGGCCTGTCGTGCCTTTCTGGATTTTACACTTTTTTCAGATGGCCCTTTTGACCAGGGGAAAGTGAGACTTCATTGTAGTGCAGATTTCCTTTGCAAGCTTGCTTGGTTGGCCAAAAAGTGTGTATGCGTTTTTTCCTGACTATATTCAGGAAAAAACACATACGCCCTTTTTGGCCAAGTGCATCATTGTCGAGGTTCTGACTCTCTTCATATGTTTTCAATGCAATTCCAGTGTACCTCCTGAAATCGGTTTCCTGCAATTCTGCCTTGCTTTCAATGCTTCTTCATAGCCTTACCTCAATATATTTTTTGAAAATAGTTGGCCTTTATAACTCTGCAGGTTTTTGAATTGCAGTGGCCCTTAGCTCCATTTTTCAGCTCTTATTTTTGTGATCTTGCCCCATAACCACAGGATTCCTTGAAGCTCTATTCTTCTTCTGGGGCACCTTGCTGTGCCTTTGGTTAATTCTTCTTACTGATGTGAAATTAGAGTGACATGTGCCCATTGAAACCGCTACAGCTAGTTTCTCACTGGTTCCCCCTATTCCCATTCATCCTCCGCACTAACTGCAGACTGTGCGATACCAGAACTTAAAGGCATTGACTCTCCATGTGGAGATGTTGTTAGTAAAGCGGCTGGAATGTCGATCCGGAGCCCCAGAAGAGGAAAAATGAGGTGTGTTTTAGAAACCTTTCCCGATCATATGGTATACCAGTCGCTGGGTTTCCCAAGCATGGTTTAGCTGTAGGAAGATTCCCTTCAACCTGGAGTGTTGGGACCCTTGGAATGAGTAGCATGAAGTATTGCATTAAACTTTCGGCAGTTGCTCACCAAAGCTCACCAATCCTCTCAGCCCCAAGTGTCCAGCCTTATGTCTTATCCAGCTGTGGGTTTATATGTGGTCAATCCAGGTTGCATCACAGCCCCTGAGCGAATTTTGTAAGAATTTTTCTCTCTTTCATTGTTTCTGCGTTTTGTTTTTAAAATTTATTTCTATAATGGGGTTTAGCTCATTTTCACTGCTGTGTTTGTGCCGCTCTGCACACACTTGATTCCCTTATGGAGATATATCAATACATGGGTTTTAAGATTCTTATTACTCAGATATATTTCTCTGCGGTGTATAGGGTGTGTTGAGGCCAGTTCATTGAGCAAGGTGTAGATCTTGTCTAATACCTATTTGGTTTATTGAACGGTATCTGTGCTAATTTCAAACTCTGGTTTTATGCATCACGCCACCTCTCCTTTCCCCTTAAGCTGACATAAGTGTGTTTTCTAAATGTGAGACACTGTTCTGTTCTGTAATTCATTTCTTGTGCAGCCATATTTACCCTCCCTCTATAAGTGATATCTTATGATATGTTTCTTTTTCTGTTTGACTTATTTCAAGTAGTATTATCGGAACTAAATCCACTCTTTATCCTTCTACTAGCCTTATTACATTGATTTCATGGTGAAGAGATATTCCATTGTACATAAGTACCACATCTTCTTTATCCATTGTTCTCTTTCCTGGGATATTTAAGGTGTACTGAAGTTGAGGTTCTTGTAAACAGAGTAGCCCTAAACTGTGGTGTGCTTGTGTCTTGTTGATTTTTAGACTTCCCTAGATATACTCCCATGATTGGAAGTGTCCTATGCTCTGTAGCTCTGTTTTTTAGATGATTTAGGAACCACCATACACTTCTCCAGAGTGGCTCTCGGCAGTTCACACACTGCCCATCAGCGTATAAAGGCTCCCTGTTCTCCATGGCCTGTCCTGCATTTCTGGTTTTTACAATTTTTTAGGATGGCCCTTTTGACCGGTGGGAAGTGAGACTTCTTTGTTGTGCACATTTGCATTGCTTGCTTGCTTCGTTGCCCATAAAGTGCGTATGCGTTTTTTCCTGGATATAATCAGGAAAAAACGCATACGCCCTTTTGGGCCAACTGCATCATTGTCGAAATTCTGCCGCTTTTCATGTGCGTTAAAGACGAGTCCAATCTATCTCTTGAAATCTGTTTCTTGCAATTCTGTCTTGCATTCAGATCCTCTTCTTTGCCTTACCTCAACATATTTTTGGACGTTAGTTTTCATTTATAACTCTGCAGGTTTGTGAATTGCAGTGACCCTGAGCTCCATTTTTTAAGTTGTTCTTTTGTGAGCTGGCCTCAAACCCGCAGGATTGCTTCAGGCCCTATTTTGGCTCCGGCGAGGCAGGCTGAGCCTTTCTTTAATTCTTATTCTTAATGGGAAATTAGAGTGATATGTGCCCGTCCAAACCCCTACAACTCTTCTCTCATTGGTTCCCCCTCTTCCCGTTCATCCTCCTCACAATTTGCAAAATGTGTGAAACAGAAGTTTAAATGTGCTGATTCTCCAAGTGGGGAGATTCTAAGTAGCGTGGCTGGAATGGTGAACAGGAGCACCAGGAGAGGATAAATGAGGTGCATTTTAGACACATCTCCCGATCACATGGTGTACAGTCCTCTGGGTTTTCCATGCATGTTTTAGCTGTAGGAAGATCCCTTGAACCTGCAGATTTGGGACCCATTGAATGGGTACCAGGTAGTATTACTTTAAAGGGTGTGCATTTCCTCACCCAACCTCACATTTCTCTTAGCGCAAACAGTTTCCAGCCTTATGTCTCATCCTGCTGTGGGTCTAGATGTGTTCAATCCATGTTGCATCACCGTCCCTGAGGAAAAGTTGTAAGAGGTTTTCTCTGTCTCTCTGTCGTTTATTTTTTTCAATTTATTACTATATTGGTTACAGCTGATTTTCAAAGCTCTGTTTCTTGCTGCTGTACATCCACTTGATTCACGTACAGAGAGACATCAATAAATTCTTTTTCAGATTCTTACCAGTCGTATATATTCTTTTCCGGTGACTTGAGTGTGCTGAGTGCAGTTCTTTTAGCTACCGTGTAGGCCTTGTTGATTATCAGTTTGGTATTTGGAATGGTATCTTTGCTAATTTCAACCTCCTGGATGATGCCTCACCCCTCCCCACCTTTCCCGTTTAGCAGCCTTATGCATGTTTTCTACATATTTGACTATGTTTTTGTTTTGTAATTTATTTCATGTGTAGCCATTTTGGATTCCACCTTTAAGTGATATCTTATGATATGTGTCTTTTTCTTTTTGAATTCTGTCACTTAGAATGATCATACGTAACTCCTCCGGAGTTGTTACAACTGGCCATATTTCATTGATTTCCAGGCTGAATAATATTCCACTCTACCTAAGTACCACATCTCTATCCATTTTTTCCCTCCAGAGACATTTAAGTTATATCCTAGTCGAGGATCTTTTAAACAGAGAGGGGGTAAACATTGGGGTGCCTGTGTCCTCTCGATTTTTGTTTTTCCCAAGATATACGCCCATGAGGGCAAGTGCCCTATGCTCTGTAGCTCATTTTTTAGATGCTTTAGTAAACACAATACACTTCTCCAGAATGGCCGTTGGCAATATACATTTCCACTATAAGTCTCACAGGGCTCCCTCTTCTCGTTGCCCTGTCCTGCATTTCTGTTGTTTACGCTTTATGAGGATGGCTCTTCTGACTGATGCGAAGTGATATCTTTTGTAGTATTGACTTCCAGTGCCCACCTGTTTGGTTGGCTAAAAAAGTGTATGCCCTTTTCTTGAATATATACAGAAAAAAACGCATACACCCTTTTTGGCCAACTGCAATGTTGGCAATGTTCAGCTCCTTTTCTTGTGCTTAATGGCGAGTCCTTTCTACCTCCTCAAATCCCTTTCCTGCCATTCTCCCTTGCTTACAAGTCCTTTTCTCTGACTTTCCTCAAGACATTTTTCAGTGATGGATATTTTCAACTCTGCAGTTTTGTGAATTTTACTGCCCCTGAGTTCCATTGTTCAACTTGTGTTTATGGGAACTGGCCACAAAGCAGCGGGATTTCCTCAAGCCCTATACTGTTTCCATAGGCAACCCTAGCCTTTGGTCAATTCGTCTTCCTGATTGGAAATTAGAGTGACATGTGCCTGTCTGAACACCTAGGACTTGTCTCTCATTGTTCCTCATCCTTCCGCTTCATCCTCTGGACAAATTCCAAACTGTACGCAACAGGATGTTGACAGTGCTGACATCTCCAAGTGGGGAGACTGTTAGTAAAGACGCTGGAGGGGTGAACCAGAGCACCAGGAGATGAGATGCCTTTTCCAAGCTCTTCCCGATCAGACGGTATACCATCCTCTGGGTGTGACAGACATGTTTTAGCAGTAGGAAGAGTCCCATTCATGTAAGGAGAACACCAGGGCTTTTTCAAAATCAGTGTCTCCCCGAAACCCAAACTGGGGAATTTTTTAAGCTACGGCTACACATATGTTCATTAAGGGCCTTGGGAAGTAGGCAGAGTCCAAACTTTAGATGATTGAATTCTTCAGGGTCAGAAGCACTCACCACCAGCTTCCCTTAGGCTACACTTTAACTATCATTGATAGATGATGTCAATAAAAATATCTATTCTTTTTCAGATTATTTCCCCTTATAGGTTATTGCAAAATGTTGAGTGTAGTTCCCTGTGCTATACAGTAGTTCCTTGTTGATGATCTATTTTATACATAGCAGTGTGTATGTGTTAATTCCAAACTGTTAATTTATCCCTCCTCCCACCTTTCCCCTTTGGTAATAATAAATTATAAGATTTTATACTTCTCAGAAATGGGGGAGCTGAAAGAGAGGTATCATTTTCAATGGAAAAGCATTTAAAACAAGATTGAAGGTTTAACCAAGATTATTAGATGTACATCCTTGGAAAGAAATCACTTCGTTTCTCTAATATTGACCTGACAAATAAGACAAACCTTTTCACTGAACTTGCTTATAAAAAGTGATGGAAATATCAAATGGAAGTGTTAGAAACATCTTATTTTACCCGAGCCTTATACACTGTTCTATGTTAACTACAGTTTGGCTCACACATCTGTTCATTGAGGTTACAATAGTCTCAATTTCTGTTACTGATCCTCCAGAGTGGACCCCAACAAGTGTCCCCCTGCCCAGTGTCATTGGGGCCAACAGATCGAGACTGAGTTTGGTTCACAAGCAAAGGAAACTTTATATTTTGATCAGAGAATGGAGAGGTGAGAGCATGCACTACCCCGTGGGCTGTGGGCTGGGCTGCTGTGTAGAGATCCTGTCAGAGTCAGTGGGAGGGAGGGAGGCGGCGGAGCTCTCGAGGGCCGGGTTGGCTGTAGCTCAGGCTCTATATCGTGGAGTCTGCACTGGGCCCCAGGAGCTGAGGTGTCGACCCAGCCATTCTGCACTAGGAAATCTGGTCTGAAGTGCCGGGTGTGGAACCTCTGCATGCGGGACCCTAGGAGCACGTGAAATTAGACAAAGCACAAAGGATAAAAAAGGTTAGACTTGACTTTATTGCCCAGATTCTATTTTTATCTCCCAGGGATTTTTAATGGGCTTTGCTGGGGACAAACCCCTCCTCTGCCTTTTGTCCCGTTCCTCATTCTTGGAGTGCTGAGGGTGCAGACCCTTCTTCTGTAACTGCTGAGTGCTGAGTTGGGAGCCCTCATACCCTGGGGCGAGGGTCAGAGCTTCTCCCCAGCAGCCTCCCGGTGACGTTGATTGTCCCCAGGACCCCTGCCTCCCTGCTCGTCCACCTGAGCACCAGCATTGGAAGTGTTATAGATTCTAATGACCTTTAAGGGTCCAGGAAAGAGATGTGCAGAGACGCTGTGGGGGCCGGTTTCACCCCGCCCCACATTTGTTCGGCCACCTTAGGCTGACCGTTTCTGCCAGCCTAGATGCTCTGACCAGTAGTCTGCGCTTTCTTCAATTAGGCCCCTGAATTAACGTACAAACAGCACCAGGTGTCAGAGCCCTGCCCGCTCAACTCCCAGACAGTCCAGGGTCAGTGGTGATAAGGACCATGATGGCTACTGAGTCAACAGCCTTTTGAAGTAAACAGGAGTACAGCCGGTCTTATTGGCCACCATCATCACGGTGTCTGTAGGCTTTTCTATGGTGACAGTGTGGTATACTGTTCCCCCGCCAAGATTATTAGCTCCCCGCTGGGTGCAGTAAGTCCTGCAAGCAGTAGTCTACTCTTTTGGGACACACTCTTGTTGTTTTATGAGAGAAACTCCAGGTCAAGTGATGTTCACACGAGTCGTCATAGTGCCCTGTTGCCCCCGGTTATCTCTCTGGATGTTGGAGTTGGAAGGCCTCCTCACTCGAGGTCGGTGTGCCCACGGAGCGAACCCTGCAACTTCAGGGCATGGTTGGTGGTTAGGATCACCACGTGGGGTCCTTTTCCCTTAGGAGGGAGGTGGCCTTTTGGGCTGCTGATTTCCAGGTTTTTAGATACCGCCAGTATCTTGGCCAGATGTGGCAGTGGGCCAAGCTCCTTAGTGACCGTAGCTTATCCTACCTGGATGGCATTCTTGCATTGTTCCATTTCAAGTGGTCCCAGTTTTTGCACTAATTCTCCAATGGCGATTCACCTTTCACCGGGAATGTAAAGGTCAAAGGGTTTAGCTAAATTAGGGAGTTCCAGGGCAAGGGTCTGAATTGACTGCTCTTTCCATTCTTGAAAGGCCACTTCTGGATTCTATTCAAAAGGATCATCATCTTTTCCTTTCAGTGTTTCATATAGAGGCCCAGCTAGTAGACTGTAGTTAGGGATCCAGAAGCAGCAAACCCTGGCCTCCCCAGGAACCCCTAAGCTGTCTTCTAGTTTTAGAAAGGGGTAAGGCTGAAAATGGTTTCTTCCCTTTCCTGGGATGGGCTTCTCTGACCTTCTGTGAGAATGAAGCCCAGGCAGGTCACCGCAGTCTGTGATATTTGAGCTTTTTCTTGGACAACTTCTATCCTTTATTGGCTTGGTAGTTCAGAGGCCTCCTTAGTAGGGCTGGCGATCAGAATGTCGTCTGCATATTGAAGGAGGGTTTCCTTTTCCAGAGGTAGAACTTTTAGGTCTTTAGCTAAGCTTTCCCCAAAGACGGTGTGGGAATTTTTGCACCCTTGGGTCCAGACGGCCCGGAAGTATTGTTTTAGTTGTATGTTGAGTCCTGCCACTCACAAGCCAAAATTTCTTGTGACTCTGGGACTAATGGAATACAAAAGAAGGCATCATTGAAGACTAATACAGAATACCATGTCCTGGTGGTTGGTAGAATGACCAGCAGGGTGTAGGAATTAGGAGCAACTGGAGGTATATCCTCGGTGGCTTCACTGACTGTCCTGACATCCTTTACCAGGTCCCCAGCAGCCCATGGGGCTCTCGTGGTCAGACCAATCCCAGAATATGGAGCTCACCTGGGCAGGTACCCCACCCCCACCCCAGCCCACGGGGCTCTCGTGGTCAGGCCCCTCCCAGGATACAGAGCTACCCTTGCAGGTACCGTGGCAGGGCTGGGCACACAGGAACCGTGCACAGAGCCCTCATTGCAGAGCACCCCCAGCTCACCTGTCGCTCAGAGCTGACACAGAGCACCTCAGAGCAGGACTTGAACTAACAAACAGCAGCTGCGACAGGTCTGTGACCCTGGGCATCACTCCGTGAGACCTCCCTCCACCTGGTCTTCCAGAGACTTCCACTGCACCCGGGGCACCAGGCCTCTGTCTCCAACCACCACCTACCCCTCCTCTCCCTGACTCCTGGGTTCCTCTCATTAGGAGAGGGTTTTCTTGAAGTTGTCTCCCACTCATGGGCCAGATAAAATGATTAGAAAACAAGCCAAAGCTGCAACCCCTTGTCTATCCTGACTCTCAGGAGCCCACACCTGTTCCTTGGACCTGGCCGTTCAGCAAGTTCCATTTTCTGCAACTGTGAGCCCCTGAGGGGTGATGATTGGCTGACCTGGGCAGCCTTACCGTGCCGGCCAGCCCTCCCCAGGTGTGCCTGGGTTGAGATCAATATAAATACCACTCCAGGCAGCAAGAGCCCCTGCAGCCGTGCCTGACGCCATTTTCTCTGCCCTGTCAGCAGTCTCGGGGCTGGGCTGGTGGGAGGGAGTGAGAGGCCACGGCTTTGTGGGTGGCCCAGTGTGAGTGGGGCTCTGCTGGACTTTCTGCAGCAGTTGCCAGGCTGCCACCTGCTAAAGAAGAGGATGTGTCACCCATACCTGCTGCTGGAATTTCTCCCTGGGCAGAGGTGAGGAAGGAAAAAAGCAGTGGGGGCAGGGACAGGACGGGTATCTCAGGCAGGGAAATGGAAATCTTCCAGAAGAGCACCCAGGGCCAGGACCATCCTGGCTGGCCTGCAGGCACCAAGTCGGCCGGCATGCTGTCACTCATGTGGCTCTATGGCCCTTCCTCTAGGCTTTCAAGTCCTTGTATATATTCAGGTGTTTTACCTGGGACGGGTGGGAATAGTTCAGCAGCAACTGGCCTGGGGCTCAGCTCACGTTTACTCACAGATGCCTCGGCACGGTGCCCCAGCTTTGCAATGAGGACGCTTGTTGCGTGGGGGCTGCTGGCTGAATGGGAGACGATTCCCCACCACTGACCAACTTCAGAATTGTTTACAACTGGAGCAAGTGCCCTGATACGGTTTTCCTCTGTGTAACTGGTGGGTTCTGTGTTTTTTTCTCTTTTTCGTTTTTGGTTCAAGGTAGATTTTATTCCTCTTTTTTGTATTTACAGATATAAGCATGGAAATAATTTATTCATATAAATACATGTAAGTGCAGGGAATAATTGTTTTTTCTGTTTTATTTTTTAAATTTTATTTCTTTTTAATTTTGAATTTTATTTTATATTTTTATACAGCAGGTTCTTATTGGTTATCTATTTTATACATATAAATGTATACATGCCAATCCCAGTCTCTCAACTCCTCCCACCACCACCCCCCCAACAGGTTTCCCCCCTTGTTGTCCATACGTTTGTTGTCTACATCTGTTGCTCTATTTATGCCTTGCAAAATGGTTAATCTGTACAGTTTTTCTAGGTTCCACATATATGCATGAATATACAAGATTTGTTTTTCTCTTTCTGACTTACTTCACTCTGTATGACAGTCTCTAGATCCATCGACGTCTCTACAAATGACCCAATTTCATTCCTTTTCATGGCTTAGTAATATTCCATTTTATATATGTACCACAGCTTTATGCATTCGTCTGTCTGTGGGCATTTAGGTTGCTTCCATTACCTCGATATTGTAAATAGTGATGCAATGAACATTGCGGTGAATGACTCTTTTTGATTTATGGTTTTGTCTGGGTATATGTCCAGTACTGGGATTGCTGTATCATATGGTAATTCTATTGTTAGTTTCTTAAGAAATTCCATATTGTTCTCCATAATGACTGTATCAATTTATATTCCCAACAATAGTGGAAGAGGGTTCCTTTTCTCCACACCCTTTCCAGCATTTTTTGTTTGTAGATTTTCTATGATGTCTATTCTACCAGGTGTGAGGTGATACCTCATTGTTGAATCCATTTCGTTGAGCAAGGGGTAGGTCTTGTCTATTACATATTTGGCTTATGGAACGGTATCTGTGCTAATTTCAAACTCTGCTTTTATGCAGCACCCCAACTCACCTTCCCCCTTAAGCAGGCATAAGTTGGTTTTCTAAACTTGAGACCCTGTTCTGTTTTGTAATGCAGTTCATGTGTAGCCAAGTTCACATTCCATGTATTAGTGATACCTTATGATGTTTCTTTTTCTGTGTCACTTATTTCACATAGAATCATCGTGCCTCAATCCACTCATTATGCTGGTACGGGTCTGGTGACATAGATTTCATTGCTGAGTGGTATTCTGTTGTACATAACTACCGCAATTTCTTTATCCATTATTTGCTCTCTGGGATATTTAACTTGTGCTGTAGAAGAGATTTCTGTAAAAAGAGCCGTCCCAAATTTAGGGGTGGCTGTGTCTTTTTGATTTTAATTTCCCTAAGCTATAGGACCATAAGTGGAAGTGCCCTAGGCTCTGTTGCTTTGTTTTTTAGATGTTTCAGAAAACACCATACACTTCTACAGAGCGGCTGTTGTCAATTTACATCCCGCCCATCAGCATAACAAGGCTCCCCGTTCTCCATGGCCTGTCCTGCCTTTCTGGATTTTACACTTCTTTCAGATGACACTTTTGACCGGGGGGAAGTGAGACTTCATTGTAGTGCAGATTTCCTTTGCAAGCTTGCTTGGTTGGCCAAAAAGGGCGTATGCGTTTTTTCCTGAATATATTCAGGAAAAAACGCATACGCCCTTTTTGGCCAAGTGCATCATTGTGGACGTTCTGCCTCTTTTCCTATGCTTTCAATGCAATTCCAGTCTACCTCCTGAAATCGGTTTCCTGCAATTCTGCCCCGCTTTCAAGTCCTCTTGGCAGCCTTACTTCAGTATATTTTTGGACAATAGCTGTCATTTATAACTCTGCAGGTTTGTGAATTACAGTGCCCCTGAGCTCCTTTCTTCAACTCGCTTTCTTTTGAGCTGGGAGCAACACCGCAGGATGGCTTCAGGACCTAATCTGGTTCCGGCACGGCACGCTGAGCCTTTGGTTTATTCCTCTTCCCTTTGGGAAATGAGAGTTAAATTTGCCCGTCCAGACACCTCCAGCTAGTCTCTCATTGGTTCTCCCTATTCCTGTTCATCTTCCGCAGAAATTGCAAACTGGGCCAAACAGGAGGTTAAAGGCATTCACTCTCCAAGTGAGGAGAGTGTTAGTAAAGCGTCTGGAATGTTGCACCCGAGTACCAGGGAACGAAAAGTGAGACACATTTGAACACGTTTCTCGATCACACGGTGGATCATACTCTGGGTTCCACATGCATGTTTTAGCTGAAGGAAGAATCCCTTAAACCTGGAGAGTTCAGACCAATGGAATGGGTACCATGCAATAAGACTTCAAAGGGTCTGCATTTGCTCACCGAACCTCACCAATCTTATGAGCCCCAAGTGTCCAGCCTTATGTGTCACCCAGCTCTGGGTGTAGATATGGTAAATGCAGGTTGCATCAGAAGCCTTGAATGAATTACTTAAGTATTGCTCTCTATTTCACTCTCATTGTGTTTTGTTTAAGAAATTTATTTTTAATATGGGATTTAGATGATTTTCACTGCTTTAATGCCACTGTACACACTCTTGATTCTCTTACAGAGATATATAAATCCATAGCTTTTATGATTCTTACTAGTCAGGTATATTCCTAGGCGTTGAATATGGGGTGTTGAGTCCATTTCGTTGAGCAAGGAGTAGCTCTTGTCTATTCCATATTTGGCTTAAGGAACTTTATCTGTGCTCATTTCAATCTCTGGTTTTATGCAGCACCCCAACTCACCTTTCCCCTTAAGCAAGCATAAGTTGGTTTTCTAAATTTGAGACCCTGTTCTGTTTTGGAATTCAGTTCCTGTGTAGCCAAGTTTACATTCCGTGTATTAGTGATATCTTATGATGTTTCTTTCTCTGTGTGACTTATTTCAGTTAGATTCATTGTACTTAATCCACTCATTATGCTGCTACGGGCCTGATGACATAGATTTCATTGCTGAGTGATACTGCATTGTACGTAAGTACCACAACTTCTTTATCCATTTTTCACTTTCTGCGATATTGAACTTGTACCGTATATGAGGTTCTTATAAACAGAGCCATCCCAAACTTGGGGTGGCTGTGTCTTTTTGATTTTAATTTCCCTAAACTATAGGACCATAAGTGGAAGTGCCCTAGGCTCTGTTGCTTTGTTTTTTAGATGTTTCAGGAAACACCATACACTTCTCCAGAGTGGCTGTTGGCAATTTACATCCCGCCCATCAGCATAAGAAGGCTCCCAGTTCTCCATGGCCTGTCGTGCCTTTCTGGATTTTACACTTTTTTCAGATGGCCCTTTTGACCAGGGGAAAGTGAGACTTCATTGTAGTGCAGATTTCCTTTGCAAGCTTGCTTGGTTGGCCAAAAAGTGTGTATGCGTTTTTTCCTGACTATATTCAGGAAAAAACACATACGCCCTTTTTGGCCAAGTGCATCATTGTCGAGGTTCTGACTCTCTTCATATGTTTTCAATGCAATTCCAGTGTACCTCCTGAAATCGGTTTCCTGCAATTCTGCCTTGCTTTCAATGCTTCTTCATAGCCTTACCTCAATATATTTTTTGAAAATAGTTGGCCTTTATAACTCTGCAGGTTTTTGAATTGCAGTGGCCCTTAGCTCCATTTTTCAGCTCTTATTTTTGTGATCTTGCCCCATAACCACAGGATTCCTTGAAGCTCTATTCTTCTTCTGGGGCACCTTGCTGTGCCTTTGGTTAATTCTTCTTACTGATGTGAAATTAGAGTGACATGTGCCCATTGAAACCGCTACAGCTAGTTTCTCACTGGTTCCCCCTATTCCCATTCATCCTCCGCACTAACTGCAGACTGTGCGATACCAGAACTTAAAGGCATTGACTCTCCATGTGGAGATGTTGTTAGTAAAGCGGCTGGAATGTCGATCCGGAGCCCCAGAAGAGGAAAAATGAGGTGTGTTTTAGAAACCTTTCCCGATCATATGGTATACCAGTCGCTGGGTTTCCCAAGCATGGTTTAGCTGTAGGAAGATTCCCTTCAACCTGGAGTGTTGGGACCCTTGGAATGAGTAGCATGAAGTATTGCATTAAACTTTCGGCAGTTGCTCACCAAAGCTCACCAATCCTCTCAGCCCCAAGTGTCCAGCCTTATGTCTTATCCAGCTGTGGGTTTATATGTGGTCAATCCAGGTTGCATCACAGCCCCTGAGCGAATTTTGTAAGAATTTTTCTCTCTTTCATTGTTTCTGCGTTTTGTTTTTAAAATTTATTTCTATAATGGGGTTTAGCTCATTTTCACTGCTGTGTTTGTGCCGCTCTGCACACACT
Source organism: Grampus griseus (assembly GCF_964374135.1). Classification (NCBI taxonomy): domain Eukaryota; kingdom Metazoa; phylum Chordata; class Mammalia; order Artiodactyla; family Delphinidae; genus Grampus; species Grampus griseus. The sequence goes on along the minus strand of NW_028133354.1, from coordinate 902,716 downwards.
TGATTCCCTTATGGAGATATATCAATACATGGGTTTTAAGATTCTTATTACTCAGATATATTTCTCTGCGGTGTATAGGGTGTGTTGAGGCCAGTTCATTGAGCAAGGTGTAGATCTTGTCTAATACCTATTTGGTTTATTGAACGGTATCTGTGCTAATTTCAAACTCTGGTTTTATGCATCACGCCACCTCTCCTTTCCCCTTAAGCTGACATAAGTGTGTTTTCTAAATGTGAGACACTGTTCTGTTCTGTAATTCATTTCTTGTGCAGCCATATTTACCCTCCCTCTATAAGTGATATCTTATGATATGTTTCTTTTTCTGTTTGACTTATTTCAAGTAGTATTATCGGAACTAAATCCACTCTTTATCCTTCTACTAGCCTTATTACATTGATTTCATGGTGAAGAGATATTCCATTGTACATAAGTATCACATCTTCTTTATCCATTGTTCTCTTTCCTGGGATATTTAAGGTGTACTGAAGTTGAGGTTCTTGTAAACAGAGTAGCCCTAAACTGTGGTGTGCTTGTGTCTTGTTGATTTTTAGACTTCCCTAGATATACTCCCATGATTGGAAGTGTCCTATGCTCTGTAGCTCTGTTTTTTAGATGATTTAGGAACCACCATACACTTCTCCAGAGTGGCTCTCGGCAGTTCACACACTGCCCATCAGCGTATAAAGGCTCCCTGTTCTCCATGGCCTGTCCTGCATTTCTGGTTTTTACAATTTTTTAGGATGGCCCTTTTGACCGGTGGGAAGTGAGACTTCTTTGTTGTGCACATTTGCATTGCTTGCTTGCTTCGTTGCCCATAAAGTGCGTATGCGTTTTTTCCTGGATATAATCAGGAAAAAACGCATACGCCCTTTTGGGCCAACTGCATCATTGTCGAAATTCTGCCGCTTTTCATGTGCGTTAAAGACGAGTCCAATCTATCTCTTGAAATCTGTTTCTTGCAATTCTGTCTTGCATTCAGATCCTCTTCTTTGCCTTACCTCAACATATTTTTGGACGTTAGTTTTCATTTATAACTCTGCAGGTTTGTGAATTGCAGTGACCCTGAGCTCCATTTTTTAAGTTGTTCTTTTGTGAGCTGGCCTCAAACCCGCAGGATTGCTTCAGGCCCTATTTTGGCTCCGGCGAGGCAGGCTGAGCCTTTCTTTAATTCTTATTCTTAATGGGAAATTAGAGTGATATGTGCCCGTCCAAACCCCTACAACTCTTCTCTCATTGGTTCCCCCTCTTCCCGTTCATCCTCCTCACAATTTGCAAAATGTGTGAAACAGAAGTTTAAATGTGCTGATTCTCCAAGTGGGGAGATTCTAAGTAGCGTGGCTGGAATGGTGAACAGGAGCACCAGGAGAGGATAAATGAGGTGCATTTTAGACACATCTCCCGATCACATGGTGTACAGTCCTCTGGGTTTTCCATGCATGTTTTAGCTGTAGGAAGATCCCTTGAACCTGCAGATTTGGGACCCATTGAATGGGTACCAGGTAGTATTACTTTAAAGGGTGTGCATTTCCTCACCCAACCTCACATTTCTCTTAGCGCAAACAGTTTCCAGCCTTATGTCTCATCCTGCTGTGGGTCTAGATGTGTTCAATCCATGTTGCATCACCGTCCCTGAGGAAAAGTTGTAAGAGGTTTTCTCTGTCTCTCTGTCGTTTATTTTTTTCAATTTATTACTATATTGGTTACAGCTGATTTTCAAAGCTCTGTTTCTTGCTGCTGTACATCCACTTGATTCACGTACAGAGAGACATCAATAAATTCTTTTTCAGATTCTTACCAGTCGTATATATTCTTTTCCGGTGACTTGAGTGTGCTGAGTGCAGTTCTTTTAGCTACCGTGTAGGCCTTGTTGATTATCAGTTTGGTATTTGGAATGGTATCTTTGCTAATTTCAACCTCCTGGATGATGCCTCACCCCTCCCCACCTTTCCCGTTTAGCAGCCTTATGCATGTTTTCTACATATTTGACTATGTTTTTGTTTTGTAATTTATTTCATGTGTAGCCATTTTGGATTCCACCTTTAAGTGATATCTTATGATATGTGTCTTTTTCTTTTTGAATTCTGTCACTTAGAATGATCATACGTAACTCCTCCGGAGTTGTTACAACTGGCCATATTTCATTGATTTCCAGGCTGAATAATATTCCACTCTACCTAAGTACCACATCTCTATCCATTTTTTCCCTCCAGAGACATTTAAGTTATATCCTAGTCGAGGATCTTTTAAACAGAGAGGGGGTAAACATTGGGGTGCCTGTGTCCTCTCGATTTTTGTTTTTCCCAAGATATACGCCCATGAGGGCAAGTGCCCTATGCTCTGTAGCTCATTTTTTAGATGCTTTAGTAAACACAATACACTTCTCCAGAATGGCCGTTGGCAATATACATTTCCACTATAAGTCTCACAGGGCTCCCTCTTCTCGTTGCCCTGTCCTGCATTTCTGTTGTTTACGCTTTATGAGGATGGCTCTTCTGACTGATGCGAAGTGATATCTTTTGTAGTATTGACTTCCAGTGCCCACCTGTTTGGTTGGCTAAAAAAGTGTATGCCCTTTTCTTGAATATATACAGAAAAAAACGCATACACCCTTTTTGGCCAACTGCAATGTTGGCAATGTTCAGCTCCTTTTCTTGTGCTTAATGGCGAGTCCTTTCTACCTCCTCAAATCCCTTTCCTGCCATTCTCCCTTGCTTACAAGTCCTTTTCTCTGACTTTCCTCAAGACATTTTTCAGTGATGGATATTTTCAACTCTGCAGTTTTGTGAATTTTACTGCCCCTGAGTTCCATTGTTCAACTTGTGTTTATGGGAACTGGCCACAAAGCAGCGGGATTTCCTCAAGCCCTATACTGTTTCCATAGGCAACCCTAGCCTTTGGTCAATTCGTCTTCCTGATTGGAAATTAGAGTGACATGTGCCTGTCTGAACACCTAGGACTTGTCTCTCATTGTTCCTCATCCTTCCGCTTCATCCTCTGGACAAATTCCAAACTGTACGCAACAGGATGTTGACAGTGCTGACATCTCCAAGTGGGGAGACTGTTAGTAAAGACGCTGGAGGGGTGAACCAGAGCACCAGGAGATGAGATGCCTTTTCCAAGCTCTTCCCGATCAGACGGTATACCATCCTCTGGGTGTGACAGACATGTTTTAGCAGTAGGAAGAGTCCCATTCATGTAAGGAGAACACCAGGGCTTTTTCAAAATCAGTGTCTCCCCGAAACCCAAACTGGGGAATTTTTTAAGCTACGGCTACACATATGTTCATTAAGGGCCTTGGGAAGTAGGCAGAGTCCAAACTTTAGATGATTGAATTCTTCAGGGTCAGAAGCACTCACCACCAGCTTCCCTTAGGCTACACTTTAACTATCATTGATAGATGATGTCAATAAAAATATCTATTCTTTTTCAGATTATTTCCCCTTATAGGTTATTGCAAAATGTTGAGTGTAGTTCCCTGTGCTATACAGTAGTTCCTTGTTGATGATCTATTTTATACATAGCAGTGTGTATGTGTTAATTCCAAACTGTTAATTTATCCCTCCTCCCACCTTTCCCCTTTGGTAATAATAAATTATAAGATTTTATACTTCTCAGAAATGGGGGAGCTGAAAGAGAGGTATCATTTTCAATGGAAAAGCATTTAAAACAAGATTGAAGGTTTAACCAAGATTATTAGATGTACATCCTTGGAAAGAAATCACTTCGTTTCTCTAATATTGACCTGACAAATAAGACAAACCTTTTCACTGAACTTGCTTATAAAAAGTGATGGAAATATCAAATGGAAGTGTTAGAAACATCTTATTTTACCCGAGCCTTATACACTGTTCTATGTTAACTACAGTTTGGCTCACACATCTGTTCATTGAGGTTACAATAGTCTCAATTTCTGTTACTGATCCTCCAGAGTGGACCCCAACAAGTGTCCCCCTGCCCAGTGTCATTGGGGCCAACAGATCGAGACTGAGTTTGGTTCACAAGCAAAGGAAACTTTATATTTTGATCAGAGAATGGAGAGGTGAGAGCATGCACTACCCCGTGGGCTGTGGGCTGGGCTGCTGTGTAGAGATCCTGTCAGAGTCAGTGGGAGGGAGGGAGGCGGCGGAGCTCTCGAGGGCCGGGTTGGCTGTAGCTCAGGCTCTATATCGTGGAGTCTGCACTGGGCCCCAGGAGCTGAGGTGTCGACCCAGCCATTCTGCACTAGGAAATCTGGTCTGAAGTGCCGGGTGTGGAACCTCTGCATGCGGGACCCTAGGAGCACGTGAAATTAGACAAAGCACAAAGGATAAAAAAGGTTAGACTTGACTTTATTGCCCAGATTCTATTTTTATCTCCCAGGGATTTTTAATGGGCTTTGCTGGGGACAAACCCCTCCTCTGCCTTTTGTCCCGTTCCTCATTCTTGGAGTGCTGAGGGTGCAGACCCTTCTTCTGTAACTGCTGAGTGCTGAGTTGGGAGCCCTCATACCCTGGGGCGAGGGTCAGAGCTTCTCCCCAGCAGCCTCCCGGTGACGTTGATTGTCCCCAGGACCCCTGCCTCCCTGCTCGTCCACCTGAGCACCAGCATTGGAAGTGTTATAGATTCTAATGACCTTTAAGGGTCCAGGAAAGAGATGTGCAGAGACGCTGTGGGGGCCGGTTTCACCCCGCCCCACATTTGTTCGGCCACCTTAGGCTGACCGTTTCTGCCAGCCTAGATGCTCTGACCAGTAGTCTGCGCTTTCTTCAATTAGGCCCCTGAATTAACGTACAAACAGCACCAGGTGTCAGAGCCCTGCCCGCTCAACTCCCAGACAGTCCAGGGTCAGTGGTGATAAGGACCATGATGGCTACTGAGTCAACAGCCTTTTGAAGTAAACAGGAGTACAGCCGGTCTTATTGGCCACCATCATCACGGTGTCTGTAGGCTTTTCTATGGTGACAGTGTGGTATACTGTTCCCCCGCCAAGATTATTAGCTCCCCTCTGGGTGCAGTAAGTCCTGCAAGCAGTAGTCTACTCTTTTGGGACACACTCTTGTTGTTTTATGAGAGAAACTCCAGGTCAAGTGATGTTCACACGAGTCGTCATAGTGCCCTGTTGCCCCCGGTTATCTCTCTGGATGTTGGAGTTGGAAGGCCTCCTCACTCGAGGTCGGTGTGCCCACGGAGCGAACCCTGCAACTTCAGGGCATGGTTGGTGGTTAGGATCACCACGTGGGGTCCTTTTCCCTTAGGAGGGAGGTGGCCTTTTGGGCTGCTGATTTCCAGGTTTTTAGATACCGCCAGTATCTTGGCCAGATGTGGCAGTGGGCCAAGCTCCTTAGTGACCGTAGCTTATCCTACCTGGATGGCATTCTTGCATTGTTCCATTTCAAGTGGTCCCAGTTTTTGCACTAATTCTCCAATGGCGATTCACCTTTCACCGGGAATGTAAAGGTCAAAGGGTTTAGCTAAATTAGGGAGTTCCAGGGCAAGGGTCTGAATTGACTGCTCTTTCCATTCTTGAAAGGCCACTTCTGGATTCTATTCAAAAGGATCATCATCTTTTCCTTTCAGTGTTTCATATAGAGGCCCAGCTAGTAGACTGTAGTTAGGGATCCAGAAGCAGCAAACCCTGGCCTCCCCAGGAACCCCTAAGCTGTCTTCTAGTTTTAGAAAGGGGTAAGGCTGAAAATGGTTTCTTCCCTTTCCTGGGATGGGCTTCTCTGACCTTCTGTGAGAATGAAGCCCAGGCAGGTCACCGCAGTCTGTGATATTTGAGCTTTTTCTTGGACAACTTCTATCCTTTATTGGCTTGGTAGTTCAGAGGCCTCCTTAGTAGGGCTGGCGATCAGAATGTCGTCTGCATATTGAAGGAGGGTTTCCTTTTCCAGAGGTAGAACTTTTAGGTCTTTAGCTAAGCTTTCCCCAAAGACGGTGTGGGAATTTTTGCACCCTTGGGTCCAGACGGCCCGGAAGTATTGTTTTAGTTGTATGTTGAGTCCTGCCACTCACAAGCCAAAATTTCTTGTGACTCTGGGACTAATGGAATACAAAAGAAGGCATCATTGAAGACTAATACAGAATACCATGTCCTGGTGGTTGGTAGAATGACCAGCAGGGTGTAGGAATTAGGAGCAACTGGAGGTATATCCTCGGTGGCTTCACTGACTGTCCTGACATCCTTTACCAGGTCCCCAGCAGCCCATGGGGCTCTCGTGGTCAGACCAATCCCAGAATATGGAGCTCACCTGGGCAGGTACCCCACCCCCACCCCAGCCCACGGGGCTCTCGTGGTCAGGCCCCTCCCAGGATACAGAGCTACCCTTGCAGGTACCGTGGCAGGGCTGGGCACACAGGAACCGTGCACAGAGCCCTCATTGCAGAGCACCCCCAGCTCACCTGTCGCTCAGAGCTGACACAGAGCACCTCAGAGCAGGACTTGAACTAACAAACAGCAGCTGCGACAGGTCTGTGACCCTGGGCATCACTCCGTGAGACCTCCCTCCACCTGGTCTTCCAGAGACTTCCACTGCACCCGGGGCACCAGGCCTCTGTCTCCAACCACCACCTACCCCTCCTCTCCCTGACTCCTGGGTTCCTCTCATTAGGAGAGGGTTTTCTTGAAGTTGTCTCCCACTCATGGGCCAGATAAAATGATTAGAAAACAAGCCAAAGCTGCAACCCCTTGTCTATCCTGACTCTCAGGAGCCCACACCTGTTCCTTGGACCTGGCCGTTCAGCAAGTTCCATTTTCTGCAACTGTGAGCCCCTGAGGGGTGATGATTGGCTGACCTGGGCAGCCTTACCGTGCCGGCCAGCCCTCCCCAGGTGTGCCTGGGTTGAGATCAATATAAATACCACTCCAGGCAGCAAGAGCCCCTGCAGCCGTGCCTGACGCCATTTTCTCTGCCCTGTCAGCAGTCTCGGGGCTGGGCTGGTGGGAGGGAGTGAGAGGCCACGGCTTTGTGGGTGGCCCAGTGTGAGTGGGGCTCTGCTGGACTTTCTGCAGCAGTTGCCAGGCTGCCACCTGCTAAAGAAGAGGATGTGTCACCCATACCTGCTGCTGGAATTTCTCCCTGGGCAGAGGTGAGGAAGGAAAAAAGCAGTGGGGGCAGGGACAGGACGGGTATCTCAGGCAGGGAAATGGAAATCTTCCAGAAGAGCACCCAGGGCCAGGACCATCCTGGCTGGCCTGCAGGCACCAAGTCGGCCGGCATGCTGTCACTCATGTGGCTCTATGGCCCTTCCTCTAGGCTTTCAAGTCCTTGTATATATTCAGGTGTTTTACCTGGGACGGGTGGGAATAGTTCAGCAGCAACTGGCCTGGGGCTCAGCTCACGTTTACTCACAGATGCCTCGGCACGGTGCCCCAGCTTTGCAATGAGGACGCTTGTTGCGTGGGGGCTGCTGGCTGAATGGGAGACGATTCCCCACCACTGACCAACTTCAGAATTGTTTACAACTGGAGCAAGTGCCCTGATACGGTTTTCCTCTGTGTAACTGGTGGGTTCTGTGTTTTTTTCTCTTTTTCGTTTTTGGTTCAAGGTAGATTTTATTCCTCTTTTTTGTATTTACAGATATAAGCATGGAAATAATTTATTCATATAAATACATGTAAGTGCAGGGAATAATTGTTTTTTCTGTTTTATTTTTTAAATTTTATTTCTTTTTAATTTTGAATTTTATTTTATATTTTTATACAGCAGGTTCTTATTGGTTATCTATTTTATACATATAAATGTATACATGCCAATCCCAGTCTCTCAACTCCTCCCACCACCACCCCCCCAACAGGTTTCCCCCCTTGTTGTCCATACGTTTGTTGTCTACATCTGTTGCTCTATTTATGCCTTGCAAAATGGTTAATCTGTACAGTTTTTCTAGGTTCCACATATATGCATGAATATACAAGATTTGTTTTTCTCTTTCTGACTTACTTCACTCTGTATGACAGTCTCTAGATCCATCGACGTCTCTACAAATGACCCAATTTCATTCCTTTTCATGGCTTAGTAATATTCCATTTTATATATGTACCACAGCTTTATGCATTCGTCTGTCTGTGGGCATTTAGGTTGCTTCCATTACCTCGATATTGTAAATAGTGATGCAATGAACATTGCGGTGAATGACTCTTTTTGATTTATGGTTTTGTCTGGGTATATGTCCAGTACTGGGATTGCTGTATCATATGGTAATTCTATTGTTAGTTTCTTAAGAAATTCCATATTGTTCTCCATAATGACTGTATCAATTTATATTCCCAACAATAGTGGAAGAGGGTTCCTTTTCTCCACACCCTTTCCAGCATTTTTTGTTTGTAGATTTTCTATGATGTCTATTCTACCAGGTGTGAGGTGATACCTCATTGTTGAATCCATTTCGTTGAGCAAGGGGTAGGTCTTGTCTATTACATATTTGGCTTATGGAACGGTATCTGTGCTAATTTCAAACTCTGCTTTTATGCAGCACCCCAACTCACCTTCCCCCTTAAGCAGGCATAAGTTGGTTTTCTAAACTTGAGACCCTGTTCTGTTTTGTAATGCAGTTCATGTGTAGCCAAGTTCACATTCCATGTATTAGTGATACCTTATGATGTTTCTTTTTCTGTGTCACTTATTTCACATAGAATCATCGTGCCTCAATCCACTCATTATGCTGGTACGGGTCTGGTGACATAGATTTCATTGCTGAGTGGTATTCTGTTGTACATAACTACCGCAATTTCTTTATCCATTATTTGCTCTCTGGGATATTTAACTTGTGCTGTAGAAGAGATTTCTGTAAAAAGAGCCGTCCCAAATTTAGGGGTGGCTGTGTCTTTTTGATTTTAATTTCCCTAAGCTATAGGACCATAAGTGGAAGTGCCCTAGGCTCTGTTGCTTTGTTTTTTAGATGTTTCAGAAAACACCATACACTTCTACAGAGCGGCTGTTGTCAATTTACATCCCGCCCATCAGCATAACAAGGCTCCCCGTTCTCCATGGCCTGTCCTGCCTTTCTGGATTTTACACTTTTTTCAGATGACACTTTTGACCGGGGGGAAGTGAGACTTCATTGTAGTGCAGATTTCCTTTGCAAGCTTGCTTGGTTGGCCAAAAAGGGCGTATGCGTTTTTTCCTGAATATATTCAGGAAAAAACGCATACGCCCTTTTTGGCCAAGTGCATCATTGTGGACGTTCTGCCTCTTTTCCTATGCTTTCAATGCAATTCCAGTCTACCTCCTGAAATCGGTTTCCTGCAATTCTGCCCCGCTTTCAAGTCCTCTTGGCAGCCTTACTTCAGTATATTTTTGGACAATAGCTGTCATTTATAACTCTGCAGGTTTGTGAATTACAGTGCCCCTGAGCTCCTTTCTTCAACTCGCTTTCTTTTGAGCTGGGAGCAACACCGCAGGATGGCTTCAGGACCTAATCTGGTTCCGGCACGGCACGCTGAGCCTTTGGTTTATTCCTCTTCCCTTTGGGAAATGAGAGTTAAATTTGCCCGTCCAGACACCTCCAGCTAGTCTCTCATTGGTTCTCCCTATTCCTGTTCATCTTCCGCAGAAATTGCAAACTGGGCCAAACAGGAGGTTAAAGGCATTCACTCTCCAAGTGAGGAGAGTGTTAGTAAAGCGTCTGGAATGTTGCACCCGAGTACCAGGGAACGAAAAGTGAGACACATTTGAACACGTTTCTCGATCACACGGTGGATCATACTCTGGGTTCCACATGCATGTTTTAGCTGAAGGAAGAATCCCTTAAACCTGGAGAGTTGAGACCAATGGAATGGGTACCATGCAATAAGACTTCAAAGGGTCTGCATTTGCTCACCGAACCTCACCAATCTTATGAGCCCCAAGTGTCCAGCCTTATGTGTCACCCAGCTCTGGGTGTAGATATGGTAAATGCAGGTTGCATCAGAAGCCTTGAATGAATTACTTAAGTATTGCTCTCTATTTCACTCTCATTGTGTTTTGTTTAAGAAATTTATTTTTAATATGGGATTTAGATGATTTTCACTGCTTTAATGCCACTGTACACACTCTTGATTCTCTTACAGAGATATATAAATCCATAGCTTTTATGATTCTTACTAGTCAGGTATATTCCTAGGCGTTGAATATGGGGTGTTGAGTCCATTTCGTTGAGCAAGGAGTAGCTCTTGTCTATTCCATATTTGGCTTAAGGAACTTTATCTGTGCTCATTTCAATCTCTGGTTTTATGCAGCACCCCAACTCACCTTTCCCCTTAAGCAAGCATAAGTTGGTTTTCTAAATTTGAGACCCTGTTCTGTTTTGGAATTCAGTTCCTGTGTAGCCAAGTTTACATTCCGTGTATTAGTGATATCTTATGATGTTTCTTTCTCTGTGTGACTTATTTCAGTTAGATTCATTGTACTTAATCCACTCATTATGCTGCTACGGGCCTGATGACATAGATTTCATTGCTGAGTGATACTGCATTGTACGTAAGTACCACAACTTCTTTATCCATTTTTCACTTTCTGCGATATTGAACTTGTACCGTATATGAGGTTCTTATAAACAGAGCCATCCCAAACTTGGGGTGGCTGTGTCTTTTTGATTTTAATTTCCCTAAACTATAGGACCATAAGTGGAAGTGCCCTAGGCTCTGTTGCTTTGTTTTTTAGATGTTTCAGGAAACACCATACACTTCTCCAGAGTGGCTGTTGGCAATTTACATCCCGCCCATCAGCATAAGAAGGCTCCCAGTTCTCCATGGCCTGTCGTGCCTTTCTGGATTTTACACTTTTTTCAGATGGCCCTTTTGACCAGGGGAAAGTGAGACTTCATTGTAGTGCAGATTTCCTTTGCAAGCTTGCTTGGTTGGCCAAAAAGTGTGTATGCGTTTTTTCCTGACTATATTCAGGAAAAAACACATACGCCCTTTTTGGCCAAGTGCATCATTGTCGAGGTTCTGACTCTCTTCATATGTTTTCAATGCAATTCCAGTGTACCTCCTGAAATCGGTTTCCTGCAATTCTGCCTTGCTTTCAATGCTTCTTCATAGCCTTACCTCAATATATTTTTTGAAAATAGTTGGCCTTTATAACTCTGCAGGTTTTTGAATTGCAGTGGCCCTTAGCTCCATTTTTCAGCTCTTATTTTTGTGATCTTGCCCCATAACCACAGGATTCCTTGAAGCTCTATTCTTCTTCTGGGGCACCTTGCTGTGCCTTTGGTTAATTCTTCTTACTGATGTGAAATTAGAGTGACATGTGCCCATTGAAACCGCTACAGCTAGTTTCTCACTGGTTCCCCCTATTCCCATTCATCCTCCGCACTAACTGCAGACTGTGCGATACCAGAACTTAAAGGCATTGACTCTCCATGTGGAGATGTTGTTAGTAAAGCGGCTGGAATGTCGATCCGGAGCCCCAGAAGAGGAAAAATGAGGTGTGTTTTAGAAACCTTTCCCGATCATATGGTATACCAGTCGCTGGGTTTCCCAAGCATGGTTTAGCTGTAGGAAGATTCCCTTCAACCTGGAGTGTTGGGACCCTTGGAATGAGTAGCATGAAGTATTGCATTAAACTTTCGGCAGTTGCTCACCAAAGCTCACCAATCCTCTCAGCCCCAAGTGTCCAGCCTTATGTCTTATCCAGCTGTGGGTTTATATGTGGTCAATCCAGGTTGCATCACAGCCCCTGAGCGAATTTTGTAAGAATTTTTCTCTCTTTCATTGTTTCTGCGTTTTGTTTTTAAAATTTATTTCTATAATGGGGTTTAGCTCATTTTCACTGCTGTGTTTGTGCCGCTCTGCACACACTTGATTCCCTTATGGAGATATATCAATACATGGGTTTTAAGATTCTTATTACTCAGATATATTTCTCTGCGGTGTATAGGGTGTGTTGAGGCCAGTTCATTGAGCAAGGTGTAGATCTTGTCTAATACCTATTTGGTTTATTGAACGGTATCTGTGCTAATTTCAAACTCTGGTTTTATGCATCACGCCACCTCTCCTTTCCCCTTAAGCTGACATAAGTGTGTTTTCTAAATGTGAGACACTGTTCTGTTCTGTAATTCATTTCTTGTGCAGCCATATTTACCCTCCCTCTATAAGTGATATCTTATGATATGTTTCTTTTTCTGTTTGACTTATTTCAAGTAGTATTATCGGAACTAAATCCACTCTTTATCCTTCTACTAGCCTTATTACATTGATTTCATGGTGAAGAGATATTCCATTGTACATAAGTACCACATCTTCTTTATCCATTGTTCTCTTTCCTGGGATATTTAAGGTGTACTGAAGTTGAGGTTCTTGTAAACAGAGTAGCCCTAAACTGTGGTGTGCTTGTGTCTTGTTGATTTTTAGACTTCCCTAGATATACTCCCATGATTGGAAGTGTCCTATGCTCTGTAGCTCTGTTTTTTAGATGATTTAGGAACCACCATACACTTCTCCAGAGTGGCTCTCGGCAGTTCACACACTGCCCATCAGCGTATAAAGGCTCCCTGTTCTCCATGGCCTGTCCTGCATTTCTGGTTTTTACAATTTTTTAGGATGGCCCTTTTGACCGGTGGGAAGTGAGACTTCTTTGTTGTGCACATTTGCATTGCTTGCTTGCTTCGTTGCCCATAAAGTGCGTATGCGTTTTTTCCTGGATATAATCAGGAAAAAACGCATACGCCCTTTTGGGCCAACTGCATCATTGTCGAAATTCTGCCGCTTTTCATGTGCGTTAAAGACGAGTCCAATCTATCTCTTGAAATCTGTTTCTTGCAATTCTGTCTTGCATTCAGATCCTCTTCTTTGCCTTACCTCAACATATTTTTGGACGTTAGTTTTCATTTATAACTCTGCAGGTTTGTGAATTGCAGTGACCCTGAGCTCCATTTTTTAAGTTGTTCTTTTGTGAGCTGGCCTCAAACCCGCAGGATTGCTTCAGGCCCTATTTTGGCTCCGGCGAGGCAGGCTGAGCCTTTCTTTAATTCTTATTCTTAATGGGAAATTAGAGTGATATGTGCCCGTCCAAACCCCTACAACTCTTCTCTCATTGGTTCCCCCTCTTCCCGTTCATCCTCCTCACAATTTGCAAAATGTGTGAAACAGAAGTTTAAATGTGCTGATTCTCCAAGTGGGGAGATTCTAAGTAGCGTGGCTGGAATGGTGAACAGGAGCACCAGGAGAGGATAAATGAGGTGCATTTTAGACACATCTCCCGATCACATGGTGTACAGTCCTCTGGGTTTTCCATGCATGTTTTAGCTGTAGGAAGATCCCTTGAACCTGCAGATTTGGGACCCATTGAATGGGTACCAGGTAGTATTACTTTAAAGGGTGTGCATTTCCTCACCCAACCTCACATTTCTCTTAGCGCAAACAGTTTCCAGCCTTATGTCTCATCCTGCTGTGGGTCTAGATGTGTTCAATCCATGTTGCATCACCGTCCCTGAGGAAAAGTTGTAAGAGGTTTTCTCTGTCTCTCTGTCGTTTATTTTTTTCAATTTATTACTATATTGGTTACAGCTGATTTTCAAAGCTCTGTTTCTTGCTGCTGTACATCCACTTGATTCACGTACAGAGAGACATCAATAAATTCTTTTTCAGATTCTTACCAGTCGTATATATTCTTTTCCGGTGACTTGAGTGTGCTGAGTGCAGTTCTTTTAGCTACCGTGTAGGCCTTGTTGATTATCAGTTTGGTATTTGGAATGGTATCTTTGCTAATTTCAACCTCCTGGATGATGCCTCACCCCTCCCCACCTTTCCCGTTTAGCAGCCTTATGCATGTTTTCTACATATTTGACTATGTTTTTGTTTTGTAATTTATTTCATGTGTAGCCATTTTGGATTCCACCTTTAAGTGATATCTTATGATATGTGTCTTTTTCTTTTTGAATTCTGTCACTTAGAATGATCATACGTAACTCCTCCGGAGTTGTTACAACTGGCCATATTTCATTGATTTCCAGGCTGAATAATATTCCACTCTACCTAAGTACCACATCTCTATCCATTTTTTCCCTCCAGAGACATTTAAGTTATATCCTAGTCGAGGATCTTTTAAACAGAGAGGGGGTAAACATTGGGGTGCCTGTGTCCTCTCGATTTTTGTTTTTCCCAAGATATACGCCCATGAGGGCAAGTGCCCTATGCTCTGTAGCTCATTTTTTAGATGCTTTAGTAAACACAATACACTTCTCCAGAATGGCCGTTGGCAATATACATTTCCACTATAAGTCTCACAGGGCTCCCTCTTCTCGTTGCCCTGTCCTGCATTTCTGTTGTTTACGCTTTATGAGGATGGCTCTTCTGACTGATGCGAAGTGATATCTTTTGTAGTATTGACTTCCAGTGCCCACCTGTTTGGTTGGCTAAAAAAGTGTATGCCCTTTTCTTGAATATATACAGAAAAAAACGCATACACCCTTTTTGGCCAACTGCAATGTTGGCAATGTTCAGCTCCTTTTCTTGTGCTTAATGGCGAGTCCTTTCTACCTCCTCAAATCCCTTTCCTGCCATTCTCCCTTGCTTACAAGTCCTTTTCTCTGACTTTCCTCAAGACATTTTTCAGTGATGGATATTTTCAACTCTGCAGTTTTGTGAATTTTACTGCCCCTGAGTTCCATTGTTCAACTTGTGTTTATGGGAACTGGCCACAAAGCAGCGGGATTTCCTCAAGCCCTATACTGTTTCCATAGGCAACCCTAGCCTTTGGTCAATTCGTCTTCCTGATTGGAAATTAGAGTGACATGTGCCTGTCTGAACACCTAGGACTTGTCTCTCATTGTTCCTCATCCTTCCGCTTCATCCTCTGGACAAATTCCAAACTGTACGCAACAGGATGTTGACAGTGCTGACATCTCCAAGTGGGGAGACTGTTAGTAAAGACGCTGGAGGGGTGAACCAGAGCACCAGGAGATGAGATGCCTTTTCCAAGCTCTTCCCGATCAGACGGTATACCATCCTCTGGGTGTGACAGACATGTTTTAGCAGTAGGAAGAGTCCCATTCATGTAAGGAGAACACCAGGGCTTTTTCAAAATCAGTGTCTCCCCGAAACCCAAACTGGGGAATTTTTTAAGCTACGGCTACACATATGTTCATTAAGGGCCTTGGGAAGTAGGCAGAGTCCAAACTTTAGATGATTGAATTCTTCAGGGTCAGAAGCACTCACCACCAGCTTCCCTTAGGCTACACTTTAACTATCATTGATAGATGATGTCAATAAAAATATCTATTCTTTTTCAGATTATTTCCCCTTATAGGTTATTGCAAAATGTTGAGTGTAGTTCCCTGTGCTATACAGTAGTTCCTTGTTGATGATCTATTTTATACATAGCAGTGTGTATGTGTTAATTCCAAACTGTTAATTTATCCCTCCTCCCACCTTTCCCCTTTGGTAATAATAAATTATAAGATTTTATACTTCTCAGAAATGGGGGAGCTGAAAGAGAGGTATCATTTTCAATGGAAAAGCATTTAAAACAAGATTGAAGGTTTAACCAAGATTATTAGATGTACATCCTTGGAAAGAAATCACTTCGTTTCTCTAATATTGACCTGACAAATAAGACAAACCTTTTCACTGAACTTGCTTATAAAAAGTGATGGAAATATCAAATGGAAGTGTTAGAAACATCTTATTTTACCCGAGCCTTATACACTGTTCTATGTTAACTACAGTTTGGCTCACACATCTGTTCATTGAGGTTACAATAGTCTCAATTTCTGTTACTGATCCTCCAGAGTGGACCCCAACAAGTGTCCCCCTGCCCAGTGTCATTGGGGCCAACAGATCGAGACTGAGTTTGGTTCACAAGCAAAGGAAACTTTATATTTTGATCAGAGAATGGAGAGGTGAGAGCATGCACTACCCCGTGGGCTGTGGGCTGGGCTGCTGTGTAGAGATCCTGTCAGAGTCAGTGGGAGGGAGGGAGGCGGCGGAGCTCTCGAGGGCCGGGTTGGCTGTAGCTCAGGCTCTATATCGTGGAGTCTGCACTGGGCCCCAGGAGCTGAGGTGTCGACCCAGCCATTCTGCACTAGGAAATCTGGTCTGAAGTGCCGGGTGTGGAACCTCTGCATGCGGGACCCTAGGAGCACGTGAAATTAGACAAAGCACAAAGGATAAAAAAGGTTAGACTTGACTTTATTGCCCAGATTCTATTTTTATCTCCCAGGGATTTTTAATGGGCTTTGCTGGGGACAAACCCCTCCTCTGCCTTTTGTCCCGTTCCTCATTCTTGGAGTGCTGAGGGTGCAGACCCTTCTTCTGTAACTGCTGAGTGCTGAGTTGGGAGCCCTCATACCCTGGGGCGAGGGTCAGAGCTTCTCCCCAGCAGCCTCCCGGTGACGTTGATTGTCCCCAGGACCCCTGCCTCCCTGCTCGTCCACCTGAGCACCAGCATTGGAAGTGTTATAGATTCTAATGACCTTTAAGGGTCCAGGAAAGAGATGTGCAGAGACGCTGTGGGGGCCGGTTTCACCCCGCCCCACATTTGTTCGGCCACCTTAGGCTGACCGTTTCTGCCAGCCTAGATGCTCTGACCAGTAGTCTGCGCTTTCTTCAATTAGGCCCCTGAATTAACGTACAAACAGCACCAGGTGTCAGAGCCCTGCCCGCTCAACTCCCAGACAGTCCAGGGTCAGTGGTGATAAGGACCATGATGGCTACTGAGTCAACAGCCTTTTGAAGTAAACAGGAGTACAGCCGGTCTTATTGGCCACCATCATCACGGTGTCTGTAGGCTTTTCTATGGTGACAGTGTGGTATACTGTTCCCCCGCCAAGATTATTAGCTCCCCTCTGGGTGCAGTAAGTCCTGCAAGCAGTAGTCTACTCTTTTGGGACACACTCTTGTTGTTTTATGAGAGAAACTCCAGGTCAAGTGATGTTCACACGAGTCGTCATAGTGCCCTGTTGCCCCCGGTTATCTCTCTGGATGTTGGAGTTGGAAGGCCTCCTCACTCGAGGTCGGTGTGCCCACGGAGTGAACCCTGCAACTTCAGGGCATGGTTGGTGGTTAGGATCACCACGTGGGGTCCTTTTCCCTTAGGAGGGAGGTGGCCTTTTGGGCTGCTGATTTCCAGGTTTTTAGATACCGCCAGTATCTTGGCCAGATGTGGCAGTGGGCCAAGCTCCTTAGTGACCGTAGCTTATCCTACCTGGATGGCATTCTTGCATTGTTCCATTTCAAGTGGTCCCAGTTTTTGCACTAATTCTCCAATGGCGATTCACCTTTCACCGGGAATGTAAAGGTCAAAGGGTTTAGCTAAATTAGGGAGTTCCAGGGCAAGGGTCTGAATTGACTGCTCTTTCCATTCTTGAAAGGCCACTTCTGGATTCTATTCAAAAGGATCATCATCTTTTCCTTTCAGTGTTTCATATAGAGGCCCAGCTAGTAGACTGTAGTTAGGGATCCAGAAGCAGCAAACCCTGGCCTCCCCAGGAACCCCTAAGCTGTCTTCTAGTTTTAGAAAGGGGTAAGGCTGAAAATGGTTTCTTCCCTTTCCTGGGATGGGCTTCTCTGACCTTCTGTGAGAATGAAGCCCAGGCAGGTCACCGCAGTCTGTGATATTTGAGCTTTTTCTTGGACAACTTCTATCCTTTATTGGCTTGGTAGTTCAGAGGCCTCCTTAGTAGGGCTGGCGATCAGAATGTCGTCTGCATATTGAAGGAGGGTTTCCTTTTCCAGAGGTAGAACTTTTAGGTCTTTAGCTAAGCTTTCCCCAAAGACGGTGTGGGAATTTTTGCACCCTTGGGTCCAGACGGCCCGGAAGTATTGTTTTAGTTGTATGTTGAGTCCTGCCACTCACAAGCCAAAATTTCTTGTGACTCTGGGACTAATGGAATACAAAAGAAGGCATCATTGAAGACTAATACAGAATACCATGTCCTGGTGGTTGGTAGAATGACCAGCAGGGTGTAGGAATTAGGAGCAACTGGAGGTATATCCTCGGTGGCTTCACTGACTGTCCTGACATCCTTTACCAGGTCCCCAGCAGCCCATGGGGCTCTCGTGGTCAGACCAATCCCAGAATATGGAGCTCACCTGGGCAGGTACCCCACCCCCACCCCAGCCCACGGGGCTCTCGTGGTCAGGCCCCTCCCAGGATACAGAGCTACCCTTGCAGGTACCGTGGCAGGGCTGGGCACACAGGAACCGTGCACAGAGCCCTCATTGCAGAGCACCCCCAGCTCACCTGTCGCTCAGAGCTGACACAGAGCACCTCAGAGCAGGACTTGAACTAACAAACAGCAGCTGCGACAGGTCTGTGACCCTGGGCATCACTCCGTGAGACCTCCCTCCACCTGGTCTTCCAGAGACTTCCACTGCACCCGGGGCACCAGGCCTCTGTCTCCAACCACCACCTACCCCTCCTCTCCCTGACTCCTGGGTTCCTCTCATTAGGAGAGGGTTTTCTTGAAGTTGTCTCCCACTCATGGGCCAGATAAAATGATTAGAAAACAAGCCAAAGCTGCAACCCCTTGTCTATCCTGACTCTCAGGAGCCCACACCTGTTCCTTGGACCTGGCCGTTCAGCAAGTTCCATTTTCTGCAACTGTGAGCCCCTGAGGGGTGATGATTGGCTGACCTGGGCAGCCTTACCGTGCCGGCCAGCCCTCCCCAGGTGTGCCTGGGTTGAGATCAATATAAATACCACTCCAGGCAGCAAGAGCCCCTGCAGCCGTGCCTGATGCCATTTTCTCTGCCCTGTCAGCAGTCTCGGGGCTGGGCTGGTGGGAGGGAGTGAGAGGCCACGGCTTTGTGGGTGGCCCAGTGTGAGTGGGGCTCTGCTGGACTTTCTGCAGCAGTTGCCAGGCTGCCACCTGCTAAAGAAGAGGATGTGTCACCCATACCTGCTGCTGGAATTTCTCCCTGGGCAGAGGTGAGGAAGGAAAAAAGCAGTGGGGGCAGGGACAGGACGGGTATCTCAGGCAGGGAAATGGAAATCTTCCAGAAGAGCACCCAGGGCCAGGACCATCCTGGCTGGCCTGCAGGCACCAAGTCGGCCGGCATGCTGTCACTCATGTGGCTCTATGGCCCTTCCTCTAGGCTTTCAAGTCCTTGTATATATTCAGGTGTTTTACCTGGGACGGGTGGGAATAGTTCAGCAGCAACTGGCCTGGGGCTCAGCTCACGTTTACTCACAGATGCCTCGGCACGGTGCCCCAGCTTTGCAATGAGGACGCTTGTTGCGTGGGGGCTGCTGGCTGAATGGGAGACGATTCCCCACCACTGACCAACTTCAGAATTGTTTACAACTGGAGCAAGTGCCCTGATACGGTTTTCCTCTGTGTAACTGGTGGGTTCTGTGTTTTTTTCTCTTTTTCGTTTTTGGTTCAAGGTAGATTTTATTCCTCTTTTTTGTATTTACAGATATAAGCATGGAAATAATTTATTCATATAAATACATGTAAGTGCAGGGAATAATTGTTTTTTCTGTTTTATTTTTTAAATTTTATTTCTTTTTAATTTTGAATTTTATTTTATATTTTTATACAGCAGGTTCTTATTGGTTATCTATTTTATACATATAAATGTATACATGCCAATCCCAGTCTCTCAACTCCTCCCACCACCACCCCCCCAACAGGTTTCCCCCCTTGTTGTCCATACGTTTGTTGTCTACATCTGTTGCTCTATTTATGCCTTGCAAAATGGTTAATCTGTACAGTTTTTCTAGGTTCCACATATATGCATGAATATACAAGATTTGTTTTTCTCTTTCTGACTTACTTCACTCTGTATGACAGTCTCTAGATCCATCGACGTCTCTACAAATGACCCAATTTCATTCCTTTTCATGGCTTAGTAATATTCCATTTTATATATGTACCACAGCTTTATGCATTCGTCTGTCTGTGGGCATTTAGGTTGCTTCCATTACCTCGATATTGTAAATAGTGATGCAATGAACATTGCGGTGAATGACTCTTTTTGATTTATGGTTTTGTCTGGGTATATGTCCAGTACTGGGATTGCTGTATCATATGGTAATTCTATTGTTAGTTTCTTAAGAAATTCCATATTGTTCTCCATAATGACTGTATCAATTTATATTCCCAACAATAGTGGAAGAGGGTTCCTTTTCTCCACACCCTTTCCAGCATTTTTTGTTTGTAGATTTTCTATGATGTCTATTCTACCAGGTGTGAGGTGATACCTCATTGTTGAATCCATTTCGTTGAGCAAGGGGTAGGTCTTGTCTATTACATATTTGGCTTATGGAACGGTATCTGTGCTAATTTCAAACTCTGCTTTTATGCAGCACCCCAACTCACCTTCCCCCTTAAGCAGGCATAAGTTGGTTTTCTAAACTTGAGACCCTGTTCTGTTTTGTAATGCAGTTCATGTGTAGCCAAGTTCACATTCCATGTATTAGTGATACCTTATGATGTTTCTTTTTCTGTGTCACTTATTTCACATAGAATCATCGTGCCTCAATCCACTCATTATGCTGGTACGGGTCTGGTGACATAGATTTCATTGCTGAGTGGTATTCTGTTGTACATAACTACCGCAATTTCTTTATCCATTATTTGCTCTCTGGGATATTTAACTTGTGCCGTAGAAGAGATTTCTGTAAAAAGAGCCGTCCCAAATTTAGGGGTGGCTGTGTCTTTTTGATTTTAATTTCCCTAAGCTATAGGACCATAAGTGGAAGTGCCCTAGGCTCTGTTGCTTTGTTTTTTAGATGTTTCAGAAAACACCATACACTTCTACAGAGCGGCTGTTGTCAATTTACATCCCGCCCATCAGCATAACAAGGCTCCCCGTTCTCCATGGCCTGTCCTGCCTTTCTGGATTTTACACTTTTTTCAGATGACACTTTTGACCGGGGGGAAGTGAGACTTCATTGTAGTGCAGATTTCCTTTGCAAGCTTGCTTGGTTGGCCAAAAAGGGCGTATGCGTTTTTTCCTGAATATATTCAGGAAAAAACGCATACGCCCTTTTTGGCCAAGTGCATCATTGTGGACGTTCTGCCTCTTTTCCTATGCTTTCAATGCAATTCCAGTCTACCTCCTGAAATCGGTTTCCTGCAATTCTGCCCCGCTTTCAAGTCCTCTTGGCAGCCTTACTTCAGTATATTTTTGGACAATAGCTGTCATTTATAACTCTGCAGGTTTGTGAATTACAGTGCCCCTGAGCTCCTTTCTTCAACTCGCTTTCTTTTGAGCTGGGAGCAACACCGCAGGATGGCTTCAGGACCTAATCTGGTTCCGGCACGGCACGCTGAGCCTTTGGTTTATTCCTCTTCCCTTTGGGAAATGAGAGTTAAATTTGCCCGTCCAGACACCTCCAGCTAGTCTCTCATTGGTTCTCCCTATTCCTGTTCATCTTCCGCAGAAATTGCAAACTGGGCCAAACAGGAGGTTAAAGGCATTCACTCTCCAAGTGAGGAGAGTGTTAGTAAAGCGTCTGGAATGTTGCACCCGAGTACCAGGGAACGAAAAGTGAGACACATTTGAACACGTTTCTCGATCACACGGTGGATCATACTCTGGGTTCCACATGCATGTTTTAGCTGAAGGAAGAATCCCTTAAACCTGGAGAGTTGAGACCAATGGAATGGGTACCATGCAATAAGACTTCAAAGGGTCTGCATTTGCTCACCGAACCTCACCAATCTTATGAGCCCCAAGTGTCCAGCCTTATGTGTCACCCAGCTCTGGGTGTAGATATGGTAAATGCAGGTTGCATCAGAAGCCTTGAATGAATTACTTAAGTATTGCTCTCTATTTCACTCTCATTGTGTTTTGTTTAAGAAATTTATTTTTAATATGGGATTTAGATGATTTTCACTGCTTTAATGCCACTGTACACACTCTTGATTCTCTTACAGAGATATATAAATCCATAGCTTTTATGATTCTTACTAGTCAGGTATATTCCTAGGCGTTGAATATGGGGTGTTGAGTCCATTTCGTTGAGCAAGGAGTAGCTCTTGTCTATTCCATATTTGGCTTAAGGAACTTTATCTGTGCTCATTTCAATCTCTGGTTTTATGCAGCACCCCAACTCACCTTTCCCCTTAAGCAAGCATAAGTTGGTTTTCTAAATTTGAGACCCTGTTCTGTTTTGGAATTCAGTTCCTGTGTAGCCAAGTTTACATTCCGTGTATTAGTGATATCTTATGATGTTTCTTTCTCTGTGTGACTTATTTCAGTTAGATTCATTGTACTTAATCCACTCATTATGCTGCTACGGGCCTGATGACATAGATTTCATTGCTGAGTGATACTGCATTGTACGTAAGTACCACAACTTCTTTATCCATTTTTCACTTTCTGCGATATTGAACTTGTACCGTATATGAGGTTCTTATAAACAGAGCCATCCCAAACTTGGGGTGGCTGTGTCTTTTTGATTTTAATTTCCCTAAACTATAGGACCATAAGTGGAAGTGCCCTAGGCTCTGTTGCTTTGTTTTTTAGATGTTTCAGGAAACACCATACACTTCTCCAGAGTGGCTGTTGGCAATTTACATCCCGCCCATCAGCATAAGAAGGCTCCCAGTTCTCCATGGCCTGTCGTGCCTTTCTGGATTTTACACTTTTTTCAGATGGCCCTTTTGACCAGGGGAAAGTGAGACTTCATTGTAGTGCAGATTTCCTTTGCAAGCTTGCTTGGTTGGCCAAAAAGTGTGTATGCGTTTTTTCCTGACTATATTCAGGAAAAAACACATACGCCCTTTTTGGCCAAGTGCATCATTGTCGAGGTTCTGACTCTCTTCATATGTTTTCAATGCAATTCCAGTGTACCTCCTGAAATCGGTTTCCTGCAATTCTGCCTTGCTTTCAATGCTTCTTCATAGCCTTACCTCAATATATTTTTTGAAAATAGTTGGCCTTTATAACTCTGCAGGTTTTTGAATTGCAGTGGCCCTTAGCTCCATTTTTCAGCTCTTATTTTTGTGATCTTGCCCCATAACCACAGGATTCCTTGAAGCTCTATTCTTCTTCTGGGGCACCTTGCTGTGCCTTTGGTTAATTCTTCTTACTGATGTGAAATTAGAGTGACATGTGCCCATTGAAACCGCTACAGCTAGTTTCTCACTGGTTCCCCCTATTCCCATTCATCCTCCGCACTAACTGCAGACTGTGCGATACCAGAACTTAAAGGCATTGACTCTCCATGTGGAGATGTTGTTAGTAAAGCGGCTGGAATGTCGATCCGGAGCCCCAGAAGAGGAAAAATGAGGTGTGTTTTAGAAACCTTTCCCGATCATATGGTATACCAGTCGCTGGGTTTCCCAAGCATGGTTTAGCTGTAGGAAGATTCCCTTCAACCTGGAGTGTTGGGACCCTTGGAATGAGTAGCATGAAGTATTGCATTAAACTTTCGGCAGTTGCTCACCAAAGCTCACCAATCCTCTCAGCCCCAAGTGTCCAGCCTTATGTCTTATCCAGCTGTGGGTTTATATGTGGTCAATCCAGGTTGCATCACAGCCCCTGAGCGAATTTTGTAAGAATTTTTCTCTCTTTCATTGTTTCTGCGTTTTGTTTTTAAAATTTATTTCTATAATGGGGTTTAGCTCATTTTCACTGCTGTGTTTGTGCCGCTCTGCACACACTTGATTCCCTTATGGAGATATATCAATACATGGGTTTTAAGATTCTTATTACTCAGATATATTTCTCTGCGGTGTATAGGGTGTGTTGAGGCCAGTTCATTGAGCAAGGTGTAGATCTTGTCTAATACCTATTTGGTTTATTGAACGGTATCTGTGCTAATTTCAAACTCTGGTTTTATGCATCACGCCACCTCTCCTTTCCCCTTAAGCTGACATAAGTGTGTTTTCTAAATGTGAGACACTGTTCTGTTCTGTAATTCATTTCTTGTGCAGCCATATTTACCCTCCCTCTATAAGTGATATCTTATGATATGTTTCTTTTTCTGTTTGACTTATTTCAAGTAGTATTATCGGAACTAAATCCACTCTTTATCCT
The DNA here is from genome assembly GCF_964374135.1 of Grampus griseus. Classification (NCBI taxonomy): domain Eukaryota; kingdom Metazoa; phylum Chordata; class Mammalia; order Artiodactyla; family Delphinidae; genus Grampus; species Grampus griseus. Next base: position 878,823 of record NW_028133354.1, on the reverse strand, counting down.
TCTACTAGCCTTATTACATTGATTTCATGGTGAAGAGATATTCCATTGTACATAAGTACCACATCTTCTTTATCCATTGTTCTCTTTCCTGGGATATTTAAGGTGTACTGAAGTTGAGGTTCTTGTAAACAGAGTAGCCCTAAACTGTGGTGTGCTTGTGTCTTGTTGATTTTTAGACTTCCCTAGATATACTCCCATGATTGGAAGTGTCCTATGCTCTGTAGCTCTGTTTTTTAGATGATTTAGGAACCACCATACACTTCTCCAGAGTGGCTCTCGGCAGTTCACACACTGCCCATCAGCGTATAAAGGCTCCCTGTTCTCCATGGCCTGTCCTGCATTTCTGGTTTTTACAATTTTTTAGGATGGCCCTTTTGACCGGTGGGAAGTGAGACTTCTTTGTTGTGCACATTTGCATTGCTTGCTTGCTTCGTTGCCCATAAAGTGCGTATGCGTTTTTTCCTGGATATAATCAGGAAAAAACGCATACGCCCTTTTGGGCCAACTGCATCATTGTCGAAATTCTGCCGCTTTTCATGTGCGTTAAAGACGAGTCCAATCTATCTCTTGAAATCTGTTTCTTGCAATTCTGTCTTGCATTCAGATCCTCTTCTTTGCCTTACCTCAACATATTTTTGGACGTTAGTTTTCATTTATAACTCTGCAGGTTTGTGAATTGCAGTGACCCTGAGCTCCATTTTTTAAGTTGTTCTTTTGTGAGCTGGCCTCAAACCCGCAGGATTGCTTCAGGCCCTATTTTGGCTCCGGCGAGGCAGGCTGAGCCTTTCTTTAATTCTTATTCTTAATGGGAAATTAGAGTGATATGTGCCCGTCCAAACCCCTACAACTCTTCTCTCATTGGTTCCCCCTCTTCCCGTTCATCCTCCTCACAATTTGCAAAATGTGTGAAACAGAAGTTTAAATGTGCTGATTCTCCAAGTGGGGAGATTCTAAGTAGCGTGGCTGGAATGGTGAACAGGAGCACCAGGAGAGGATAAATGAGGTGCATTTTAGACACATCTCCCGATCACATGGTGTACAGTCCTCTGGGTTTTCCATGCATGTTTTAGCTGTAGGAAGATCCCTTGAACCTGCAGATTTGGGACCCATTGAATGGGTACCAGGTAGTATTACTTTAAAGGGTGTGCATTTCCTCACCCAACCTCACATTTCTCTTAGCGCAAACAGTTTCCAGCCTTATGTCTCATCCTGCTGTGGGTCTAGATGTGTTCAATCCATGTTGCATCACCGTCCCTGAGGAAAAGTTGTAAGAGGTTTTCTCTGTCTCTCTGTCGTTTATTTTTTTCAATTTATTACTATATTGGTTACAGCTGATTTTCAAAGCTCTGTTTCTTGCTGCTGTACATCCACTTGATTCACGTACAGAGAGACATCAATAAATTCTTTTTCAGATTCTTACCAGTCGTATATATTCTTTTCCGGTGACTTGAGTGTGCTGAGTGCAGTTCTTTTAGCTACCGTGTAGGCCTTGTTGATTATCAGTTTGGTATTTGGAATGGTATCTTTGCTAATTTCAACCTCCTGGATGATGCCTCACCCCTCCCCACCTTTCCCGTTTAGCAGCCTTATGCATGTTTTCTACATATTTGACTATGTTTTTGTTTTGTAATTTATTTCATGTGTAGCCATTTTGGATTCCACCTTTAAGTGATATCTTATGATATGTGTCTTTTTCTTTTTGAATTCTGTCACTTAGAATGATCATACGTAACTCCTCCGGAGTTGTTACAACTGGCCATATTTCATTGATTTCCAGGCTGAATAATATTCCACTCTACCTAAGTACCACATCTCTATCCATTTTTTCCCTCCAGAGACATTTAAGTTATATCCTAGTCGAGGATCTTTTAAACAGAGAGGGGGTAAACATTGGGGTGCCTGTGTCCTCTCGATTTTTGTTTTTCCCAAGATATACGCCCATGAGGGCAAGTGCCCTATGCTCTGTAGCTCATTTTTTAGATGCTTTAGTAAACACAATACACTTCTCCAGAATGGCCATTGGCAATATACATTTCCACTATAAGTCTCACAGGGCTCCCTCTTCTCGTTGCCCTGTCCTGCATTTCTGTTGTTTACGCTTTATGAGGATGGCTCTTCTGACTGATGCGAAGTGATATCTTTTGTAGTATTGACTTCCAGTGCCCACCTGTTTGGTTGGCTAAAAAAGTGTATGCCCTTTTCTTGAATATATACAGAAAAAAACGCATACACCCTTTTTGGCCAACTGCAATGTTGGCAATGTTCAGCTCCTTTTCTTGTGCTTAATGGCGAGTCCTTTCTACCTCCTCAAATCCCTTTCCTGCCATTCTCCCTTGCTTACAAGTCCTTTTCTCTGACTTTCCTCAAGACATTTTTCAGTGATGGATATTTTCAACTCTGCAGTTTTGTGAATTTTACTGCCCCTGAGTTCCATTGTTCAACTTGTGTTTATGGGAACTGGCCACAAAGCAGCGGGATTTCCTCAAGCCCTATACTGTTTCCATAGGCAACCCTAGCCTTTGGTCAATTCGTCTTCCTGATTGGAAATTAGAGTGACATGTGCCTGTCTGAACACCTAGGACTTGTCTCTCATTGTTCCTCATCCTTCCGCTTCATCCTCTGGACAAATTCCAAACTGTACGCAACAGGATGTTGACAGTGCTGACATCTCCAAGTGGGGAGACTGTTAGTAAAGACGCTGGAGGGGTGAACCAGAGCACCAGGAGATGAGATGCCTTTTCCAAGCTCTTCCCGATCAGACGGTATACCATCCTCTGGGTGTGACAGACATGTTTTAGCAGTAGGAAGAGTCCCATTCATGTAAGGAGAACACCAGGGCTTTTTCAAAATCAGTGTCTCCCCGAAACCCAAACTGGGGAATTTTTTAAGCTACGGCTACACATATGTTCATTAAGGGCCTTGGGAAGTAGGCAGAGTCCAAACTTTAGATGATTGAATTCTTCAGGGTCAGAAGCACTCACCACCAGCTTCCCTTAGGCTACACTTTAACTATCATTGATAGATGATGTCAATAAAAATATCTATTCTTTTTCAGATTATTTCCCCTTATAGGTTATTGCAAAATGTTGAGTGTAGTTCCCTGTGCTATACAGTAGTTCCTTGTTGATGATCTATTTTATACATAGCAGTGTGTATGTGTTAATTCCAAACTGTTAATTTATCCCTCCTCCCACCTTTCCCCTTTGGTAATAATAAATTATAAGATTTTATACTTCTCAGAAATGGGGGAGCTGAAAGAGAGGTATCATTTTCAATGGAAAAGCATTTAAAACAAGATTGAAGGTTTAACCAAGATTATTAGATGTACATCCTTGGAAAGAAATCACTTCGTTTCTCTAATATTGACCTGACAAATAAGACAAACCTTTTCACTGAACTTGCTTATAAAAAGTGATGGAAATATCAAATGGAAGTGTTAGAAACATCTTATTTTACCCGAGCCTTATACACTGTTCTATGTTAACTACAGTTTGGCTCACACATCTGTTCATTGAGGTTACAATAGTCTCAATTTCTGTTACTGATCCTCCAGAGTGGACCCCAACAAGTGTCCCCCTGCCCAGTGTCATTGGGGCCAACAGATCGAGACTGAGTTTGGTTCACAAGCAAAGGAAACTTTATATTTTGATCAGAGAATGGAGAGGTGAGAGCATGCACTACCCCGTGGGCTGTGGGCTGGGCTGCTGTGTAGAGATCCTGTCAGAGTCAGTGGGAGGGAGGGAGGCGGCGGAGCTCTCGAGGGCCGGGTTGGCTGTAGCTCAGGCTCTATATCGTGGAGTCTGCACTGGGCCCCAGGAGCTGAGGTGTCGACCCAGCCATTCTGCACTAGGAAATCTGGTCTGAAGTGCCGGGTGTGGAACCTCTGCATGCGGGACCCTAGGAGCACGTGAAATTAGACAAAGCACAAAGGATAAAAAAGGTTAGACTTGACTTTATTGCCCAGATTCTATTTTTATCTCCCAGGGATTTTTAATGGGCTTTGCTGGGGACAAACCCCTCCTCTGCCTTTTGTCCCGTTCCTCATTCTTGGAGTGCTGAGGGTGCAGACCCTTCTTCTGTAACTGCTGAGTGCTGAGTTGGGAGCCCTCATACCCTGGGGCGAGGGTCAGAGCTTCTCCCCAGCAGCCTCCCGGTGACGTTGATTGTCCCCAGGACCCCTGCCTCCCTGCTCGTCCACCTGAGCACCAGCATTGGAAGTGTTATAGATTCTAATGACCTTTAAGGGTCCAGGAAAGAGATGTGCAGAGACGCTGTGGGGGCCGGTTTCACCCCGCCCCACATTTGTTCGGCCACCTTAGGCTGACCGTTTCTGCCAGCCTAGATGCTCTGACCAGTAGTCTGCGCTTTCTTCAATTAGGCCCCTGAATTAACGTACAAACAGCACCAGGTGTCAGAGCCCTGCCCGCTCAACTCCCAGACAGTCCAGGGTCAGTGGTGATAAGGACCATGATGGCTACTGAGTCAACAGCCTTTTGAAGTAAACAGGAGTACAGCCGGTCTTATTGGCCACCATCATCACGGTGTCTGTAGGCTTTTCTATGGTGACAGTGTGGTATACTGTTCCCCCGCCAAGATTATTAGCTCCCCTCTGGGTGCAGTAAGTCCTGCAAGCAGTAGTCTACTCTTTTGGGACACACTCTTGTTGTTTTATGAGAGAAACTCCAGGTCAAGTGATGTTCACACGAGTCGTCATAGTGCCCTGTTGCCCCCGGTTATCTCTCTGGATGTTGGAGTTGGAAGGCCTCCTCACTCGAGGTCGGTGTGCCCACGGAGCGAATCCTGCAACTTCAGGGCATGGTTGGTGGTTAGGATCACCACGTGGGGTCCTTTTCCCTTAGGAGGGAGGTGGCCTTTTGGGCTGCTGATTTCCAGGTTTTTAGATACCGCCAGTATCTTGGCCAGATGTGGCAGTGGGCCAAGCTCCTTAGTGACCGTAGCTTATCCTACCTGGATGGCATTCTTGCATTGTTCCATTTCAAGTGGTCCCAGTTTTTGCACTAATTCTCCAATGGCGATTCACCTTTCACCGGGAATGTAAAGGTCAAAGGGTTTAGCTAAATTAGGGAGTTCCAGGGCAAGGGTCTGAATTGACTGCTCTTTCCATTCTTGAAAGGCCACTTCTGGATTCTATTCAAAAGGATCATCATCTTTTCCTTTCAGTGTTTCATATAGAGGCCCAGCTAGTAGACTGTAGTTAGGGATCCAGAAGCAGCAAACCCTGGCCTCCCCAGGAACCCCTAAGCTGTCTTCTAGTTTTAGAAAGGGGTAAGGCTGAAAATGGTTTCTTCCCTTTCCTGGGATGGGCTTCTCTGACCTTCTGTGAGAATGAAGCCCAGGCAGGTCACCGCAGTCTGTGATATTTGAGCTTTTTCTTGGACAACTTCTATCCTTTATTGGCTTGGTAGTTCAGAGGCCTCCTTAGTAGGGCTGGCGATCAGAATGTCGTCTGCATATTGAAGGAGGGTTTCCTTTTCCAGAGGTAGAACTTTTAGGTCTTTAGCTAAGCTTTCCCCAAAGACGGTGTGGGAATTTTTGCACCCTTGGGTCCAGACGGCCCGGAAGTATTGTTTTAGTTGTATGTTGAGTCCTGCCACTCACAAGCCAAAATTTCTTGTGACTCTGGGACTAATGGAATACAAAAGAAGGCATCATTGAAGACTAATACAGAATACCATGTCCTGGTGGTTGGTAGAATGACCAGCAGGGTGTAGGAATTAGGAGCAACTGGAGGTATATCCTCGGTGGCTTCACTGACTGTCCTGACATCCTTTACCAGGTCCCCAGCAGCCCATGGGGCTCTCGTGGTCAGACCAATCCCAGAATATGGAGCTCACCTGGGCAGGTACCCCACCCCCACCCCAGCCCACGGGGCTCTCGTGGTCAGGCCCCTCCCAGGATACAGAGCTACCCTTGCAGGTACCGTGGCAGGGCTGGGCACACAGGAACCGTGCACAGAGCCCTCATTGCAGAGCACCCCCAGCTCACCTGTCGCTCAGAGCTGACACAGAGCACCTCAGAGCAGGACTTGAACTAACAAACAGCAGCTGCGACAGGTCTGTGACCCTGGGCATCACTCCGTGAGACCTCCCTCCACCTGGTCTTCCAGAGACTTCCACTGCACCCGGGGCACCAGGCCTCTGTCTCCAACCACCACCTACCCCTCCTCTCCCTGACTCCTGGGTTCCTCTCATTAGGAGAGGGTTTTCTTGAAGTTGTCTCCCACTCATGGGCCAGATAAAATGATTAGAAAACAAGCCAAAGCTGCAACCCCTTGTCTATCCTGACTCTCAGGAGCCCACACCTGTTCCTTGGACCTGGCCGTTCAGCAAGTTCCATTTTCTGCAACTGTGAGCCCCTGAGGGGTGATGATTGGCTGACCTGGGCAGCCTTACCGTGCCGGCCAGCCCTCCCCAGGTGTGCCTGGGTTGAGATCAATATAAATACCACTCCAGGCAGCAAGAGCCCCTGCAGCCGTGCCTGACGCCATTTTCTCTGCCCTGTCAGCAGTCTCGGGGCTGGGCTGGTGGGAGGGAGTGAGAGGCCACGGCTTTGTGGGTGGCCCAGTGTGAGTGGGGCTCTGCTGGACTTTCTGCAGCAGTTGCCAGGCTGCCACCTGCTAAAGAAGAGGATGTGTCACCCATACCTGCTGCTGGAATTTCTCCCTGGGCAGAGGTGAGGAAGGAAAAAAGCAGTGGGGGCAGGGACAGGACGGGTATCTCAGGCAGGGAAATGGAAATCTTCCAGAAGAGCACCCAGGGCCAGGACCATCCTGGCTGGCCTGCAGGCACCAAGTCGGCCGGCATGCTGTCACTCATGTGGCTCTATGGCCCTTCCTCTAGGCTTTCAAGTCCTTGTATATATTCAGGTGTTTTACCTGGGACGGGTGGGAATAGTTCAGCAGCAACTGGCCTGGGGCTCAGCTCACGTTTACTCACAGATGCCTCGGCACGGTGCCCCAGCTTTGCAATGAGGACGCTTGTTGCGTGGGGGCTGCTGGCTGAATGGGAGACGATTCCCCACCACTGACCAACTTCAGAATTGTTTACAACTGGAGCAAGTGCCCTGATACGGTTTTCCTCTGTGTAACTGGTGGGTTCTGTGTTTTTTTCTCTTTTTCGTTTTTGGTTCAAGGTAGATTTTATTCCTCTTTTTTGTATTTACAGATATAAGCATGGAAATAATTTATTCATATAAATACATGTAAGTGCAGGGAATAATTGTTTTTTCTGTTTTATTTTTTAAATTTTATTTCTTTTTAATTTTGAATTTTATTTTATATTTTTATACAGCAGGTTCTTATTGGTTATCTATTTTATACATATAAATGTATACATGCCAATCCCAGTCTCTCAACTCCTCCCACCACCACCCCCCCAACAGGTTTCCCCCCTTGTTGTCCATACGTTTGTTGTCTACATCTGTTGCTCTATTTATGCCTTGCAAAATGGTTAATCTGTACAGTTTTTCTAGGTTCCACATATATGCATGAATATACAAGATTTGTTTTTCTCTTTCTGACTTACTTCACTCTGTATGACAGTCTCTAGATCCATCGACGTCTCTACAAATGACCCAATTTCATTCCTTTTCATGGCTTAGTAATATTCCATTTTATATATGTACCACAGCTTTATGCATTCGTCTGTCTGTGGGCATTTAGGTTGCTTCCATTACCTCGATATTGTAAATAGTGATGCAATGAACATTGCGGTGAATGACTCTTTTTGATTTATGGTTTTGTCTGGGTATATGTCCAGTACTGGGATTGCTGTATCATATGGTAATTCTATTGTTAGTTTCTTAAGAAATTCCATATTGTTCTCCATAATGACTGTATCAATTTATATTCCCAACAATAGTGGAAGAGGGTTCCTTTTCTCCACACCCTTTCCAGCATTTTTTGTTTGTAGATTTTCTATGATGTCTATTCTACCAGGTGTGAGGTGATACCTCATTGTTGAATCCATTTCGTTGAGCAAGGGGTAGGTCTTGTCTATTACATATTTGGCTTATGGAACGGTATCTGTGCTAATTTCAAACTCTGCTTTTATGCAGCACCCCAACTCACCTTCCCCCTTAAGCAGGCATAAGTTGGTTTTCTAAACTTGAGACCCTGTTCTGTTTTGTAATGCAGTTCATGTGTAGCCAAGTTCACATTCCATGTATTAGTGATACCTTATGATGTTTCTTTTTCTGTGTCACTTATTTCACATAGAATCATCGTGCCTCAATCCACTCATTATGCTGGTACGGGTCTGGTGACATAGATTTCATTGCTGAGTGGTATTCTGTTGTACATAACTACCGCAATTTCTTTATCCATTATTTGCTCTCTGGGATATTTAACTTGTGCTGTAGAAGAGATTTCTGTAAAAAGAGCCGTCCCAAATTTAGGGGTGGCTGTGTCTTTTTGATTTTAATTTCCCTAAGCTATAGGACCATAAGTGGAAGTGCCCTAGGCTCTGTTGCTTTGTTTTTTAGATGTTTCAGAAAACACCATACACTTCTACAGAGCGGCTGTTGTCAATTTACATCCCGCCCATCAGCATAACAAGGCTCCCCGTTCTCCATGGCCTGTCCTGCCTTTCTGGATTTTACACTTTTTTCAGATGACACTTTTGACCGGGGGGAAGTGAGACTTCATTGTAGTGCAGATTTCCTTTGCAAGCTTGCTTGGTTGGCCAAAAAGGGCGTATGCGTTTTTTCCTGAATATATTCAGGAAAAAACGCATACGCCCTTTTTGGCCAAGTGCATCATTGTGGACGTTCTGCCTCTTTTCCTATGCTTTCAATGCAATTCCAGTCTACCTCCTGAAATCGGTTTCCTGCAATTCTGCCCCGCTTTCAAGTCCTCTTGGCAGCCTTACTTCAGTATATTTTTGGACAATAGCTGTCATTTATAACTCTGCAGGTTTGTGAATTACAGTGCCCCTGAGCTCCTTTCTTCAACTCGCTTTCTTTTGAGCTGGGAGCAACACCGCAGGATGGCTTCAGGACCTAATCTGGTTCCGGCACGGCACGCTGAGCCTTTGGTTTATTCCTCTTCCCTTTGGGAAATGAGAGTTAAATTTGCCCGTCCAGACACCTCCAGCTAGTCTCTCATTGGTTCTCCCTATTCCTGTTCATCTTCCGCAGAAATTGCAAACTGGGCCAAACAGGAGGTTAAAGGCATTCACTCTCCAAGTGAGGAGAGTGTTAGTAAAGCGTCTGGAATGTTGCACCCGAGTACCAGGGAACGAAAAGTGAGACACATTTGAACACGTTTCTCGATCACACGGTGGATCATACTCTGGGTTCCACATGCATGTTTTAGCTGAAGGAAGAATCCCTTAAACCTGGAGAGTTGAGACCAATGGAATGGGTACCATGCAATAAGACTTCAAAGGGTCTGCATTTGCTCACCGAACCTCACCAATCTTATGAGCCCCAAGTGTCCAGCCTTATGTGTCACCCAGCTCTGGGTGTAGATATGGTAAATGCAGGTTGCATCAGAAGCCTTGAATGAATTACTTAAGTATTGCTCTCTATTTCACTCTCATTGTGTTTTGTTTAAGAAATTTATTTTTAATATGGGATTTAGATGATTTTCACTGCTTTAATGCCACTGTACACACTCTTGATTCTCTTACAGAGATATATAAATCCATAGCTTTTATGATTCTTACTAGTCAGGTATATTCCTAGGCGTTGAATATGGGGTGTTGAGTCCATTTCGTTGAGCAAGGAGTAGCTCTTGTCTATTCCATATTTGGCTTAAGGAACTTTATCTGTGCTCATTTCAATCTCTGGTTTTATGCAGCACCCCAACTCACCTTTCCCCTTAAGCAAGCATAAGTTGGTTTTCTAAATTTGAGACCCTGTTCTGTTTTGGAATTCAGTTCCTGTGTAGCCAAGTTTACATTCCGTGTATTAGTGATATCTTATGATGTTTCTTTCTCTGTGTGACTTATTTCAGTTAGATTCATTGTACTTAATCCACTCATTATGCTGCTACGGGCCTGATGACATAGATTTCATTGCTGAGTGATACTGCATTGTACGTAAGTACCACAACTTCTTTATCCATTTTTCACTTTCTGCGATATTGAACTTGTACCGTATATGAGGTTCTTATAAACAGAGCCATCCCAAACTTGGGGTGGCTGTGTCTTTTTGATTTTAATTTCCCTAAACTATAGGACCATAAGTGGAAGTGCCCTAGGCTCTGTTGCTTTGTTTTTTAGATGTTTCAGGAAACACCATACACTTCTCCAGAGTGGCTGTTGGCAATTTACATCCCGCCCATCAGCATAAGAAGGCTCCCAGTTCTCCATGGCCTGTCGTGCCTTTCTGGATTTTACACTTTTTTCAGATGGCCCTTTTGACCAGGGGAAAGTGAGACTTCATTGTAGTGCAGATTTCCTTTGCAAGCTTGCTTGGTTGGCCAAAAAGTGTGTATGCGTTTTTTCCTGACTATATTCAGGAAAAAACACATACGCCCTTTTTGGCCAAGTGCATCATTGTCGAGGTTCTGACTCTCTTCATATGTTTTCAATGCAATTCCAGTGTACCTCCTGAAATCGGTTTCCTGCAATTCTGCCTTGCTTTCAATGCTTCTTCATAGCCTTACCTCAATATATTTTTTGAAAATAGTTGGCCTTTATAACTCTGCAGGTTTTTGAATTGCAGTGGCCCTTAGCTCCATTTTTCAGCTCTTATTTTTGTGATCTTGCCCCATAACCACAGGATTCCTTGAAGCTCTATTCTTCTTCTGGGGCACCTTGCTGTGCCTTTGGTTAATTCTTCTTACTGATGTGAAATTAGAGTGACATGTGCCCATTGAAACCGCTACAGCTAGTTTCTCACTGGTTCCCCCTATTCCCATTCATCCTCCGCACTAACTGCAGACTGTGCGATACCAGAACTTAAAGGCATTGACTCTCCATGTGGAGATGTTGTTAGTAAAGCGGCTGGAATGTCGATCCGGAGCCCCAGAAGAGGAAAAATGAGGTGTGTTTTAGAAACCTTTCCCGATCATATGGTATACCAGTCGCTGGGTTTCCCAAGCATGGTTTAGCTGTAGGAAGATTCCCTTCAACCTGGAGTGTTGGGACCCTTGGAATGAGTAGCATGAAGTATTGCATTAAACTTTCGGCAGTTGCTCACCAAAGCTCACCAATCCTCTCAGCCCCAAGTGTCCAGCCTTATGTCTTATCCAGCTGTGGGTTTATATGTGGTCAATCCAGGTTGCATCACAGCCCCTGAGCGAATTTTGTAAGAATTTTTCTCTCTTTCATTGTTTCTGCGTTTTGTTTTTAAAATTTATTTCTATAATGGGGTTTAGCTCATTTTCACTGCTGTGTTTGTGCCGCTCTGCACACACTTGATTCCCTTATGGAGATATATCAATACATGGGTTTTAAGATTCTTATTACTCAGATATATTTCTCTGCGGTGTATAGGGTGTGTTGAGGCCAGTTCATTGAGCAAGGTGTAGATCTTGTCTAATACCTATTTGGTTTATTGAACGGTATCTGTGCTAATTTCAAACTCTGGTTTTATGCATCACCCCACCTCTCCTTTCCCCTTAAGCTGACATAAGTGTGTTTTCTAAATGTGAGACACTGTTCTGTTCTGTAATTCATTTCTTGTGCAGCCATATTTACCCTCCCTCTATAAGTGATATCTTATGATATGTTTCTTTTTCTGTTTGACTTATTTCAAGTAGTATTATCGGAACTAAATCCACTCTTTATCCTTCTACTAGCCTTATTACATTGATTTCATGGTGAAGAGATATTCCATTGTACATAAGTACCACATCTTCTTTATCCATTGTTCTCTTTCCTGGGATATTTAAGGTGTACTGAAGTTGAGGTTCTTGTAAACAGAGTAGCCCTAAACTGTGGTGTGCTTGTGTCTTGTTGATTTTTAGACTTCCCTAGATATACTCCCATGATTGGAAGTGTCCTATGCTCTGTAGCTCTGTTTTTTAGATGATTTAGGAACCACCATACACTTCTCCAGAGTGGCTCTCGGCAGTTCACACACTGCCCATCAGCGTATAAAGGCTCCCTGTTCTCCATGGCCTGTCCTGCATTTCTGGTTTTTACAATTTTTTAGGATGGCCCTTTTGACCGGTGGGAAGTGAGACTTCTTTGTTGTGCACATTTGCATTGCTTGCTTGCTTCGTTGCCCATAAAGTGCGTATGCGTTTTTTCCTGGATATAATCAGGAAAAAACGCATACGCCCTTTTGGGCCAACTGCATCATTGTCGAAATTCTGCCGCTTTTCATGTGCGTTAAAGACGAGTCCAATCTATCTCTTGAAATCTGTTTCTTGCAATTCTGTCTTGCATTCAGATCCTCTTCTTTGCCTTACCTCAACATATTTTTGGACGTTAGTTTTCATTTATAACTCTGCAGGTTTGTGAATTGCAGTGACCCTGAGCTCCATTTTTTAAGTTGTTCTTTTGTGAGCTGGCCTCAAACCCGCAGGATTGCTTCAGGCCCTATTTTGGCTCCGGCGAGGCAGGCTGAGCCTTTCTTTAATTCTTATTCTTAATGGGAAATTAGAGTGATATGTGCCCGTCCAAACCCCTACAACTCTTCTCTCATTGGTTCCCCCTCTTCCCGTTCATCCTCCTCACAATTTGCAAAATGTGTGAAACAGAAGTTTAAATGTGCTGATTCTCCAAGTGGGGAGATTCTAAGTAGCGTGGCTGGAATGGTGAACAGGAGCACCAGGAGAGGATAAATGAGGTGCATTTTAGACACATCTCCCGATCACATGGTGTACAGTCCTCTGGGTTTTCCATGCATGTTTTAGCTGTAGGAAGATCCCTTGAACCTGCAGATTTGGGACCCATTGAATGGGTACCAGGTAGTATTACTTTAAAGGGTGTGCATTTCCTCACCCAACCTCACATTTCTCTTAGCGCAAACAGTTTCCAGCCTTATGTCTCATCCTGCTGTGGGTCTAGATGTGTTCAATCCATGTTGCATCACCGTCCCTGAGGAAAAGTTGTAAGAGGTTTTCTCTGTCTCTCTGTCGTTTATTTTTTTCAATTTATTACTATATTGGTTACAGCTGATTTTCAAAGCTCTGTTTCTTGCTGCTGTACATCCACTTGATTCACGTACAGAGAGACATCAATAAATTCTTTTTCAGATTCTTACCAGTCGTATATATTCTTTTCCGGTGACTTGAGTGTGCTGAGTGCAGTTCTTTTAGCTACCGTGTAGGCCTTGTTGATTATCAGTTTGGTATTTGGAATGGTATCTTTGCTAATTTCAACCTCCTGGATGATGCCTCACCCCTCCCCACCTTTCCCGTTTAGCAGCCTTATGCATGTTTTCTACATATTTGACTATGTTTTTGTTTTGTAATTTATTTCATGTGTAGCCATTTTGGATTCCACCTTTAAGTGATATCTTATGATATGTGTCTTTTTCTTTTTGAATTCTGTCACTTAGAATGATCATACGTAACTCCTCCGGAGTTGTTACAACTGGCCATATTTCATTGATTTCCAGGCTGAATAATATTCCACTCTACCTAAGTACCACATCTCTATCCATTTTTTCCCTCCAGAGACATTTAAGTTATATCCTAGTCGAGGATCTTTTAAACAGAGAGGGGGTAAACATTGGGGTGCCTGTGTCCTCTCGATTTTTGTTTTTCCCAAGATATACGCCCATGAGGGCAAGTGCCCTATGCTCTGTAGCTCATTTTTTAGATGCTTTAGTAAACACAATACACTTCTCCAGAATGGCCGTTGGCAATATACATTTCCACTATAAGTCTCACAGGGCTCCCTCTTCTCGTTGCCCTGTCCTGCATTTCTGTTGTTTACGCTTTATGAGGATGGCTCTTCTGACTGATGCGAAGTGATATCTTTTGTAGTATTGACTTCCAGTGCCCACCTGTTTGGTTGGCTAAAAAAGTGTATGCCCTTTTCTTGAATATATACAGAAAAAAACGCATACACCCTTTTTGGCCAACTGCAATGTTGGCAATGTTCAGCTCCTTTTCTTGTGCTTAATGGCGAGTCCTTTCTACCTCCTCAAATCCCTTTCCTGCCATTCTCCCTTGCTTACAAGTCCTTTTCTCTGACTTTCCTCAAGACATTTTTCAGTGATGGATATTTTCAACTCTGCAGTTTTGTGAATTTTACTGCCCCTGAGTTCCATTGTTCAACTTGTGTTTATGGGAACTGGCCACAAAGCAGCGGGATTTCCTCAAGCCCTATACTGTTTCCATAGGCAACCCTAGCCTTTGGTCAATTCGTCTTCCTGATTGGAAATTAGAGTGACATGTGCCTGTCTGAACACCTAGGACTTGTCTCTCATTGTTCCTCATCCTTCCGCTTCATCCTCTGGACAAATTCCAAACTGTACGCAACAGGATGTTGACAGTGCTGACATCTCCAAGTGGGGAGACTGTTAGTAAAGACGCTGGAGGGGTGAACCAGAGCACCAGGAGATGAGATGCCTTTTCCAAGCTCTTCCCGATCAGACGGTATACCATCCTCTGGGTGTGACAGACATGTTTTAGCAGTAGGAAGAGTCCCATTCATGTAAGGAGAACACCAGGGCTTTTTCAAAATCAGTGTCTCCCCGAAACCCAAACTGGGGAATTTTTTAAGCTACGGCTACACATATGTTCATTAAGGGCCTTGGGAAGTAGGCAGAGTCCAAACTTTAGATGATTGAATTCTTCAGGGTCAGAAGCACTCACCACCAGCTTCCCTTAGGCTACACTTTAACTATCATTGATAGATGATGTCAATAAAAATATCTATTCTTTTTCAGATTATTTCCCCTTATAGGTTATTGCAAAATGTTGAGTGTAGTTCCCTGTGCTATACAGTAGTTCCTTGTTGATGATCTATTTTATACATAGCAGTGTGTATGTGTTAATTCCAAACTGTTAATTTATCCCTCCTCCCACCTTTCCCCTTTGGTAATAATAAATTATAAGATTTTATACTTCTCAGAAATGGGGGAGCTGAAAGAGAGGTATCATTTTCAATGGAAAAGCATTTAAAACAAGATTGAAGGTTTAACCAAGATTATTAGATGTACATCCTTGGAAAGAAATCACTTCGTTTCTCTAATATTGACCTGACAAATAAGACAAACCTTTTCACTGAACTTGCTTATAAAAAGTGATGGAAATATCAAATGGAAGTGTTAGAAACATCTTATTTTACCCGAGCCTTATACACTGTTCTATGTTAACTACAGTTTGGCTCACACATCTGTTCATTGAGGTTACAATAGTCTCAATTTCTGTTACTGATCCTCCAGAGTGGACCCCAACAAGTGTCCCCCTGCCCAGTGTCATTGGGGCCAACAGATCGAGACTGAGTTTGGTTCACAAGCAAAGGAAACTTTATATTTTGATCAGAGAATGGAGAGGTGAGAGCATGCACTACCCCGTGGGCTGTGGGCTGGGCTGCTGTGTAGAGATCCTGTCAGAGTCAGTGGGAGGGAGGGAGGCGGCGGAGCTCTCGAGGGCCGGGTTGGCTGTAGCTCAGGCTCTATATCGTGGAGTCTGCACTGGGCCCCAGGAGCTGAGGTGTCGACCCAGCCATTCTGCACTAGGAAATCTGGTCTGAAGTGCCGGGTGTGGAACCTCTGCATGCGGGACCCTAGGAGCACGTGAAATTAGACAAAGCACAAAGGATAAAAAAGGTTAGACTTGACTTTATTGCCCAGATTCTATTTTTATCTCCCAGGGATTTTTAATGGGCTTTGCTGGGGACAAACCCCTCCTCTGCCTTTTGTCCCGTTCCTCATTCTTGGAGTGCTGAGGGTGCAGACCCTTCTTCTGTAACTGCTGAGTGCTGAGTTGGGAGCCCTCATACCCTGGGGCGAGGGTCAGAGCTTCTCCCCAGCAGCCTCCCGGTGACGTTGATTGTCCCCAGGACCCCTGCCTCCCTGCTCGTCCACCTGAGCACCAGCATTGGAAGTGTTATAGATTCTAATGACCTTTAAGGGTCCAGGAAAGAGATGTGCAGAGACGCTGTGGGGGCCGGTTTCACCCCGCCCCACATTTGTTCGGCCACCTTAGGCTGACCGTTTCTGCCAGCCTAGATGCTCTGACCAGTAGTCTGCGCTTTCTTCAATTAGGCCCCTGAATTAACGTACAAACAGCACCAGGTGTCAGAGCCCTGCCCGCTCAACTCCCAGACAGTCCAGGGTCAGTGGTGATAAGGACCATGATGGCTACTGAGTCAACAGCCTTTTGAAGTAAACAGGAGTACAGCCGGTCTTATTGGCCACCATCATCACGGTGTCTGTAGGCTTTTCTATGGTGACAGTGTGGTATACTGTTCCCCCGCCAAGATTATTAGCTCCCCTCTGGGTGCAGTAAGTCCTGCAAGCAGTAGTCTACTCTTTTGGGACACACTCTTGTTGTTTTATGAGAGAAACTCCAGGTCAAGTGATGTTCACACGAGTCGTCATAGTGCCCTGTTGCCCCCGGTTATCTCTCTGGATGTTGGAGTTGGAAGGCCTCCTCACTCGAGGTCGGTGTGCCCACGGAGCGAACCCTGCAACTTCAGGGCATGGTTGGTGGTTAGGATCACCACGTGGGGTCCTTTTCCCTTAGGAGGGAGGTGGCCTTTTGGGCTGCTGATTTCCAGGTTTTTAGATACCGCCAGTATCTTGGCCAGATGTGGCAGTGGGCCAAGCTCCTTAGTGACCGTAGCTTATCCTACCTGGATGGCATTCTTGCATTGTTCCATTTCAAGTGGTCCCAGTTTTTGCACTAATTCTCCAATGGCGATTCACCTTTCACCGGGAATGTAAAGGTCAAAGGGTTTAGCTAAATTAGGGAGTTCCAGGGCAAGGGTCTGAATTGACTGCTCTTTCCATTCTTGAAAGGCCACTTCTGGATTCTATTCAAAAGGATCATCATCTTTTCCTTTCAGTGTTTCATATAGAGGCCCAGCTAGTAGACTGTAGTTAGGGATCCAGAAGCAGCAAACCCTGGCCTCCCCAGGAACCCCTAAGCTGTCTTCTAGTTTTAGAAAGGGGTAAGGCTGAAAATGGTTTCTTCCCTTTCCTGGGATGGGCTTCTCTGACCTTCTGTGAGAATGAAGCCCAGGCAGGTCACCGCAGTCTGTGATATTTGAGCTTTTTCTTGGACAACTTCTATCCTTTATTGGCTTGGTAGTTCAGAGGCCTCCTTAGTAGGGCTGGCGATCAGAATGTCGTCTGCATATTGAAGGAGGGTTTCCTTTTCCAGAGGTAGAACTTTTAGGTCTTTAGCTAAGCTTTCCCCAAAGACGGTGTGGGAATTTTTGCACCCTTGGGTCCAGACGGCCCGGAAGTATTGTTTTAGTTGTATGTTGAGTCCTGCCACTCACAAGCCAAAATTTCTTGTGACTCTGGGACTAATGGAATACAAAAGAAGGCATCATTGAAGACTAATACAGAATACCATGTCCTGGTGGTTGGTAGAATGACCAGCAGGGTGTAGGAATTAGGAGCAACTGGAGGTATATCCTCGGTGGCTTCACTGACTGTCCTGACATCCTTTACCAGGTCCCCAGCAGCCCATGGGGCTCTCGTGGTCAGACCAATCCCAGAATATGGAGCTCACCTGGGCAGGTACCCCACCCCCACCCCAGCCCACGGGGCTCTCGTGGTCAGGCCCCTCCCAGGATACAGAGCTACCCTTGCAGGTACCGTGGCAGGGCTGGGCACACAGGAACCGTGCACAGAGCCCTCATTGCAGAGCACCCCCAGCTCACCTGTCGCTCAGAGCTGACACAGAGCACCTCAGAGCAGGACTTGAACTAACAAACAGCAGCTGCGACAGGTCTGTGACCCTGGGCATCACTCCGTGAGACCTCCCTCCACCTGGTCTTCCAGAGACTTCCACTGCACCCGGGGCACCAGGCCTCTGTCTCCAACCACCACCTACCCCTCCTCTCCCTGACTCCTGGGTTCCTCTCATTAGGAGAGGGTTTTCTTGAAGTTGTCTCCCACTCATGGGCCAGATAAAATGATTAGAAAACAAGCCAAAGCTGCAACCCCTTGTCTATCCTGACTCTCAGGAGCCCACACCTGTTCCTTGGACCTGGCCGTTCAGCAAGTTCCATTTTCTGCAACTGTGAGCCCCTGAGGGGTGATGATTGGCTGACCTGGGCAGCCTTACCGTGCCGGCCAGCCCTCCCCAGGTGTGCCTGGGTTGAGATCAATATAAATACCACTCCAGGCAGCAAGAGCCCCTGCAGCCGTGCCTGATGCCATTTTCTCTGCCCTGTCAGCAGTCTCGGGGCTGGGCTGGTGGGAGGGAGTGAGAGGCCACGGCTTTGTGGGTGGCCCAGTGTGAGTGGGGCTCTGCTGGACTTTCTGCAGCAGTTGCCAGGCTGCCACCTGCTAAAGAAGAGGATGTGTCACCCATACCTGCTGCTGGAATTTCTCCCTGGGCAGAGGTGAGGAAGGAAAAAAGCAGTGGGGGCAGGGACAGGACGGGTATCTCAGGCAGGGAAATGGAAATCTTCCAGAAGAGCACCCAGGGCCAGGACCATCCTGGCTGGCCTGCAGGCACCAAGTCGGCCGGCATGCTGTCACTCATGTGGCTCTATGGCCCTTCCTCTAGGCTTTCAAGTCCTTGTATATATTCAGGTGTTTTACCTGGGACGGGTGGGAATAGTTCAGCAGCAACTGGCCTGGGGCTCAGCTCACGTTTACTCACAGATGCCTCGGCACGGTGCCCCAGCTTTGCAATGAGGACGCTTGTTGCGTGGGGGCTGCTGGCTGAATGGGAGACGATTCCCCACCACTGACCAACTTCAGAATTGTTTACAACTGGAGCAAGTGCCCTGATACGGTTTTCCTCTGTGTAACTGGTGGGTTCTGTGTTTTTTTCTCTTTTTCGTTTTTGGTTCAAGGTAGATTTTATTCCTCTTTTTTGTATTTACAGATATAAGCATGGAAATAATTTATTCATATAAATACATGTAAGTGCAGGGAATAATTGTTTTTTCTGTTTTATTTTTTAAATTTTATTTCTTTTTAATTTTGAATTTTATTTTATATTTTTATACAGCAGGTTCTTATTGGTTATCTATTTTATACATATAAATGTATACATGCCAATCCCAGTCTCTCAACTCCTCCCACCACCACCCCCCCAACAGGTTTCCCCCCTTGTTGTCCATACGTTTGTTGTCTACATCTGTTGCTCTATTTATGCCTTGCAAAATGGTTAATCTGTACAGTTTTTCTAGGTTCCACATATATGCATGAATATACAAGATTTGTTTTTCTCTTTCTGACTTACTTCACTCTGTATGACAGTCTCTAGATCCATCGACGTCTCTACAAATGACCCAATTTCATTCCTTTTCATGGCTTAGTAATATTCCATTTTATATATGTACCACAGCTTTATGCATTCGTCTGTCTGTGGGCATTTAGGTTGCTTCCATTACCTCGATATTGTAAATAGTGATGCAATGAACATTGCGGTGAATGACTCTTTTTGATTTATGGTTTTGTCTGGGTATATGTCCAGTACTGGGATTGCTGTATCATATGGTAATTCTATTGTTAGTTTCTTAAGAAATTCCATATTGTTCTCCATAATGACTGTATCAATTTATATTCCCAACAATAGTGGAAGAGGGTTCCTTTTCTCCACACCCTTTCCAGCATTTTTTGTTTGTAGATTTTCTATGATGTCTATTCTACCAGGTGTGAGGTGATACCTCATTGTTGAATCCATTTCGTTGAGCAAGGGGTAGGTCTTGTCTATTACATATTTGGCTTATGGAACGGTATCTGTGCTAATTTCAAACTCTGCTTTTATGCAGCACCCCAACTCACCTTCCCCCTTAAGCAGGCATAAGTTGGTTTTCTAAACTTGAGACCCTGTTCTGTTTTGTAATGCAGTTCATGTGTAGCCAAGTTCACATTCCATGTATTAGTGATACCTTATGATGTTTCTTTTTCTGTGTCACTTATTTCACATAGAATCATCGTGCCTCAATCCACTCATTATGCTGGTACGGGTCTGGTGACATAGATTTCATTGCTGAGTGGTATTCTGTTGTACATAACTACCGCAATTTCTTTATCCATTATTTGCTCTCTGGGATATTTAACTTGTGCCGTAGAAGAGATTTCTGTAAAAAGAGCCGTCCCAAATTTAGGGGTGGCTGTGTCTTTTTGATTTTAATTTCCCTAAGCTATAGGACCATAAGTGGAAGTGCCCTAGGCTCTGTTGCTTTGTTTTTTAGATGTTTCAGAAAACACCATACACTTCTACAGAGCGGCTGTTGTCAATTTACATCCCGCCCATCAGCATAACAAGGCTCCCCGTTCTCCATGGCCTGTCCTGCCTTTCTGGATTTTACACTTTTTTCAGATGACACTTTTGACCGGGGGGAAGTGAGACTTCATTGTAGTGCAGATTTCCTTTGCAAGCTTGCTTGGTTGGCCAAAAAGGGCGTATGCGTTTTTTCCTGAATATATTCAGGAAAAAACGCATACGCCCTTTTTGGCCAAGTGCATCATTGTGGACGTTCTGCCTCTTTTCCTATGCTTTCAATGCAATTCCAGTCTACCTCCTGAAATCGGTTTCCTGCAATTCTGCCCCGCTTTCAAGTCCTCTTGGCAGCCTTACTTCAGTATATTTTTGGACAATAGCTGTCATTTATAACTCTGCAGGTTTGTGAATTACAGTGCCCCTGAGCTCCTTTCTTCAACTCGCTTTCTTTTGAGCTGGGAGCAACACCGCAGGATGGCTTCAGGACCTAATCTGGTTCCGGCACGGCACGCTGAGCCTTTGGTTTATTCCTCTTCCCTTTGGGAAATGAGAGTTAAATTTGCCCGTCCAGACACCTCCAGCTAGTCTCTCATTGGTTCTCCCTATTCCTGTTCATCTTCCGCAGAAATTGCAAACTGGGCCAAACAGGAGGTTAAAGGCATTCACTCTCCAAGTGAGGAGAGTGTTAGTAAAGCGTCTGGAATGTTGCACCCGAGTACCAGGGAACGAAAAGTGAGACACATTTGAACACGTTTCTCGATCACACGGTGGATCATACTCTGGGTTCCACATGCATGTTTTAGCTGAAGGAAGAATCCCTTAAACCTGGAGAGTTGAGACCAATGGAATGGGTACCATGCAATAAGACTTCAAAGGGTCTGCATTTGCTCACCGAACCTCACCAATCTTATGAGCCCCAAGTGTCCAGCCTTATGTGTCACCCAGCTCTGGGTGTAGATATGGTAAATGCAGGTTGCATCAGAAGCCTTGAATGAATTACTTAAGTATTGCTCTCTATTTCACTCTCATTGTGTTTTGTTTAAGAAATTTATTTTTAATATGGGATTTAGATGATTTTCACTGCTTTAATGCCACTGTACACACTCTTGATTCTCTTACAGAGATATATAAATCCATAGCTTTTATGATTCTTACTAGTCAGGTATATTCCTAGGCGTTGAATATGGGGTGTTGAGTCCATTTCGTTGAGCAAGGAGTAGCTCTTGTCTATTCCATATTTGGCTTAAGGAACTTTATCTGTGCTCATTTCAATCTCTGGTTTTATGCAGCACCCCAACTCACCTTTCCCCTTAAGCAAGCATAAGTTGGTTTTCTAAATTTGAGACCCTGTTCTGTTTTGGAATTCAGTTCCTGTGTAGCCAAGTTTACATTCCGTGTATTAGTGATATCTTATGATGTTTCTTTCTCTGTGTGACTTATTTCAGTTAGATTCATTGTACTTAATCCACTCATTATGCTGCTACGGGCCTGATGACATAGATTTCATTGCTGAGTGATACTGCATTGTACGTAAGTACCACAACTTCTTTATCCATTTTTCACTTTCTGCGATATTGAACTTGTACCGTATATGAGGTTCTTATAAACAGAGCCATCCCAAACTTGGGGTGGCTGTGTCTTTTTGATTTTAATTTCCCTAAACTATAGGACCATAAGTGGAAGTGCCCTAGGCTCTGTTGCTTTGTTTTTTAGATGTTTCAGGAAACACCATACACTTCTCCAGAGTGGCTGTTGGCAATTTACATCCCGCCCATCAGCATAAGAAGGCTCCCAGTTCTCCATGGCCTGTCGTGCCTTTCTGGATTTTACACTTTTTTCAGATGGCCCTTTTGACCAGGGGAAAGTGAGACTTCATTGTAGTGCAGATTTCCTTTGCAAGCTTGCTTGGTTGGCCAAAAAGTGTGTATGCGTTTTTTCCTGACTATATTCAGGAAAAAACACATACGCCCTTTTTGGCCAAGTGCATCATTGTCGAGGTTCTGACTCTCTTCATATGTTTTCAATGCAATTCCAGTGTACCTCCTGAAATCGGTTTCCTGCAATTCTGCCTTGCTTTCAATGCTTCTTCATAGCCTTACCTCAATATATTTTTTGAAAATAGTTGGCCTTTATAACTCTGCAGGTTTTTGAATTGCAGTGGCCCTTAGCTCCATTTTTCAGCTCTTATTTTTGTGATCTTGCCCCATAACCACAGGATTCCTTGAAGCTCTATTCTTCTTCTGGGGCACCTTGCTGTGCCTTTGGTTAATTCTTCTTACTGATGTGAAATTAGAGTGACATGTGCCCATTGAAACCGCTACAGCTAGTTTCTCACTGGTTCCCCCTATTCCCATTCATCCTCCGCACTAACTGCAGACTGTGCGATACCAGAACTTAAAGGCATTGACTCTCCATGTGGAGATGTTGTTAGTAAAGCGGCTGGAATGTCGATCCGGAGCCCCAGAAGAGGAAAAATGAGGTGTGTTTTAGAAACCTTTCCCGATCATATGGTATACCAGTCGCTGGGTTTCCCAAGCATGGTTTAGCTGTAGGAAGATTCCCTTCAACCTGGAGTGTTGGGACCCTTGGAATGAGTAGCATGAAGTATTGCATTAAACTTTCGGCAGTTGCTCACCAAAGCTCACCAATCCTCTCAGCCCCAAGTGTCCAGCCTTATGTCTTATCCAGCTGTGGGTTTATATGTGGTCAATCCAGGTTGCATCACAGCCCCTGAGCGAATTTTGTAAGAATTTTTCTCTCTTTCATTGTTTCTGCGTTTTGTTTTTAAAATTTATTTCTATAATGGGGTTTAGCTCATTTTCACTGCTGTGTTTGTGCCGCTCTGCACACACTTGATTCCCTTATGGAGATATATCAATACATGGGTTTTAAGATTCTTATTACTCAGATATATTTCTCTGCGGTGTATAGGGTGTGTTGAGGCCAGTTCATTGAGCAAGGTGTAGATCTTGTCTAATACCTATTTGGTTTATTGAACGGTATCTGTGCTAATTTCAAACTCTGGTTTTATGCATCACCCCACCTCTCCTTTCCCCTTAAGCTGACATAAGTGTGTTTTCTAAATGTGAGACACTGTTCTGTTCTGTAATTCATTTCTTGTGCAGCCATATTTACCCTCCCTCTATAAGTGATATCTTATGATATGTTTCTTTTTCTGTTTGACTTATTTCAAGTAGTATTATCGGAACTAAATCCACTCTTTATCCTTCTACTAGCCTTATTACATTGATTTCATGGTGAAGAGATATTCCATTGTACATAAGTACCACATCTTCTTTATCCATTGTTCTCTTTCCTGGGATATTTAAGGTGTACTGAAGTTGAGGTTCTTGTAAACAGAGTAGCCCTAAACTGTGGTGTGCTTGTGTCTTGTTGATTTTTAGACTTCCCTAGATATACTCCCATGATTGGAAGTGTCCTATGCTCTGTAGCTCTGTTTTTTAGATGATTTAGGAACCACCATACACTTCTCCAGAGTGGCTCTCGGCAGTTCACACACTGCCCATCAGCGTATAAAGGCTCCCTGTTCTCCATGGCCTGTCCTGCATTTCTGGTTTTTACAATTTTTTAGGATGGCCCTTTTGACCGGTGGGAAGTGAGACTTCTTTGTTGTGCACATTTGCATTGCTTGCTTGCTTCGTTGCCCATAAAGTGCGTATGCGTTTTTTCCTGGATATAATCAGGAAAAAACGCATACGCCCTTTTGGGCCAACTGCATCATTGTCGAAATTCTGCCGCTTTTCATGTGCGTTAAAGACGAGTCCAATCTATCTCTTGAAATCTGTTTCTTGCAATTCTGTCTTGCATTCAGATCCTCTTCTTTGCCTTACCTCAACATATTTTTGGACGTTAGTTTTCATTTATAACTCTGCAGGTTTGTGAATTGCAGTGACCCTGAGCTCCATTTTTTAAGTTGTTCTTTTGTGAGCTGGCCTCAAACCCGCAGGATTGCTTCAGGCCCTATTTTGGCTCCGGCGAGGCAGGCTGAGCCTTTCTTTAATTCTTATTCTTAATGGGAAATTAGAGTGATATGTGCCCGTCCAAACCCCTACAACTCTTCTCTCATTGGTTCCCCCTCTTCCCGTTCATCCTCCTCACAATTTGCAAAATGTGTGAAACAGAAGTTTAAATGTGCTGATTCTCCAAGTGGGGAGATTCTAAGTAGCGTGGCTGGAATGGTGAACAGGAGCACCAGGAGAGGATAAATGAGGTGCATTTTAGACACATCTCCCGATCACATGGTGTACAGTCCTCTGGGTTTTCCATGCATGTTTTAGCTGTAGGAAGATCCCTTGAACCTGCAGATTTGGGACCCATTGAATGGGTACCAGGTAGTATTACTTTAAAGGGTGTGCATTTCCTCACCCAACCTCACATTTCTCTTAGCGCAAACAGTTTCCAGCCTTATGTCTCATCCTGCTGTGGGTCTAGATGTGTTCAATCCATGTTGCATCACCGTCCCTGAGGAAAAGTTGTAAGAGGTTTTCTCTGTCTCTCTGTCGTTTATTTTTTTCAATTTATTACTATATTGGTTACAGCTGATTTTCAAAGCTCTGTTTCTTGCTGCTGTACATCCACTTGATTCACGTACAGAGAGACATCAATAAATTCTTTTTCAGATTCTTACCAGTCGTATATATTCTTTTCCGGTGACTTGAGTGTGCTGAGTGCAGTTCTTTTAGCTACCGTGTAGGCCTTGTTGATTATCAGTTTGGTATTTGGAATGGTATCTTTGCTAATTTCAACCTCCTGGATGATGCCTCACCCCTCCCCACCTTTCCCGTTTAGCAGCCTTATGCATGTTTTCTACATATTTGACTATGTTTTTGTTTTGTAATTTATTTCATGTGTAGCCATTTTGGATTCCACCTTTAAGTGATATCTTATGATATGTGTCTTTTTCTTTTTGAATTCTGTCACTTAGAATGATCATACGTAACTCCTCCGGAGTTGTTACAACTGGCCATATTTCATTGATTTCCAGGCTGAATAATATTCCACTCTACCTAAGTACCACATCTCTATCCATTTTTTCCCTCCAGAGACATTTAAGTTATATCCTAGTCGAGGATCTTTTAAACAGAGAGGGGGTAAACATTGGGGTGCCTGTGTCCTCTCGATTTTTGTTTTTCCCAAGATATACGCCCATGAGGGCAAGTGCCCTATGCTCTGTAGCTCATTTTTTAGATGCTTTAGTAAACACAATACACTTCTCCAGAATGGCCGTTGGCAATATACATTTCCACTATAAGTCTCACAGGGCTCCCTCTTCTCGTTGCCCTGTCCTGCATTTCTGTTGTTTACGCTTTATGAGGATGGCTCTTCTGACTGATGCGAAGTGATATCTTTTGTAGTATTGACTTCCAGTGCCCACCTGTTTGGTTGGCTAAAAAAGTGTATGCCCTTTTCTTGAATATATACAGAAAAAAACGCATACACCCTTTTTGGTCAACTGCAATGTTGGCAATGTTCAGCTCCTTTTCTTGTGCTTAATGGCGAGTCCTTTCTACCTCTTCAAATCCCTTTCCTGCCATTCTCCCTTGCTTACAAGTCCTTTTCTCTGACTTTCCTCAAGACATTTTTCAGTGATGGATATTTTCAACTCTGCAGTTTTGTGAATTTTACTGCCCCTGAGTTCCATTGTTCAACTTGTGTTTATGGGAACTGGCCACAAAGCAGCGGGATTTCCTCAAGCCCTATACTGTTTCCATAGGCAACCCTAGCCTTTGGTCAATTCGTCTTCCTGATTGGAAATTAGAGTGACATGTGCCTGTCTGAACACCTAGGACTTGTCTCTCATTGTTCCTCATCCTTCCGCTTCATC
This sequence comes from Grampus griseus, assembly GCF_964374135.1. Lineage (NCBI taxonomy): Eukaryota > Metazoa > Chordata > Mammalia > Artiodactyla > Delphinidae > Grampus > Grampus griseus. The sequence continues at coordinate 852,688 of NW_028133354.1, read as the reverse complement.
CTCTGGACAAATTCCAAACTGTACGCAACAGGATGTTGACAGTGCTGACATCTCCAAGTGGGGAGACTGTTAGTAAAGACGCTGGAGGGGTGAACCAGAGCACCAGGAGATGAGATGCCTTTTCCAAGCTCTTCCCGATCAGACGGTATACCATCCTCTGGGTGTGACAGACATGTTTTAGCAGTAGGAAGAGTCCCATTCATGTAAGGAGAACACCAGGGCTTTTTCAAAATCAGTGTCTCCCCGAAACCCAAACTGGCGAATTTTTTAAGCTACGGCTACACATATGTTCATTAAGGGCCTTGGGAAGTAGGCAGAGTCCAAACTTTAGATGATTGAATTCTTCAGGGTCAGAAGCACTCACCACCAGCTTCCCTTAGGCTACACTTTAACTATCATTGATAGATGATGTCAATAAAAATATCTATTCTTTTTCAGATTATTTCCCCTTATAGGTTATTGCAAAATGTTGAGTGTAGTTCCCTGTGCTATACAGTAGTTCCTTGTTGATGATCTATTTTATACATAGCAGTGTGTATGTGTTAATTCCAAACTGTTAATTTATCCCTCCTCCCACCTTTCCCCTTTGGTAATAATAAATTATAAGATTTTATACTTCTCAGAAATGGGGGAGCTGAAAGAGAGGTATCATTTTCAATGGAAAAGCATTTAAAACAAGATTGAAGGTTTAACCAAGATTATTAGATGTACATCCTTGGAAAGAAATCACTTCGTTTCTCTAATATTGACCTGACAAATAAGACAAACCTTTTCACTGAACTTGCTTATAAAAAGTGATGGAAATATCAAATGGAAGTGTTAGAAACATCTTATTTTACCCGAGCCTTATACACTGTTCTATGTTAACTACAGTTTGGCTCACACATCTGTTCATTGAGGTTACAATAGTCTCAATTTCTGTTACTGATCCTCCAGAGTGGACCCCAACAAGTGTCCCCCTGCCCAGTGTCATTGGGGCCAACAGATCGAGACTGAGTTTGGTTCACAAGCAAAGGAAACTTTATATTTTGATCAGAGAATGGAGAGGTGAGAGCATGCACTACCCCGTGGGCTGTGGGCTGGGCTGCTGTGTAGAGATCCTGTCAGAGTCAGTGGGAGGGAGGGAGACGGCGGAGCTCTCGAGGGCCGGGTTGGCTGTAGCTCAGGCTCTATATCGTGGAGTCTGCACTGGGCCCCAGGAGCTGAGGTGTCGACCCAGCCATTCTGCACTAGGAAATCTGGTCTGAAGTGCCGGGTGTGGAACCTCTGCATGCGGGACCCTAGGAGCACGTGAAATTAGACAAAGCACAAAGGATAAAAAAGGTTAGACTTGACTTTATTGCCCAGATTCTATTTTTATCTCCCAGGGATTTTTAATGGGCTTTGCTGGGGACAAACCCCTCCTCTGCCTTTTGTCCCGTTCCTCATTCTTGGAGTGCTGAGGGTGCAGACCCTTCTTCTGTAACTGCTGAGTGCTGAGTTGGGAGCCCTCATACCCTGGGGCGAGGGTCAGAGCTTCTCCCCAGCAGCCTCCCGGTGACGTTGATTGTCCCCAGGACCCCTGCCTCCCTGCTCGTCCACCTGAACACCAGCATTGGAAGTGTTATAGATTCTAATGACCTTTAAGGGTCCAGGAAAGAGATGTGCAGAGACGCTGTGGGGGCCGGTTTCACCCCGCCCCACATTTGTTCGGCCACCTTAGGCTGACCGTTTCTGCCAGCCTAGATGCTCTGACCAGTAGTCTGCGCTTTCTTCAATTAGGCCCCTGAATTAACGTACAAACAGCACCAGGTGTCAGAGCCCTGCCCGCTCAACTCCCAGACAGTCCAGGGTCAGTGGTGATAAGGACCATGATGGCTACTGAGTCAACAGCCTTTTGAAGTAAACAGGAGTACAGCCGGTCTTATTGGCCACCATCATCACGGTGTCTGTAGGCTTTTCTATGGTGACAGTGTGGTATACTGTTCCCCCGCCAAGATTATTAGCTCCCCTCTGGGTGCAGTAAGTCCTGCAAGCAGTAGTCTACTCTTTTGGGACACACTCTTGTTGTTTTATGAGAGAAACTCCAGGTCAAGTGATGTTCACACGAGTCGTCATAGTGCCCTGTTGCCCCCGGTTATCTCTCTGGATGTTGGAGTTGGAAGGCCTCCTCACTCGAGGTCGGTGTGCCCACGGAGCGAACCCTGCAACTTCAGGGCATGGTTGGTGGTTAGGATCACCACGTGGGGTCCTTTTCCCTTAGGAGGGAGGTGGCCTTTTGGGCTGCTGATTTCCAGGTTTTTAGATACCGCCAGTATCTTGGCCAGATGTGGCAGTGGGCCAAGCTCCTTAGTGACCGTAGCTTATCCTACCTGGATGGCATTCTTGCATTGTTCCATTTCAAGTGGTCCCAGTTTTTGCACTAATTCTCCAATGGCGATTCACCTTTCACCGGGAATGTAAAGGTCAAAGGGTTTAGCTAAATTAGGGAGTTCCAGGGCAAGGGTCTGAATTGACTGCTCTTTCCATTCTTGAAAGGCCACTTCTGGATTCTATTCAAAAGGATCATCATCTTTTCCTTTCAGTGTTTCATATAGAGGCCCAGCTAGTAGACTGTAGTTAGGGATCCAGAAGCAGCAAACCCTGGCCTCCCCAGGAACCCCTAAGCTGTCTTCTAGTTTTAGAAAGGGGTAAGGCTGAAAATGGTTTCTTCCCTTTCCTGGGATGGGCTTCTCTGACCTTCTGTGAGAATGAAGCCCAGGCAGGTCACCGCAGTCTGTGATATTTGAGCTTTTTCTTGGACAACTTCTATCCTTTATTGGCTTGGTAGTTCAGAGGCCTCCTTAGTAGGGCTGGCGATCAGAATGTCGTCTGCATATTGAAGGAGGGTTTCCTTTTCCAGAGGTAGAACTTTTAGGTCTTTAGCTAAGCTTTCCCCAAAGACGGTGTGGGAATTTTTGCACCCTTGGGTCCAGACGGCCCGGAAGTATTGTTTTAGTTGTATGTTGAGTCCTGCCACTCACAAGCCAAAATTTCTTGTGACTCTGGGACTAATGGAATACAAAAGAAGGCATCATTGAAGACTAATACAGAATACCATGTCCTGGTGGTTGGTAGAATGACCAGCAGGGTGTAGGAATTAGGAGCAACTGGAGGTATATCCTCGGTGGCTTCACTGACTGTCCTGACATCCTTTACCAGGTCCCCAGCAGCCCATGGGGCTCTCGTGGTCAGACCAATCCCAGAATATGGAGCTCACCTGGGCAGGTACCCCACCCCCACCCCAGCCCACGGGGCTCTCGTGGTCAGGCCCCTCCCAGGATACAGAGCTACCCTTGCAGGTACCGTGGCAGGGCTGGGCACACAGGAACCGTGCACAGAGCCCTCATTGCAGAGCACCCCCAGCTCACCTGTCGCTCAGAGCTGACACAGAGCACCTCAGAGCAGGACTTGAACTAACAAACAGCAGCTGTGACAGGTCTGTGACCCTGGGCATCACTCCGTGAGACCTCCCTCCACCTGGTCTTCCAGAGACTTCCACTGCACCCGGGGCACCAGGCCTCTGTCTCCAACCACCACCTACCCCTCCTCTCCCTGACTCCTGGGTTCCTCTCATTAGGAGAGGGTTTTCTTGAAGTTGTCTCCCACTCATGGGCCAGATAAAATGATTAGAAAACAAGCCAAAGCTGCAACCCCTTGTCTATCCTGACTCTCAGGAGCCCACACCTGTTCCTTGGACCTGGCCGTTCAGCAAGTTCCATTTTCTGCAACTGTGAGCCCCTGAGGGGTGATGATTGGCTGACCTGGGCAGCCTTACCGTGCCGGCCAGCCCTCCCCAGGTGTGCCTGGGTTGAGATCAATATAAATACCACTCCAGGCAGCAAGAGCCCCTGCAGCCGTGCCTGATGCCATTTTCTCTGCCCTGTCAGCAGTCTCGGGGCTGGGCTGGTGGGAGGGAGTGAGAGGCCACGGCTTTGTGGGTGGCCCAGTGTGAGTGGGGCTCTGCTGGACTTTCTGCAGCAGTTGCCAGGCTGCCACCTGCTAAAGAAGAGGATGTGTCACCCATACCTGCTGCTGGAATTTCTCCCTGGGCAGAGGTGAGGAAGGAAAAAAGCAGTGGGGGCAGGGACAGGACGGGTATCTCAGGCAGGGAAATGGAAATCTTCCAGAAGAGCACCCAAGGCCAGGACCATCCTGGCTGGCCTGCAGGCACCAAGTCGGCCGGCATGCTGTCACTCATGTGGCTCTATGGCCCTTCCTCTAGGCTTTCAAGTCCTTGTATATATTCAGGTGTTTTACCTGGGACGGGTGGGAATAGTTCAGCAGCAACTGGCCTGGGGCTCAGCTCACGTTTACTCACAGATGCCTCGGCACGGTGCCCCAGCTTTGCAATGAGGACGCTTGTTGCGTGGGGGCTGCTGGCTGAATGGGAGACGATTCCCCACCACTGACCAACTTCAGAATTGTTTACAACTGGAGCAAGTGCCCTGATACGGTTTTCCTCTGTGTAACTGGTGGGTTCTGTGTTTTTTTCTCTTTTTCGTTTTTGGTTCAAGGTAGATTTTATTCCTCTTTTTTGTATTTACAGATATAAGCATGGAAATAATTTATTCATATAAATACATGTAAGTGCAGGGAATAATTGTTTTTTCTGTTTTATTTTTTAAATTTTATTTCTTTTTAATTTTGAATTTTATTTTATATTTTTATACAGCAGGTTCTTATTGGTTATCTATTTTATACATATAAATGTATACATGCCAATCCCAGTCTCTCAACTCCTCCCACCACCACCCCCCCAACAGGTTTCCCCCCTTGTTGTCCATACGTTTGTTGTCTACATCTGTTGCTCTATTTATGCCTTGCAAAATGGTTAATCTGTACAGTTTTTCTAGGTTCCACATATATGCATGAATATACAAGATTTGTTTTTCTCTTTCTGACTTACTTCACTCTGTATGACAGTCTCTAGATCCATCGACGTCTCTACAAATGACCCAATTTCATTCCTTTTCATGGCTTAGTAATATTCCATTTTATATATGTACCACAGCTTTATGCATTCGTCTGTCTGTGGGCATTTAGGTTGCTTCCATTACCTCGATATTGTAAATAGTGATGCAATGAACATTGCGGTGAATGACTCTTTTTGATTTATGGTTTTGTCTGGGTATATGTCCAGTACTGGGATTGCTGTATCATATGGTAATTCTATTGTTAGTTTCTTAAGAAATTCCATATTGTTCTCCATAATGACTGTATCAATTTATATTCCCAACAATAGTGGAAGAGGGTTCCTTTTCTCCACACCCTTTCCAGCATTTTTTGTTTGTAGATTTTCTATGATGTCTATTCTACCAGGTGTGAGGTGATACCTCATTGTTGAATCCATTTCATTGAGCAAGGGGTAGGTCTTGTCTATTACATATTTGGCTTATGGAACGGTATCTGTGCTAATTTCAAACTCTGCTTTTATGCAGCACCCCAACTCACCTTCCCCCTTAAGCAGGCATAAGTTGGTTTTCTAAACTTGAGACCCTGTTCTGTTTTGTAATGCAGTTCATGTGTAGCCAAGTTCACATTCCATGTATTAGTGATACCTTATGATGTTTCTTTTTCTGTGTCACTTATTTCACATAGAATCATCGTGCCTCAATCCACTCATTATGCTGGTACGGGTCTGGTGACATAGATTTCATTGCTGAGTGGTATTCTGTTGTACATAACTACCGCAATTTCTTTATCCATTATTTGCTCTCTGGGATATTTAACTTGTGCCGTAGAAGAGATTTCTGTAAAAAGAGCCGTCCCAAATTTAGGGGTGGCTGTGTCTTTTTGATTTTAATTTCCCTAAGCTATAGGACCATAAGTGGAAGTGCCCTAGGCTCTGTTGCTTTGTTTTTTAGATGTTTCAGAAAACACCATACACTTCTACAGAGCGGCTGTTGTCAATTTACATCCCGCCCATCAGCATAACAAGGCTCCCCGTTCTCCATGGCCTGTCCTGCCTTTCTGGATTTTACACTTTTTTCAGATGACACTTTTGACCGGGGGGAAGTGAGACTTCATTGTAGTGCAGATTTCCTTTGCAAGCTTGCTTGGTTGGCCAAAAAGGGCGTATGCGTTTTTTCCTGAATATATTCAGGAAAAAACGCATACGCCCTTTTTGGCCAAGTGCATCATTGTGGACGTTCTGCCTCTTTTCCTATGCTTTCAATGCAATTCCAGTCTACCTCCTGAAATCGGTTTCCTGCAATTCTGCCCCGCTTTCAAGTCCTCTTGGCAGCCTTACTTCAGTATATTTTTGGACAATAGCTGTCATTTATAACTCTGCAGGTTTGTGAATTACAGTGCCCCTGAGCTCCTTTCTTCAACTCGCTTTCTTTTGAGCTGGGAGCAACACCGCAGGATGGCTTCAGGACCTAATCTGGTTCCGGCACGGCACGCTGAGACTTTGTTTATTTCCTCTTCCTGGTGGGAAATGAGAGTTAAATTTGCCCGTCCAGACACCTCCAGCTAGTCTCTCATTGGTTCTCCCTATTCCTGTTCATCTTCCGCAGAAATTGCAAACTGGGCCAAACAGGAGGTTAAAGGCATTCACTCTCCAAGTGAGGAGAGTGTTAGTAAAGCGTCTGGAATGTTGCACCCGAGTACCAGGGAACGAAAAGTGAGACACATTTGAACACGTTTCTCGATCACACGGTGGATCATACTCTGGGTTCCACATGCATGTTTTAGCTGAAGGAAGAATCCCTTAAACCTGGAGAGTTGAGACCAATGGAATGGGTACCATGCAATAAGACTTCAAAGGGTCTGCATTTGCTCACCGAACCTCACCAATCTTATGAGCCCCAAGTGTCCAGCCTTATGTGTCACCCAGCTCTGGGTGTAGATATGGTAAATGCAGGTTGCATCAGAAGCCTTGAATGAATTACTTAAGTATTGCTCTCTATTTCACTCTCATTGTGTTTTGTTTAAGAAATTTATTTTTAATATGGGATTTAGATGATTTTCACTGCTTTAATGCCACTGTACACACTCTTGATTCTCTTACAGAGATATATAAATCCATAGCTTTTATGATTCTTACTAGTCAGGTATATTCCTAGGCGTTGAATATGGGGTGTTGAGTCCATTTCGTTGAGCAAGGAGTAGCTCTTGTCTATTCCATATTTGGCTTAAGGAACTTTATCTGTGCTCATTTCAATCTCTGGTTTTATGCAGCACCCCAACTCACCTTTCCCCTTAAGCAAGCGTAAGTTGGTTTTCTAAATTTGAGACCCTGTTCTGTTTTGGAATTCAGTTCCTGTGTAGCCAAGTTTACATTCCGTGTATTAGTGATATCTTATGATGTTTCTTTCTCTGTGTGACTTATTTCAGTTAGATTCATTGTACTTAATCCACTCATTATGCTGCTACGGGCCTGATGACATAGATTTCATTGCTGAGTGATACTGCATTGTACGTAAGTACCACAACTTCTTTATCCATTTTTCACTTTCTGCGATATTGAACTTGTACCGTATATGAGGTTCTTATAAACAGAGCCATCCCAAACTTGGGGTGGCTGTGTCTTTTTGATTTTAATTTCCCTAAACTATAGGACCATAAGTGGAAGTGCCCTAGGCTCTGTTGCTTTGTTTTTTAGATGTTTCAGGAAACACCATACACTTCTCCAGAGTGGCTGTTGGCAATTTACATCCCGCCCATCAGCATAAGAAGGCTCCCAGTTCTCCATGGCCTGTCGTGCCTTTCTGGATTTTACACTTTTTTCAGATGGCCCTTTTGACCAGGGGAAAGTGAGACTTCATTGTAGTGCAGATTTCCTTTGCAAGCTTGCTTGGTTGGCCAAAAAGTGTGTATGCGTTTTTTCCTGACTATATTCAGGAAAAAACACATACGCCCTTTTTGGCCAAGTGCATCATTGTCGAGGTTCTGACTCTCTTCATATGTTTTCAATGCAATTCCAGTGTACCTCCTGAAATCGGTTTCCTGCAATTCTGCCTTGCTTTCAATGCTTCTTCATAGCCTTACCTCAATATATTTTTTGAAAATAGTTGGCCTTTATAACTCTGCAGGTTTTTGAATTGCAGTGGCCCTTAGCTCCATTTTTCAGCTCTTATTTTTGTGATCTTGCCCCATAACCACAGGATTCCTTGAAGCTCTATTCTTCTTCTGGGGCACCTTGCTGTGCCTTTGGTTAATTCTTCTTACTGATGTGAAATTAGAGTGACATGTGCCCATTGAAACCGCTACAGCTAGTTTCTCACTGGTTCCCCCTATTCCCATTCATCCTCCGCACTAACTGCAGACTGTGCGATACCAGAACTTAAAGGCATTGACTCTCCATGTGGAGATGTTGTTAGTAAAGCGGCTGGAATGTCGATCCGGAGCCCCAGAAGAGGAAAAATGAGGTGTGTTTTAGAAACCTTTCCCGATCATATGGTATACCAGTCGCTGGGTTTCCCAAGCATGGTTTAGCTGTAGGAAGATTCCCTTCAACCTGGAGTGTTGGGACCCTTGGAATGAGTAGCATGAAGTATTGCATTAAACTTTCGGCAGTTGCTCACCAAAGCTCACCAATCCTCTCAGCCCCAAGTGTCCAGCCTTATGTCTTATCCAGCTGTGGGTTTATATGTGGTCAATCCAGGTTGCATCACAGCCCCTGAGCGAATTTTGTAAGAATTTTTCTCTCTTTCATTGTTTCTGCGTTTTGTTTTTAAAATTTATTTCTATAATGGGGTTTAGCTCATTTTCACTGCTGTGTTTGTGCCGCTCTGCACACACTTGATTCCCTTATGGAGATATATCAATACATGGGTTTTAAGATTCTTATTACTCAGATATATTTCTCTGCGGTGTATAGGGTGTGTTGAGGCCAGTTCATTGAGCAAGGTGTAGATCTTGTCTAATACCTATTTGGTTTATTGAACGGTATCTGTGCTAATTTCAAACTCTGGTTTTATGCATCACGCCACCTCTCCTTTCCCCTTAAGCTGACATAAGTGTGTTTTCTAAATGTGAGACACTGTTCTGTTCTGTAATTCATTTCTTGTGCAGCCATATTTACCCTCCCTCTATAAGTGATATCTTATGATATGTTTCTTTTTCTGTTTGACTTATTTCAAGTAGTATTATCGGAACTAAATCCACTCTTTATCCTTCTACTAGCCTTATTACATTGATTTCATGGTGAAGAGATATTCCATTGTACATAAGTACCACATCTTCTTTATCCATTGTTCTCTTTCCTGGGATATTTAAGGTGTACTGAAGTTGAGGTTCTTGTAAACAGAGTAGCCCTAAACTGTGGTGTGCTTGTGTCTTGTTGATTTTTAGACTTCCCTAGATATACTCCCATGATTGGAAGTGTCCTATGCTCTGTAGCTCTGTTTTTTAGATGATTTAGGAACCACCATACACTTCTCCAGAGTGGCTCTCGGCAGTTCACACACTGCCCATCAGCGTATAAAGGCTCCCTGTTCTCCATGGCCTGTCCTGCATTTCTGGTTTTTACAATTTTTTAGGATGGCCCTTTTGACCGGTGGGAAGTGAGACTTCTTTGTTGTGCACATTTGCATTGCTTGCTTGCTTCGTTGCCCATAAAGTGCGTATGCGTTTTTTCCTGGATATAATCAGGAAAAAACGCATACGCCCTTTTGGGCCAACTGCATCATTGTCGAAATTCTGCCGCTTTTCATGTGCGTTAAAGACGAGTCCAATCTATCTCTTGAAATCTGTTTCTTGCAATTCTGTCTTGCATTCAGATCCTCTTCTTTGCCTTACCTCAACATATTTTTGGACGTTAGTTTTCATTTATAACTCTGCAGGTTTGTGAATTGCAGTGACCCTGAGCTCCATTTTTTAAGTTGTTCTTTTGTGAGCTGGCCTCAAACCCGCAGGATTGCTTCAGGCCCTATTTTGGCTCCGGCGAGGCAGGCTGAGCCTTTCTTTAATTCTTATTCTTAATGGGAAATTAGAGTGATATGTGCCCGTCCAAACCCCTACAACTCTTCTCTCATTGGTTCCCCCTCTTCCCGTTCATCCTCCTCACAATTTGCAAAATGTGTGAAACAGAAGTTTAAATGTGCTGATTCTCCAAGTGGGGAGATTCTAAGTAGCGTGGCTGGAATGGTGAACAGGAGCACCAGGAGAGGATAAATGAGGTGCATTTTAGACACATCTCCCGATCACATGGTGTACAGTCCTCTGGGTTTTCCATGCATGTTTTAGCTGTAGGAAGATCCCTTGAACCTGCAGATTTGGGACCCATTGAATGGGTACCAGGTAGTATTACTTTAAAGGGTGTGCATTTCCTCACCCAACCTCACATTTCTCTTAGCGCAAACAGTTTCCAGCCTTATGTCTCATCCTGCTGTGGGTCTAGATGTGTTCAATCCATGTTGCATCACCGTCCCTGAGGAAAAGTTGTAAGAGGTTTTCTCTGTCTCTCTGTCGTTTATTTTTTTCAATTTATTACTATATTGGTTACAGCTGATTTTCAAAGCTCTGTTTCTTGCTGCTGTACATCCACTTGATTCACGTACAGAGAGACATCAATAAATTCTTTTTCAGATTCTTACCAGTCGTATATATTCTTTTCCGGTGACTTGAGTGTGCTGAGTGCAGTTCTTTTAGCTACCGTGTAGGCCTTGTTGATTATCAGTTTGGTATTTGGAATGGTATCTTTGCTAATTTCAACCTCCTGGATGATGCCTCACCCCTCCCCACCTTTCCCGTTTAGCAGCCTTATGCATGTTTTCTACATATTTGACTATGTTTTTGTTTTGTAATTTATTTCATGTGTAGCCATTTTGGATTCCACCTTTAAGTGATATCTTATGATATGTGTCTTTTTCTTTTTGAATTCTGTCACTTAGAATGATCATACGTAACTCCTCCGGAGTTGTTACAACTGGCCATATTTCATTGATTTCCAGGCTGAATAATATTCCACTCTACCTAAGTACCACATCTCTATCCATTTTTTCCCTCCAGAGACATTTAAGTTATATCCTAGTCGAGGATCTTTTAAACAGAGAGGGGGTAAACATTGGGGTGCCTGTGTCCTCTCGATTTTTGTTTTTCCCAAGATATACGCCCATGAGGGCAAGTGCCCTATGCTCTGTAGCTCATTTTTTAGATGCTTTAGTAAACACAATACACTTCTCCAGAATGGCCGTTGGCAATATACATTTCCACTATAAGTCTCACAGGGCTCCCTCTTCTCGTTGCCCTGTCCTGCATTTCTGTTGTTTACGCTTTATGAGGATGGCTCTTCTGACTGATGCGAAGTGATATCTTTTGTAGTATTGACTTCCAGTGCCCACCTGTTTGGTTGGCTAAAAAAGTGTATGCCCTTTTCTTGAATATATACAGAAAAAAACGCATACACCCTTTTTGGCCAACTGCAATGTTGGCAATGTTCAGCTCCTTTTCTTGTGCTTAATGGCGAGTCCTTTCTACCTCCTCAAATCCCTTTCCTGCCATTCTCCCTTGCTTACAAGTCCTTTTCTCTGACTTTCCTCAAGACATTTTTCAGTGATGGATATTTTCAACTCTGCAGTTTTGTGAATTTTACTGCCCCTGAGTTCCATTGTTCAACTTGTGTTTATGGGAACTGGCCACAAAGCAGCGGGATTTCCTCAAGCCCTATACTGTTTCCATAGGCAACCCTAGCCTTTGGTCAATTCGTCTTCCTGATTGGAAATTAGAGTGACATGTGCCTGTCTGAACACCTAGGACTTGTCTCTCATTGTTCCTCATCCTTCCGCTTCATCCTCTGGACAAATTCCAAACTGTACGCAACAGGATGTTGACAGTGCTGACATCTCCAAGTGGGGAGACTGTTAGTAAAGACGCTGGAGGGGTGAACCAGAGCACCAGGAGATGAGATGCCTTTTCCAAGCTCTTCCCGATCAGACGGTATACCATCCTCTGGGTGTGACAGACATGTTTTAGCAGTAGGAAGAGTCCCATTCATGTAAGGAGAACACCAGGGCTTTTTCAAAATCAGTGTCTCCCCGAAACCCAAACTGGGGAATTTTTTAAGCTACGGCTACACATATGTTCATTAAGGGCCTTGGGAAGTAGGCAGAGTCCAAACTTTAGATGATTGAATTCTTCAGGGTCAGAAGCACTCACCACCAGCTTCCCTTAGGCTACACTTTAACTATCATTGATAGATGATGTCAATAAAAATATCTATTCTTTTTCAGATTATTTCCCCTTATAGGTTATTGCAAAATGTTGAGTGTAGTTCCCTGTGCTATACAGTAGTTCCTTGTTGATGATCTATTTTATACATAGCAGTGTGTATGTGTTAATTCCAAACTGTTAATTTATCCCTCCTCCCACCTTTCCCCTTTGGTAATAATAAATTATAAGATTTTATACTTCTCAGAAATGGGGGAGCTGAAAGAGAGGTATCATTTTCAATGGAAAAGCATTTAAAACAAGATTGAAGGTTTAACCAAGATTATTAGATGTACATCCTTGGAAAGAAATCACTTCGTTTCTCTAATATTGACCTGACAAATAAGACAAACCTTTTCACTGAACTTGCTTATAAAAAGTGATGGAAATATCAAATGGAAGTGTTAGAAACATCTTATTTTACCCGAGCCTTATACACTGTTCTATGTTAACTACAGTTTGGCTCACACATCTGTTCATTGAGGTTACAATAGTCTCAATTTCTGTTACTGATCCTCCAGAGTGGACCCCAACAAGTGTCCCCCTGCCCAGTGTCATTGGGGCCAACAGATCGAGACTGAGTTTGGTTCACAAGCAAAGGAAACTTTATATTTTGATCAGAGAATGGAGAGGTGAGAGCATGCACTACCCCGTGGGCTGTGGGCTGGGCTGCTGTGTAGAGATCCTGTCAGAGTCAGTGGGAGGGAGGGAGGCGGCGGAGCTCTCGAGGGCCGGGTTGGCTGTAGCTCAGGCTCTATATCGTGGAGTCTGCACTGGGCCCCAGGAGCTGAGGTGTCGACCCAGCCATTCTGCACTAGGAAATCTGGTCTGAAGTGCCGGGTGTGGAACCTCTGCATGCGGGACCCTAGGAGCACGTGAAATTAGACAAAGCACAAAGGATAAAAAAGGTTAGACTTGACTTTATTGCCCAGATTCTATTTTTATCTCCCAGGGATTTTTAATGGGCTTTGCTGGGGACAAACCCCTCCTCTGCCTTTTGTCCCGTTCCTCATTCTTGGAGTGCTGAGGGTGCAGACCCTTCTTCTGTAACTGCTGAGTGCTGAGTTGGGAGCCCTCATACCCTGGGGCGAGGGTCAGAGCTTCTCCCCAGCAGCCTCCCGGTGACGTTGATTGTCCCCAGGACCCCTGCCTCCCTGCTCGTCCACCTGAGCACCAGCATTGGAAGTGTTATAGATTCTAATGACCTTTAAGGGTCCAGGAAAGAGATGTGCAGAGACGCTGTGGGGGCCGGTTTCACCCCGCCCCACATTTGTTCGGCCACCTTAGGCTGACCGTTTCTGCCAGCCTAGATGCTCTGACCAGTAGTCTGCGCTTTCTTCAATTAGGCCCCTGAATTAACGTACAAACAGCACCAGGTGTCAGAGCCCTGCCCGCTCAACTCCCAGACAGTCCAGGGTCAGTGGTGATAAGGACCATGATGGCTACTGAGTCAACAGCCTTTTGAAGTAAACAGGAGTACAGCCGGTCTTATTGGCCACCATCATCACGGTGTCTGTAGGCTTTTCTATGGTGACAGTGTGGTATACTGTTCCCCCGCCAAGATTATTAGCTCCCCTCTGGGTGCAGTAAGTCCTGCAAGCAGTAGTCTACTCTTTTGGGACACACTCTTGTTGTTTTATGAGAGAAACTCCAGGTCAAGTGATGTTCACACGAGTCGTCATAGTGCCCTGTTGCCCCCGGTTATCTCTCTGGATGTTGGAGTTGGAAGGCCTCCTCACTCGAGGTCGGTGTGCCCACGGAGCGAACCCTGCAACTTCAGGGCATGGTTGGTGGTTAGGATCACCACGTGGGGTCCTTTTCCCTTAGGAGGGAGGTGGCCTTTTGGGCTGCTGATTTCCAGGTTTTTAGATACCGCCAGTATCTTGGCCAGATGTGGCAGTGGGCCAAGCTCCTTAGTGACCGTAGCTTATCCTACCTGGATGGCATTCTTGCATTGTTCCATTTCAAGTGGTCCCAGTTTTTGCACTAATTCTCCAATGGCGATTCACCTTTCACCGGGAATGTAAAGGTCAAAGGGTTTAGCTAAATTAGGGAGTTCCAGGGCAAGGGTCTGAATTGACTGCTCTTTCCATTCTTGAAAGGCCACTTCTGGATTCTATTCAAAAGGATCATCATCTTTTCCTTTCAGTGTTTCATATAGAGGCCCAGCTAGTAGACTGTAGTTAGGGATCCAGAAGCAGCAAACCCTGGCCTCCCCAGGAACCCCTAAGCTGTCTTCTAGTTTTAGAAAGGGGTAAGGCTGAAAATGGTTTCTTCCCTTTCCTGGGATGGGCTTCTCTGACCTTCTGTGAGAATGAAGCCCAGGCAGGTCACCGCAGTCTGTGATATTTGAGCTTTTTCTTGGACAACTTCTATCCTTTATTGGCTTGGTAGTTCAGAGGCCTCCTTAGTAGGGCTGGCGATCAGAATGTCGTCTGCATATTGAAGGAGGGTTTCCTTTTCCAGAGGTAGAACTTTTAGGTCTTTAGCTAAGCTTTCCCCAAAGACGGTGTGGGAATTTTTGCACCCTTGGGTCCAGACGGCCCGGAAGTATTGTTTTAGTTGTATGTTGAGTCCTGCCACTCACAAGCCAAAATTTCTTGTGACTCTGGGACTAATGGAATACAAAAGAAGGCATCATTGAAGACTAATACAGAATACCATGTCCTGGTGGTTGGTAGAATGACCAGCAGGGTGTAGGAATTAGGAGCAACTGGAGGTATATCCTCGGTGGCTTCACTGACTGTCCTGACATCCTTTACCAGGTCCCCAGCAGCCCATGGGGCTCTCGTGGTCAGACCAATCCCAGAATATGGAGCTCACCTGGGCAGGTACCCCACCCCCACCCCAGCCCACGGGGCTCTCGTGGTCAGGCCCCTCCCAGGATACAGAGCTACCCTTGCAGGTACCGTGGCAGGGCTGGGCACACAGGAACCGTGCACAGAGCCCTCATTGCAGAGCACCCCCAGCTCACCTGTCGCTCAGAGCTGACACAGAGCACCTCAGAGCAGGACTTGAACTAACAAACAGCAGCTGCGACAGGTCTGTGACCCTGGGCATCACTCCGTGAGACCTCCCTCCACCTGGTCTTCCAGAGACTTCCACTGCACCCGGGGCACCAGGCCTCTGTCTCCAACCACCACCTACCCCTCCTCTCCCTGACTCCTGGGTTCCTCTCATTAGGAGAGGGTTTTCTTGAAGTTGTCTCCCACTCATGGGCCAGATAAAATGATTAGAAAACAAGCCAAAGCTGCAACCCCTTGTCTATCCTGACTCTCAGGAGCCCACACCTGTTCCTTGGACCTGGCCGTTCAGCAAGTTCCATTTTCTGCAACTGTGAGCCCCTGAGGGGTGATGATTGGCTGACCTGGGCAGCCTTACCGTGCCGGCCAGCCCTCCCCAGGTGTGCCTGGGTTGAGATCAATATAAATACCACTCCAGGCAGCAAGAGCCCCTGCAGCCGTGCCTGACGCCATTTTCTCTGCCCTGTCAGCAGTCTCGGGGCTGGGCTGGTGGGAGGGAGTGAGAGGCCACGGCTTTGTGGGTGGCCCAGTGTGAGTGGGGCTCTGCTGGACTTTCTGCAGCAGTTGCCAGGCTGCCACCTGCTAAAGAAGAGGATGTGTCACCCATACCTGCTGCTGGAATTTCTCCCTGGGCAGAGGTGAGGAAGGAAAAAAGCAGTGGGGGCAGGGACAGGACGGGTATCTCAGGCAGGGAAATGGAAATCTTCCAGAAGAGCACCCAGGGCCAGGACCATCCTGGCTGGCCTGCAGGCACCAAGTCGGCCGGCATGCTGTCACTCATGTGGCTCTATGGCCCTTCCTCTAGGCTTTCAAGTCCTTGTATATATTCAGGTGTTTTACCTGGGACGGGTGGGAATAGTTCAGCAGCAACTGGCCTGGGGCTCAGCTCACGTTTACTCACAGATGCCTCGGCACGGTGCCCCAGCTTTGCAATGAGGACGCTTGTTGCGTGGGGGCTGCTGGCTGAATGGGAGACGATTCCCCACCACTGACCAACTTCAGAATTGTTTACAACTGGAGCAAGTGCCCTGATACGGTTTTCCTCTGTGTAACTGGTGGGTTCTGTGTTTTTTTCTCTTTTTCGTTTTTGGTTCAAGGTAGATTTTATTCCTCTTTTTTGTATTTACAGATATAAGCATGGAAATAATTTATTCATATAAATACATGTAAGTGCAGGGAATAATTGTTTTTTCTGTTTTATTTTTTAAATTTTATTTCTTTTTAATTTTGAATTTTATTTTATATTTTTATACAGCAGGTTCTTATTGGTTATCTATTTTATACATATAAATGTATACATGCCAATCCCAGTCTCTCAACTCCTCCCACCACCACCCCCCCAACAGCTTTCCCCCCTTGTTGTCCATACGTTTGTTGTCTACATCTGTTGCTCTATTTATGCCTTGCAAAATGGTTAATCTGTACAGTTTTTCTAGGTTCCACATATATGCATGAATATACAAGATTTGTTTTTCTCTTTCTGACTTACTTCACTCTGTATGACAGTCTCTAGATCCATCGACGTCTCTACAAATGACCCAATTTCATTCCTTTTCATGGCTTAGTAATATTCCATTTTATATATGTACCACAGCTTTATGCATTCGTCTGTCTGTGGGCATTTAGGTTGCTTCCATTACCTCGATATTGTAAATAGTGATGCAATGAACATTGCGGTGAATGACTCTTTTTGATTTATGGTTTTGTCTGGGTATATGTCCAGTACTGGGATTGCTGTATCATATGGTAATTCTATTGTTAGTTTCTTAAGAAATTCCATATTGTTCTCCATAATGACTGTATCAATTTATATTCCCAACAATAGTGGAAGAGGGTTCCTTTTCTCCACACCCTTTCCAGCATTTTTTGTTTGTAGATTTTCTATGATGTCTATTCTACCAGGTGTGAGGTGATACCTCATTGTTGAATCCATTTCGTTGAGCAAGGGGTAGGTCTTGTCTATTACATATTTGGCTTATGGAACGGTATCTGTGCTAATTTCAAACTCTGCTTTTATGCAGCACCCCAACTCACCTTCCCCCTTAAGCAGGCATAAGTTGGTTTTCTAAACTTGAGACCCTGTTCTGTTTTGTAATGCAGTTCATGTGTAGCCAAGTTCACATTCCATGTATTAGTGATACCTTATGATGTTTCTTTTTCTGTGTCACTTATTTCACATAGAATCATCGTGCCTCAATCCACTCATTATGCTGGTACGGGTCTGGTGACATAGATTTCATTGCTGAGTGGTATTCTGTTGTACATAACTACCGCAATTTCTTTATCCATTATTTGCTCTCTGGGATATTTAACTTGTGCCGTAGAAGAGATTTCTGTAAAAAGAGCTGTCCCAAATTTAGGGGTGGCTGTGTCTTTTTGATTTTAATTTCCCTAAGCTATAGGACCATAAGTGGAAGTGCCCTAGGCTCTGTTGCTTTGTTTTTTAGATGTTTCAGAAAACACCATACACTTCTACAGAGCGGCTGTTGTCAATTTACATCCCGCCCATCAGCATAACAAGGCTCCCCGTTCTCCATGGCCTGTCCTGCCTTTCTGGATTTTACACTTTTTTCAGATGACACTTTTGACCGGGGGGAAGTGAGACTTCATTGTAGTGCAGATTTCCTTTGCAAGCTTGCTTGGTTGGCCAAAAAGGGCGTATGCGTTTTTTCCTGAATATATTCAGGAAAAAACGCATACGCCCTTTTTGGCCAAGTGCATCATTGTGGACGTTCTGCCTCTTTTCCTATGCTTTCAATGCAATTCCAGTCTACCTCCTGAAATCGGTTTCCTGCAATTCTGCCCCGCTTTCAAGTCCTCTTGGCAGCCTTACTTCAGTATATTTTTGGACAATAGCTGTCATTTATAACTCTGCAGGTTTGTGAATTACAGTGCCCCTGAGCTCCTTTCTTCAACTCGCTTTCTTTTGAGCTGGGAGCAACACCGCAGGATGGCTTCAGGACCTAATCTGGTTCCGGCACGGCACGCTGAGCCTTTGGTTTATTCCTCTTCCCTTTGGGAAATGAGAGTTAAATTTGCCCGTCCAGACACCTCCAGCTAGTCTCTCATTGGTTCTCCCTATTCCTGTTCATCTTCCGCAGAAATTGCAAACTGGGCCAAACAGGAGGTTAAAGGCATTCACTCTCCAAGTGAGGAGAGTGTTAGTAAAGCGTCTGGAATGTTGCACCCGAGTACCAGGGAACGAAAAGTGAGACACATTTGAACACGTTTCTCGATCACACGGTGGATCATACTCTGGGTTCCACATGCATGTTTTAGCTGAAGGAAGAATCCCTTAAACCTGGAGAGTTGAGACCAATGGAATGGGTACCATGCAATAAGACTTCAAAGGGTCTGCATTTGCTCACCGAACCTCACCAATCTTATGAGCCCCAAGTGTCCAGCCTTATGTGTCACCCAGCTCTGGGTGTAGATATGGTAAATGCAGGTTGCATCAGAAGCCTTGAATGAATTACTTAAGTATTGCTCTCTATTTCACTCTCATTGTGTTTTGTTTAAGAAATTTATTTTTAATATGGGATTTAGATGATTTTCACTGCTTTAATGCCACTGTACACACTCTTGATTCTCTTACAGAGATATATAAATCCATAGCTTTTATGATTCTTACTAGTCAGGTATATTCCTAGGCGTTGAATATGGGGTGTTGAGTCCATTTCGTTGAGCAAGGAGTAGCTCTTGTCTATTCCATATTTGGCTTAAGGAACTTTATCTGTGCTCATTTCAATCTCTGGTTTTATGCAGCACCCCAACTCACCTTTCCCCTTAAGCAAGCATAAGTTGGTTTTCTAAATTTGAGACCCTGTTCTGTTTTGGAATTCAGTTCCTGTGTAGCCAAGTTTACATTCCGTGTATTAGTGATATCTTATGATGTTTCTTTCTCTGTGTGACTTATTTCAGTTAGATTCATTGTACTTAATCCACTCATTATGCTGCTACGGGCCTGATGACATAGATTTCATTGCTGAGTGATACTGCATTGTACGTAAGTACCACAACTTCTTTATCCATTTTTCACTTTCTGCGATATTGAACTTGTACCGTATATGAGGTTCTTATAAACAGAGCCATCCCAAACTTGGGGTGGCTGTGTCTTTTTGATTTTAATTTCCCTAAACTATAGGACCATAAGTGGAAGTGCCCTAGGCTCTGTTGCTTTGTTTTTTAGATGTTTCAGGAAACACCATACACTTCTCCAGAGTGGCTGTTGGCAATTTACATCCCGCCCATCAGCATAAGAAGGCTCCCAGTTCTCCATGGCCTGTCGTGCCTTTCTGGATTTTACACTTTTTTCAGATGGCCCTTTTGACCAGGGGAAAGTGAGACTTCATTGTAGTGCAGATTTCCTTTGCAAGCTTGCTTGGTTGGCCAAAAAGTGTGTATGCGTTTTTTCCTGACTATATTCAGGAAAAAACACATACGCCCTTTTTGGCCAAGTGCATCATTGTCGAGGTTCTGACTCTCTTCATATGTTTTCAATGCAATTCCAGTGTACCTCCTGAAATCGGTTTCCTGCAATTCTGCCTTGCTTTCAATGCTTCTTCATAGCCTTACCTCAATATATTTTTTGAAAATAGTTGGCCTTTATAACTCTGCAGGTTTTTGAATTGCAGTGGCCCTTAGCTCCATTTTTCAGCTCTTATTTTTGTGATCTTGCCCCATAACCACAGGATTCCTTGAAGCTCTATTCTTCTTCTGGGGCACCTTGCTGTGCCTTTGGTTAATTCTTCTTACTGATGTGAAATTAGAGTGACATGTGCCCATTGAAACCGCTACAGCTAGTTTCTCACTGGTTCCCCCTATTCCCATTCATCCTCCGCACTAACTGCAGACTGTGCGATACCAGAACTTAAAGGCATTGACTCTCCATGTGGAGATGTTGTTAGTAAAGCGGCTGGAATGTCGATCCGGAGCCCCAGAAGAGGAAAAATGAGGTGTGTTTTAGAAACCTTTCCCGATCATATGGTATACCAGTCGCTGGGTTTCCCAAGCATGGTTTAGCTGTAGGAAGATTCCCTTCAACCTGGAGTGTTGGGACCCTTGGAATGAGTAGCATGAAGTATTGCATTAAACTTTCGGCAGTTGCTCACCAAAGCTCACCAATCCTCTCAGCCCCAAGTGTCCAGCCTTATGTCTTATCCAGCTGTGGGTTTATATGTGGTCAATCCAGGTTGCATCACAGCCCCTGAGCGAATTTTGTAAGAATTTTTCTCTCTTTCATTGTTTCTGCGTTTTGTTTTTAAAATTTATTTCTATAATGGGGTTTAGCTCATTTTCACTGCTGTGTTTGTGCCGCTCTGCACACACTTGATTCCCTTATGGAGATATATCAATACATGGGTTTTAAGATTCTTATTACTCAGATATATTTCTCTGCGGTGTATAGGGTGTGTTGAGGCCAGTTCATTGAGCAAGGTGTAGATCTTGTCTAATACCTATTTGGTTTATTGAACGGTATCTGTGCTAATTTCAAACTCTGGTTTTATGCATCACCCCACCTCTCCTTTCCCCTTAAGCTGACATAAGTGTGTTTTCTAAATGTGAGACACTGTTCTGTTCTGTAATTCATTTCTTGTGCAGCCATATTTACCCTCCCTCTATAAGTGATATCTTATGATATGTTTCTTTTTCTGTTTGACTTATTTCAAGTAGTATTATCGGAACTAAATCCACTCTTTATCCTTCTACTAGCCTTATTACATTGATTTCATGGTGAAGAGATATTCCATTGTACATAAGTACCACATCTTCTTTATCCATTGTTCTCTTTCCTGGGATATTTAAGGTGTACTGAAGTTGAGGTTCTTGTAAACAGAGTAGCCCTAAACTGTGGTGTGCTTGTGTCTTGTTGATTTTTAGACTTCCCTAGATATACTCCCATGATTGGAAGTGTCCTATGCTCTGTAGCTCTGTTTTTTAGATGATTTAGGAACCACCATACACTTCTCCAGAGTGGCTCTCGGCAGTTCACACACTGCCCATCAGCGTATAAAGGCTCCCTGTTCTCCATGGCCTGTCCTGCATTTCTGGTTTTTACAATTTTTTAGGATGGCCCTTTTGACCGGTGGGAAGTGAGACTTCTTTGTTGTGCACATTTGCATTGCTTGCTTGCTTCGTTGCCCATAAAGTGCGTATGCGTTTTTTCCTGGATATAATCAGGAAAAAACGCATACGCCCTTTTGGGCCAACTGCATCATTGTCGAAATTCTGCCGCTTTTCATGTGCGTTAAAGACGAGTCCAATCTATCTCTTGAAATCTGTTTCTTGCAATTCTGTCTTGCATTCAGATCCTCTTCTTTGCCTTACCTCAACATATTTTTGGACGTTAGTTTTCATTTATAACTCTGCAGGTTTGTGAATTGCAGTGACCCTGAGCTCCTTTCTTCAACTCGCTTTCTTTTGAGCTGGGAGCAACACCGCAGGATGGCTTCAGGACCTAATCTGGTTCCGGCACGGCACGCTGAGCCTTTGGTTTATTCCTCTTCCCTTTGGGAAATGAGAGTTAAATTTGCCCGTCCAGACACCTCCAGCTAGTCTCTCATTGGTTCTCCCTATTCCTGTTCATCTTCCGCAGAAATTGCAAACTGGGCCAAACAGGAGGTTAAAGGCATTCACTCTCCAAGTGAGGAGAGTGTTAGTAAAGCGTCTGGAATGTTGCACCCGAGTACCAGGGAACGAAAAGTGAGACACATTTGAACACGTTTCTCGATCACACGGTGGATCATACTCTGGGTTCCACATGCATGTTTTAGCTGAAGGAAGAATCCCTTAAACCTGGAGAGTTGAGACCAATGGAATGGGTACCATGCAATAAGACTTCAAAGGGTCTGCATTTGCTCACCGAACCTCACCAATCTTATGAGCCCCAAGTGTCCAGCCTTATGTGTCACCCAGCTCTGGGTGTAGATATGGTAAATGCAGGTTGCATCAGAAGCCTTGAATGAATTACTTAAGTATTGCTCTCTATTTCACTCTCATTGTGTTTTGTTTAAGAAATTTATTTTTAATATGGGATTTAGATGATTTTCACTGCTTTAATGCCACTGTACACACTCTTGATTCTCTTACAGAGATATATAAATCCATAGCTTTTATGATTCTTACTAGTCAGGTATATTCCTAGGCGTTGAATATGGGGTGTTGAGTCCATTTCGTTGAGCAAGGAGTAGCTCTTGTCTATTCCATATTTGGCTTAAGGAACTTTATCTGTGCTCATTTCAATCTCTGGTTTTATGCAGCACCCCAACTCACCTTTCCCCTTAAGCAAGCATAAGTTGGTTTTCTAAATTTGAGACCCTGTTCTGTTTTGGAATTCAGTTCCTGTGTAGCCAAGTTTACATTCCGTGTATTAGTGATATCTTATGATGTTTCTTTCTCTGTGTGACTTATTTCAGTTAGATTCATTGTACTTAATCCACTCATTATGCTGCTACGGGCCTGATGACATAGATTTCATTGCTGAGTGATACTGCATTGTACGTAAGTACCACAACTTCTTTATCCATTTTTCACTTTCTGCGATATTGAACTTGTACCGTATATGAGGTTCTTATAAACAGAGCCATCCCAAACTTGGGGTGGCTGTGTCTTTTTGATTTTAATTTCCCTAAACTATAGGACCATAAGTGGAAGTGCCCTAGGCTCTGTTGCTTTGTTTTTTAGATGTTTCAGGAAACACCATACACTTCTCCAGAGTGGCTGTTGGCAATTTACATCCCGCCCATCAGCATAAGAAGGCTCCCAGTTCTCCATGGCCTGTCGTGCCTTTCTGGATTTTACACTTTTTTCAGATGGCCCTTTTGACCAGGGGAAAGTGAGACTTCATTGTAGTGCAGATTTCCTTTGCAAGCTTGTTTGGTTGGCCAAAAAGTGTGTATGCGTTTTTTCCTGACTATATTCAGGAAAAAACACATACGCCCTTTTTGGCCAAGTGCATCATTGTCGAGGTTCTGACTCTCTTCATATGTTTTCAATGCAATTCCAGTGTACCTCCTGAAATCGGTTTCCTGCAATTCTGCCTTGCTTTCAATGCTTCTTCATAGCCTTACCTCAATATATTTTTTGAAAATAGTTGGCCTTTATAACTCTGCAGGTTTTTGAATTGCAGTGGCCCTTAGCTCCATTTTTCAGCTCTTATTTTTGTGATCTTGCCCCATAACCACAGGATTCCTTGAAGCTCTATTCTTCTTCTGGGGCACCTTGCTGTGCCTTTGGTTAATTCTTCTTACTGATGTGAAATTAGAGTGACATGTGCCCATTGAAACCGCTACAGCTAGTTTCTCACTGGTTCCCCCTATTCCCATTCATCCTCCGCACTAACTGCAGACTGTGCGATACCAGAACTTAAAGGCATTGACTCTCCATGTGGAGATGTTGTTAGTAAAGCGGCTGGAATGTCGATCCGGAGCCCCAGAAGAGGAAAAATGAGGTGTGTTTTAGAAACCTTTCCCGATCATATGGTATACCAGTCGCTGGGTTTCCCAAGCATGGTTTAGCTGTAGGAAGATTCCCTTCAACCTGGAGTGTTGGGACCCTTGGAATGAGTAGCATGAAGTATTGCATTAAACTTTCGGCAGTTGCTCACCAAAGCTCACCAATCCTCTCAGCCCCAAGTGTCCAGCCTTATGTCTTATCCAGCTGTGGGTTTATATGTGGTCAATCCAGGTTGCATCACAGCCCCTGAGCGAATTTTGTAAGAATTTTTCTCTCTTTCATTGTTTCTGCGTTTTGTTTTTAAAATTTATTTCTATAATGGGGTTTAGCTCATTTTCACTGCTGTGTTTGTGCCGCTCTGCACACACTTGATTCCCTTATGGAGATATATCAATACATGGGTTTTAAGATTCTTATTACTCAGATATATTTCTCTGCGGTGTATAGGGTGTGTTGAGGCCAGTTCATTGAGCAAGGTGTAGATCTTGTCTAATACCTATTTGGTTTATTGAACGGTATCTGTGCTAATTTCAAACTCTGGTTTTATGCATCACCCCACCTCTCCTTTCCCCTTAAGCTGACATAAGTGTGTTTTCTAAATGTGAGACACTGTTCTGTTCTGTAATTCATTTCTTGTGCAGCCATATTTACCCTCCCTCTATAAGTGATATCTTATGATATGTTTCTTTTTCTGTTTGACTTATTTCAAGTAGTATTATCGGAACTAAATCCACTCTTTATCCTTCTACTAGCCTTATTACATTGATTTCATGGTGAAGAGATATTCCATTGTACATAAGTACCACATCTTCTTTATCCATTGTTCTCTTTCCTGGGATATTTAAGGTGTACTGAAGTTGAGGTTCTTGTAAACAGAGTAGCCCTAAACTGTGGTGTGCTTGTGTCTTGTTGATTTTTAGACTTCCCTAGATATACTCCCATGATTGGAAGTGTCCTATGCTCTGTAGCTCTGTTTTTTAGATGATTTAGGAACCACCATACACTTCTCCAGAGTGGCTCTCGGCAGTTCACACACTGCCCATCAGCGTATAAAGGCTTCCTGTTCTCCATGGCCTGTCCTGCATTTCTGGTTTTTACAATTTTTTAGGATGGCCCTTTTGACCGGTGGGAAGTGAGACTTCTTTGTTGTGCACATTTGCATTGCTTGCTTGCTTCGTTGCCCATAAAGTGCGTATGCGTTTTTTCCTGGATATAATCAGGAAAAAACGCATACGCCCTTTTGGGCCAACTGCATCATTGTCGAAATTCTGCCGCTTTTCATGTGCGTTAAAGACGAGTCCAATCTATCTCTTGAAATCTGTTTCTTGCAATTCTGTCTTGCATTCAGATCCTCTTCTTTGCCTTACCTCAACATATTTTTGGACGTTAGTTTTCATTTATAACTCTGCAGGTTTGTGAATTGCAGTGACCCTGAGCTCCATTTTTTAAGTTGTTCTTTTGTGAGCTGGCCTCAAACCCGCAGGATTGCTTCAGGCCCTATTTTGGCTCCGGCGAGGCAGGCTGAGCCTTTCTTTAATTCTTATTCTTAATGGGAAATTAGAGTGATATGTGCCCGTCCAAACCCCTACAACTCTTCTCTCATTGGTTCCCCCTCTTCCCGTTCATCCTCCTCACAATTTGCAAAATGTGTGAAACAGAAGTTTAAATGTGCTGATTCTCCAAGTGGGGAGATTCTAAGTAGCGTGGCTGGAATGGTGAACAGGAGCACCAGGAGAGGATAAATGAGGTGCATTTTAGACACATCTCCCGATCACATGGTGTACAGTCCTCTGGGTTTTCCATGCATGTTTTAGCTGTAGGAAGATCCCTTGAACCTGCAGATTTGGGACCCATTGAATGGGTACCAGGTAGTATTACTTTAAAGGGTGTGCATTTCCTCACCCAACCTCACATTTCTCTTAGCGCAAACAGTTTCCAGCCTTATGTCTCATCCTGCTGTGGGTCTAGATGTGTTCAATCCATGTTGCATCACTGTCCCTGAGGAAAAGTTGTAAGAGGTTTTCTCTGTCTCTCTGTCGTTTATTTTTTTCAATTTATTACTATATTGGTTACAGCTGATTTTCAAAGCTCTGTTTCTTGCTGCTGTACATCCACTTGATTCACGTACAGAGAGACATCAATAAATTCTTTTTCAGATTCTTACCAGTCGTATATATTCTTTTCCGGTGACTTGAGTGTGCTGAGTGCAGTTCTTTTAGCTACCGTGTAGGCCTTGTTGATTATCAGTTTGGTATTTGGAATGGTATCTTTGCTAATTTCAACCTCCTGGATGATGCCTCACCCCTCCCCACCTTTCCCGTTTAGCAGCCTTATGCATGTTTTCTACATATTTGACTATGTTTTTGTTTTGTAATTTATTTCATGTGTAGCCATTTTGGATTCCACCTTTAAGTGATATCTTATGATATGTGTCTTTTTCTTTTTGAATTCTGTCACTTAGAATGATCATACGTAACTCCTCCGGAGTTGTTACAACTGGCCATATTTCATTGATTTCCAGGCTGAATAATATTCCACTCTACCTAAGTACCACATCTCTATCCATTTTTTCCCTCCAGAGACATTTAAGTTATATCCTAGTCGAGGATCTTTTAAACAGAGAGGGGGTAAACATTGGGGTGCCTGTGTCCTCTCGATTTTTGTTTTTCCCAAGATATACGCCCATGAGGGCAAGTGCCCTATGCTCTGTAGCTCATTTTTTAGATGCTTTAGTAAACACAATACACTTCTCCAGAATGGCCGTTGGCAATATACATTTCCACTATAAGTCTCACAGGGCTCCCTCTTCTCGTTGCCCTGTCCTGCATTTCTGTTGTTTACGCTTTATGAGGATGGCTCTTCTGACTGATGCGAAGTGATATCTTTTGTAGTATTGACTTCCAGTGCCCACCTGTTTGGTTGGCTAAAAAAGTGTATGCCCTTTTCTTGAATATATACAGAAAAAAACGCATACACCCTTTTTGGTCAACTGCAATGTTGGCAATGTTCAGCTCCTTTTCTTGTGCTTAATGGCGAGTCCTTTCTACCTCTTCAAATCCCTTTCCTGCCATTCTCCCTTGCTTACAAGTCCTTTTCTCTGACTTTCCTCAAGACATTTTTCAGTGATGGATATTTTCAACTCTGCAGTTTTGTGAATTTTACTGCCCCTGAGTTCCATTGTTCAACTTGTGTTTATGGGAACTGGCCACAAAGCAGCGGGATTTCCTCAAGCCCTATACTGTTTCCATAGGCAACCCTAGCCTTTGGTCAATTCGTCTTCCTGATTGGAAATTAGAGTGACATGTGCCTGTCTGAACACCTAGGACTTGTCTCTCATTGTTCCTCATCCTTCCGCTTCATCCTCTGGACAAATTCCAAACTGTACGCAACAGGATGTTGACAGTGCTGACATCTCCAAGTGGGGAGACTGTTAGTAAAGACGCTGGAGGGGTGAACCAGAGCACCAGGAGATGAGATGCCTTTTCCAAGCTCTTCCCGATCAGACGGTATACCATCCTCTGGGTGTGACAGACATGTTTTAGCAGTAGGAAGAGTCCCATTCATGTAAGGAGAACACCAGGGCTTTTTCAAAATCAGTGTCTCCCCGAAACCCAAACTGGGGAATTTTTTAAGCTACGGCTACACATATGTTCATTAAGGGCCTTGGGAAGTAGGCAGAGTCCAAACTTTAGATGATTGAATTCTTCAGGGTCAGAAGCACTCACCACCAGCTTCCCTTAGGCTACACTTTAACTATCATTGATAGATGATGTCAATAAAAATATCTATTCTTTTTCAGATTATTTCCCCTTATAGGTTATTGCAAAATGTTGAGTGTAGTTCCCTGTGCTATACAGTAGTTCCTTGTTGATGATCTATTTTATACATAGCAGTGTGTATGTGTTAATTCCAAACTGTTAATTTATCCCTCCTCCCACCTTTCCCCTTTGGTAATAATAAATTATAAGATTTTATACTTCTCAGAAATGGGGGAGCTGAAAGAGAGGTATCATTTTCAATGGAAAAGCATTTAAAACAAGATTGAAGGTTTAACCAAGATTATTAGATGTACATCCTTGGAAAGAAATCACTTCGTTTCTCTAATATTGACCTGACAAATAAGACAAACCTTTTCACTGAACTTGCTTATAAAAAGTGATGGAAATATCAAATGGAAGTGTTAGAAACATCTTATTTTACCCGAGCCTTATACACTGTTCTATGTTAACTACAGTTTGGCTCACACATCTGTTCATTGAGGTTACAATAGTCTCAATTTCTGTTACTGATCCTCCAGAGTGGACCCCAACAAGTGTCCCCCTGCCCAGTGTCATTGGGGCCAACAGATCGAGACTGAGTTTGGTTCACAAGCAAAGGAAACTTTATATTTTGATCAGAGAATGGAGAGGTGAGAGCATGCACTACCCCGTGGGCTGTGGGCTGGGCTGCTGTGTAGAGATCCTGTCAGAGTCAGTGGGAGGGAGGGAGGCGGCGGAGCTCTCGAGGGCCGGGTTGGCTGTAGCTCAGGCTCTATATCGTGGAGTCTGCACTGGGCCCCAGGAGCTGAGGTGTCGACCCAGCCATTCTGCACTAGGAAATCTGGTCTGAAGTGCCGGGTGTGGAACCTCTGCATGCGGGACCCTAGGAGCACGTGAAATTAGACAAAGCACAAAGGATAAAAAAGGTTAGACTTGACTTTATTGCCCAGATTCTATTTTTATCTCCCAGGGATTTTTAATGGGCTTTGCTGGGGACAAACCCCTCCTCTGCCTTTTGTCCCGTTCCTCATTCTTGGAGTGCTGAGGGTGCAGACCCTTCTTCTGTAACTGCTGAGTGCTGAGTTGGGAGCCCTCATACCCTGGGGCGAGGGTCAGAGCTTCTCCCCAGCAGCCTCCCGGTGACGTTGATTGTCCCCAGGACCCCTGCCTCCCTGCTCGTCCACCTGAGCACCAGCATTGGAAGTGTTATAGATTCTAATGACCTTTAAGGGTCCAGGAAAGAGATGTGCAGAGACGCTGTGGGGGCCGGTTTCACCCCGCCCCACATTTGTTCGGCCACCTTAGGCTGACCGTTTCTGCCAGCCTAGATGCTCTGACCAGTAGTCTGCGCTTTCTTCAATTAGGCCCCTGAATTAACGTACAAACAGCACCAGGTGTCAGAGCCCTGCCCGCTCAACTCCCAGACAGTCCAGGGTCAGTGGTGATAAGGACCATGATGGCTACTGAGTCAACAGCCTTTTGAAGTAAACAGGAGTACAGCCGGTCTTATTGGCCACCATCATCACGGTGTCTGTAGGCTTTTCTATGGTGACAGTGTGGTATACTGTTCCCCCGCCAAGATTATTAGCTCCCCTCTGGGTGCAGTAAGTCCTGCAAGCAGTAGTCTACTCTTTTGGGACACACTCTTGTTGTTTTATGAGAGAAACTCCAGGTCAAGTGATGTTCACACGAGTCGTCATAGTGCCCTGTTGCCCCCGGTTATCTCTCTGGATGTTGGAGTTGGAAGGCCTCCTCACTCGAGGTCGGTGTGCCCACGGAGCGAACCCTGCAACTTCAGGGCATGGTTGGTGGTTAGGATCACCACGTGGGGTCCTTTTCCCTTAGGAGGGAGGTGGCCTTTTGGGCTGCTGATTTCCAGGTTTTTAGATACCGCCAGTATCTTGGCCAGATGTGGCAGTGGGCCAAGCTCCTTAGTGACCGTAGCTTATCCTACCTGGATGGCATTCTTGCATTGTTCCATTTCAAGTGGTCCCAGTTTTTGCACTAATTCTCCAATGGCGATTCACCTTTCACCGGGAATGTAAAGGTCAAAGGGTTTAGCTAAATTAGGGAGTTCCAGGGCAAGGGTCTGAATTGACTGCTCTTTCCATTCTTGAAAGGCCACTTCTGGATTCTATTCAAAAGGATCATCATCTTTTCCTTTCAGTGTTTCATATAGAGGCCCAGCTAGTAGACTGTAGTTAGGGATCCAGAAGCAGCAAACCCTGGCCTCCCCAGGAACCCCTAAGCTGTCTTCTAGTTTTAGAAAGGGGTAAGGCTGAAAATGGTTTCTTCCCTTTCCTGGGATGGGCTTCTCTGACCTTCTGTGAGAATGAAGCCCAGGCAGGTCACCGCAGTCTGTGATATTTGAGCTTTTTCTTGGACAACTTCTATCCTTTATTGGCTTGGTAGTTCAGAGGCCTCCTTAGTAGGGCTGGCGATCAGAATGTCGTCTGCATATTGAAGGAGGGTTTCCTTTTCCAGAGGTAGAACTTTTAGGTCTTTAGCTAAGCTTTCCCCAAAGACGGTGTGGGAATTTTTGCACCCTTGGGTCCAGACGGCCCGGAAGTATTGTTTTAGTTGTATGTTGAGTCCTGCCACTCACAAGCCAAAATTTCTTGTGACTCTGGGACTAATGGAATACAAAAGAAGGCATCATTGAAGACTAATACAGAATACCATGTCCTGGTGGTTGGTAGAATGACCAGCAGGGTGTAGGAATTAGGAGCAACTGGAGGTATATCCTCGGTGGCTTCACTGACTGTCCTGACATCCTTTACCAGGTCCCCAGCAGCCCATGGGGCTCTCGTGGTCAGACCAATCCCAGAATATGGAGCTCACCTGGGCAGGTACCCCACCCCCACCCCAGCCCACGGGGCTCTCGTGGTCAGGCCCCTCCCAGGATACAGAGCTACCCTTGCAGGTACCGTGGCAGGGCTGGGCACACAGGAACCGTGCACAGAGCCCTCATTGCAGAGCACCCCCAGCTCACCTGTCGCTCAGAGCTGACACAGAGCACCTCAGAGCAGGACTTGAACTAACAAACAGCAGCTGCGACAGGTCTGTGACCCTGGGCATCACTCCGTGAGACCTCCCTCCACCTGGTCTTCCAGAGACTTCCACTGCACCCGGGGCACCAGGCCTCTGTCTCCAACCACCACCTACCCCTCCTCTCCCTGACTCCTGGGTTCCTCTCATTAGGAGAGGGTTTTCTTGAAGTTGTCTCCCACTCATGGGCCAGATAAAATGATTAGAAAACAAGCCAAAGCTGCAACCCCTTGTCTATCCTGACTCTCAGGAGCCCACACCTGTTCCTTGGACCTGGCCGTTCAGCAAGTTCCATTTTCTGCAACTGTGAGCCCCTGAGGGGTGATGATTGGCTGACCTGGGCAGCCTTACCGTGCCGGCCAGCCCTCCCCAGGTGTGCCTGGGTTGAGATCAATATAAATACCACTCCAGGCAGCAAGAGCCCCTGCAGCCGTGCCTGACGCCATTTTCTCTGCCCTGTCAGCAGTCTCGGGGCTGGGCTGGTGGGAGGGAGTGAGAGGCCACGGCTTTGTGGGTGGCCCAGTGTGAGTGGGGCTCTGCTGGACTTTCTGCAGCAGTTGCCAGGCTGCCACCTGCTAAAGAAGAGGATGTGTCACCCATACCTGCTGCTGGAATTTCTCCCTGGGCAGAGGTGAGGAAGGAAAAAAGCAGTGGGGGCAGGGACAGGACGGGTATCTCAGGCAGGGAAATGGAAATCTTCCAGAAGAGCACCCAGGGCCAGGACCATCCTGGCTGGCCTGCAGGCACCAAGTCGGCCGGCATGCTGTCACTCATGTGGCTCTATGGCCCTTCCTCTAGGCTTTCAAGTCCTTGTATATATTCAGGTGTTTTACCTGGGACGGGTGGGAATAGTTCAGCAGCAACTGGCCTGGGGCTCAGCTCACGTTTACTCACAGATGCCTCGGCACGGTGCCCCAGCTTTGCAATGAGGACGCTTGTTGCGTGGGGGCTGCTGGCTGAATGGGAGACGATTCCCCACCACTGACCAACTTCAGAATTGTTTACAACTGGAGCAAGTGCCCTGATACGGTTTTCCTCTGTGTAACTGGTGGGTTCTGTGTTTTTTTCTCTTTTTCGTTTTTGGTTCAAGGTAGATTTTATTCCTCTTTTTTGTATTTACAGATATAAGCATGGAAATAATTTATTCATATAAATACATGTAAGTGCAGGGAATAATTGTTTTTTCTGTTTTATTTTTTAAATTTTATTTCTTTTTAATTTTGAATTTTATTTTATATTTTTATACAGCAGGTTCTTATTGGTTATCTATTTTATACATATAAATGTATACATGCCAATCCCAGTCTCTCAACTCCTCCCACCACCACCCCCCCAACAGGTTTCCCCCCTTGTTGTCCATACGTTTGTTGTCTACATCTGTTGCTCTATTTATGCCTTGCAAAATGGTTAATCTGTACAGTTTTTCTAGGTTCCACATATATGCATGAATATACAAGATTTGTTTTTCTCTTTCTGACTTACTTCACTCTGTATGACAGTCTCTAGATCCATCGACGTCTCTACAAATGACCCAATTTCATTCCTTTTCATGGCTTAGTAATATTCCATTTTATATATGTACCACAGCTTTATGCATTCGTCTGTCTGTGGGCATTTAGGTTGCTTCCATTACCTCGATATTGTAAATAGTGATGCAATGAACATTGCGGTGAATGACTCTTTTTGATTTATGGTTTTGTCTGGGTATATGTCCAGTACTGGGATTGCTGTATCATATGGTAATTCTATTGTTAGTTTCTTAAGAAATTCCATATTGTTCTCCATAATGACTGTATCAATTTATATTCCCAACAATAGTGGAAGAGGGTTCCTTTTCTCCACACCCTTTCCAGCATTTTTTGTTTGTAGATTTTCTATGATGTCTATTCTACCAGGTGTGAGGTGATACCTCATTGTTGAATCCATTTCGTTGAGCAAGGGGTAGGTCTTGTCTATTACATATTTGGCTTATGGAACGGTATCTGTGCTAATTTCAAACTCTGCTTTTATGCAGCACCCCAACTCACCTTCCCCCTTAAGCAGGCATAAGTTGGTTTTCTAAACTTGAGACCCTGTTCTGTTTTGTAATGCAGTTCATGTGTAGCCAAGTTCACATTCCATGTATTAGTGATACCTTATGATGTTTCTTTTTCTGTGTCACTTATTTCACATAGAATCATCGTGCCTCAATCCACTCATTATGCTGGTACGGGTCTGGTGACATAGATTTCATTGCTGAGTGGTATTCTGTTGTACATAACTACCGCAATTTCTTTATCCATTATTTGCTCTCTGGGATATTTAACTTGTGCCGTAGAAGAGATTTCTGTAAAAAGAGCCGTCCCAAATTTAGGGGTGGCTGTGTCTTTTTGATTTTAATTTCCCTAAGCTATAGGACCATAAGTGGAAGTGCCCTAGGCTCTGTTGCTTTGTTTTTTAGATGTTTCAGAAAACACCATACACTTCTACAGAGCGGCTGTTGTCAATTTACATCCCGCCCATCAGCATAACAAGGCTCCCCGTTCTCCATGGCCTGTCCTGCCTTTCTGGATTTTACACTTTTTTCAGATGACACTTTTGACCGGGGGGAAGTGAGACTTCATTGTAGTGCAGATTTCCTTTGCAAGCTTGCTTGGTTGGCCAAAAAGGGCGTATGCGTTTTTTCCTGAATATATTCAGGAAAAAACGCATACGCCCTTTTTGGCCAAGTGCATCATTGTGGACGTTCTGCCTCTTTTCCTATGCTTTCAATGCAATTCCAGTCTACCTCCTGAAATCGGTTTCCTGCAATTCTGCCCCGCTTTCAAGTCCTCTTGGCAGCCTTACTTCAGTATATTTTTGGACAATAGCTGTCATTTATAACTCTGCAGGTTTGTGAATTACAGTGCCCCTGAGCTCCTTTCTTCAACTCGCTTTCTTTTGAGCTGGGAGCAACACCGCAGGATGGCTTCAGGACCTAATCTGGTTCCGGCACGGCACGCTGAGCCTTTGGTTTATTCCTCTTCCCTTTGGGAAATGAGAGTTAAATTTGCCCGTCCAGACACCTCCAGCTAGTCTCTCATTGGTTCTCCCTATTCCTGTTCATCTTCCGCAGAAATTGCAAACTGGGCCAAACAGGAGGTTAAAGGCATTCACTCTCCAAGTGAGGAGAGTGTTAGTAAAGCGTCTGGAATGTTGCACCCGAGTACCAGGGAACGAAAAGTGAGACACATTTGAACACGTTTCTCGATCACACGGTGGATCATACTCTGGGTTCCACATGCATGTTTTAGCTGAAGGAAGAATCCCTTAAACCTGGAGAGTTGAGACCAATGGAATGGGTACCATGCAATAAGACTTCAAAGGGTCTGCATTTGCTCACCGAACCTCACCAATCTTATGAGCCCCAAGTGTCCAGCCTTATGTGTCACCCAGCTCTGGGTGTAGATATGGTAAATGCAGGTTGCATCAGAAGCCTTGAATGAATTACTTAAGTATTGCTCTCTATTTCACTCTCATTGTGTTTTGTTTAAGAAATTTATTTTTAATATGGGATTTAGATGATTTTCACTGCTTTAATGCCACTGTACACACTCTTGATTCTCTTACAGAGATATATAAATCCATAGCTTTTATGATTCTTACTAGTCAGGTATATTCCTAGGCGTTGAATATGGGGTGTTGAGTCCATTTCGTTGAGCAAGGAGTAGCTCTTGTCTATTCCATATTTGGCTTAAGGAACTTTATCTGTGCTCATTTCAATCTCTGGTTTTATGCAGCACCCCAACTCACCTTTCCCCTTAAGCAAGCATAAGTTGGTTTTCTAAATTTGAGACCCTGTTCTGTTTTGGAATTCAGTTCCTGTGTAGCCAAGTTTACATTCCGTGTATTAGTGATATCTTATGATGTTTCTTTCTCTGTGTGACTTATTTCAGTTAGATTCATTGTACTTAATCCACTCATTATGCTGCTACGGGCCTGATGACATAGATTTCATTGCTGAGTGATACTGCATTGTACGTAAGTACCACAACTTCTTTATCCATTTTTCACTTTCTGCGATATTGAACTTGTACCGTATATGAGGTTCTTATAAACAGAGCCATCCCAAACTTGGGGTGGCTGTGTCTTTTTGATTTTAATTTCCCTAAACTATAGGACCATAAGTGGAAGTGCCCTAGGCTCTGTTGCTTTGTTTTTTAGATGTTTCAGGAAACACCATACACTTCTCCAGAGTGGCTGTTGGCAATTTACATCCCGCCCATCAGCATAACAAGGCTCCCAGTTCTCCATGGCCTGTCGTGCCTTTCTGGATTTTACACTTTTTTCAGATGGCCCTTTTGACCAGGGGAAAGTGAGACTTCATTGTAGTGCAGATTTCCTTTGCAAGCTTGCTTGGTTGGCCAAAAAGGGCGTATGCGTTTTTTCCTGAATATATTCAGGAAAAAACGCATACGCTCTTTTTGGCCAAGTGCATCATTGTGGACGTTCTGCCTCTTTTCCTATGCTTTCAATGCAATTCCAGTCTACCTCCTGAAATCGGTTTCCTGCAATTCTGCCCCGCTTTCAAGTCCTCTTGGCAGCCTTACTTCAGTATATTTTTGGACGATAGCTGTCATTTATAACTCTGCAGGTTTGTGAATTACAGTGCCCCTGAGCTCCTTTCTTCAACTCGCTTTCTTTTGAGCTGGGAGCAACACCGCAGGATGGCTTCAGGCCCTAATCTGGTTCCGGCACGGCACGCTGAGCCTTTGGTTTATTCCTCTTCCCTGTGGGAAATGAGAGTTAAATTTGCCCGTCCAGACACCTCCAGCTAGTCTCTCATTGGTTCTCCTTATTCCTGTTCATCTTCCGCAGAAATTGCAAACTGGGCCAAACAGGAGGTTAAAGGCGCTGACTCTCCAACTTGGGAGAGTGTTAGTAAAGCGTCTGGAATATTGCACCTGAGTTCCAGGGGACGAAAACTGAGACATATTTGAACACGTCTCCCGATCACACGGTTGATCATACTCTGGGTTCCACATGCATGTTTTAGCTGAAGGAAGAATACCTTAAACCTGGAGAGTTGAGACCCGTGGAATGGGTACCATGCAATATGACTTCAAAGGGTCTTCATTTGCTCACCGAACCTCTCCAATCCTATCACTGCTGCATTTATGCCCCAGTACACACGCTTCATTCTCTTTCGGTGACATAGCCATCCCTAGGTTTTAAGATACTTACTAGTCAGGTACATTCTTAGGCGTTTAATATGGGGTGTTGAGTCCATTTCGTTGAGCAAGGAGTAGCTCTTGTCTATTCCATATTTGGCTTAAGGAACTTTATCTGTGCTCATTTCAATCTCTGGTTTTATGCAGCACCCCAACTCACCTTTCCCCTTAAGCAAGCATAAATTGGTTTTCTAAATTTGAGACCCAGTTCTGTTTTGTAATTCAGTTCCTGTGTAGCCAAGTTTACATTCCGTGTATTAGTGATACCTTATGATGTTTCTTTTTCTCTGTGACTTATTTCAGTTAGAATCTCCATACCTGCATCCACTCATTGTGCTGTTACGGGCCTGTTGACATAGATTTCATTGCCATGTGATATTGCATTGTACGTAAATAGCACAACTTCTTTATCCATTTTTCACTTTCTGCGATATTGAACTTGTACTATAAACGAGGTTATTATAAACACAGCCGTCCCAAATTTAGGGGTGGCTGTGTCTTCTTGATTTTAATTTCCCTAAGCTATAGGACCATAAGTGGAAGTGCCCTTGGCTCTGTTGCTTTGTTTTTTAGATGTTTCAGGAAACACCATACACTTCTCCCGAGTGTCTGTTGGCAATATACATCCCGCCCATCAGCATAACAAGGTTCCCAGTTCTCCATGGCCTGTCCTGCCTTTCTGGATTTTACACTTTTTTCAGATGGCCCTTTTGACCGTGGAAAAGTGAGACTTCATTGTAGTGCAGATTTCCTTTGCAAGCTTGCTTGGTTGGCCAAAAAGTGCGTATGCGTTTTTTCCTGACTATATTCAGGAAAAAACGCATACACCCTTTTTGGCCAAGTGCATCATTGTGGACGTTCTTCCTCTTTTCCTATGCTTTCAATGCAATTCCAGTCTACCTCCTGAAATCGGTTTCCTGCAATTCTGCCCCGCTTTCAAGTCCTCTTGGCAGCCTTACTTCAGTATATTTTTGGACGATAGCTGACATTTATAACTTTGCAGGTTTGTGAATTACAGTGCCCCTGAGCTCCTTTCTTCAACTCGCTTTCTTGTGAGCTGGCCGCAACACCACAGGATGGCTTCAGGCCCTAATCTGGTTCCGGCATGGCACGCTGAGCCTTTGGTTATTTCCACTTCCTGGTGGGTAATGAGAGTTAAATTTGCCCGTCCAGACACCTCCAGCTAGTCTCTCATTGGTTCTCCATATTCCTGTTCATCTTAGGCAGAAATTGCAAACTGGGCCAAACAGGAAGTTAAAGGCAGTGACTCTCCAAGTGGGGAGAGTGTTAGTAAAGCGTCTGGAATGTTGCACCCGAGTACCAGGGGAGGAAAACTGACACATATTTGAACACGTCTCCCATTCACACGGTTGATCATACTCTGGGTTCCACATGCATGTTTTAGCTGAAGGAAGAATACCTTAAACCTGGAGAGTTGAGACCCGTGGAATGGGTACCATGCAATATGACTTCAAAGGGTCTTCATTTGCTCACCGAACCTCTCCAATCCTATCACTGCTGCGTTTATGCCCCTGTACACACGCTTGATTCTCTTTTGGAGACATAGCAATCCATAGGTTTTAAGATACTTACTAGTCAGGTACATTCTTAGGCGTTTAATATGGGGTGTTGAGTCCATTTCGTTGAGCAAGGAGTAGCTCTTGTCTATTCCATATTTGGCTTAAGGAACTTTATCTGTGCTCATTTCAATCTCTGGTTTTATGCAGCACCCCAACTCACCTTTCCTCTTAAGCAAGCATAAGTTGGTTTTCTAAATTTGAGACCCTGTTCTGTTTTGGAATTCAGTTCCTGTGTAGCTAAGTTTTTATTCCGTGTATTAGTGATATCTTATGATGTTTCTTTTTCTGTGTGACTTATTTCTGTTAGAATCATCGTACCTGAATCCACTCATTATGCTGCTACGGGCCTGATGACATAGATTTCATTGCTGAGTGATATTGTTTTGTAAGTAAATACCACAACTTCTTTATCCATTTTTCACTTTCCGCGTTGTTGAACTTGTACTGTAAACGAGGTTCTTGTAAACAGAGGCGTCCCAAACTTTGGGGTGGCTGTGTCTTTTAGATTTTAATTTCCCTAAGCTATAGGACCATAAGTGGAAGTGCCCTAGGCTCTGTTGCTTTGTTTTTTAGATGTTTCAGGAAACACCATACACTTCTCCCAAGTGTCTGTTGGCAATTTACATCCCGCCCATCAGCATAACAAGGCTCCCAGTTCTCCATGGCCTGTCCTGCCTTTCTGGATTTTACACTTTTTTCAGATGGCCCTTTTGACCGGGGGGAAGTGAGACTTCATTGTAGTGCAGATTTCCTTTGCAAGTTTGCTTGGTTGGCCAAAAAGTGCATATGCGTTTTTTCCTGAATATATTCAGGAAAAAACGCATACGACCTTTTTGGCCAAGTGCATCATTGTGGACGTTCTGCCTCTTTTCCTATGCTTTCAATGCAATTCCAGTCTACCTCCTGAAATCGGTTTCCTGCAATTCTGCCCCGCTTTCAAGTCCTCTTGGCAGCCTTACTTCAGTATATTTTTCGACGATAGCTGTCATCCATAACACTGCAGGTTTGTGAATTACAGTGCCCCTGAGCTCCTTTCTTCAACTCGCTTTCTTTTGAGCTGGCCGCAACACCGCAGGATGGCTTCATGCCCTAATCTGGTTCCGGCACGGCACGCTGAGCCTTTGGTTAATTCCTCTTCCTGGTGGGAAACGAGAGTTAAATTTGCCCGTCCAGACACCTCCAGCTAGTCTCTCATTGGTTCTCGCTATTCCTGTTCATCTTCCGCAGAAATTGCAAACTGGGCCAAACAGGAGGTTAAAGGGACTGACTCTCCAAGTCGGGAGAGTGTTAGTAAAGCATCTGGAATGTTGCACCCGAGTACCAGGATACGAAAACTGAGACATACTTGAACACGTCTGCCGTTCACATGGTTGATCATACTCTGGGTTCCACATGCATGTTTTAGCTGAAGTCAGAATACCTTAAACCTGGAGAGTTGAGACCCGTGTAATGGGTACCATGCAATATGACTTCAAAGGGTCTTCATTTGCTCACCGAACCTTTCCAATCCTATCACTGCTGCGTTTATGCCCCTGTACACATGCTTGATTCTCTTTCGGAGACATAGCAATCCATAGGTTTTAAGATACTTACTAGTCAGGTACATTCTTAGGCGTTTAATATGGGGTGTTGAGTCCATTTCGTTGAGCAAGGAGTAGCTCTTGTTTATTCCATATTTGGCTTAAGGAACTTTATCTGTGCTCATTTCAATCTCTGGTTTTATGCAGCACCCCAACTCACCTTTCCTCTTAAGCAAGCATAAGTTGGTTTTCTAAATTTGAGACCCTGTTCTGTTCTGTATTTCAGTTCCTGTGTAGCCAAGATTACATTCCGTGTATTGGTGATAACTTATGATGTTTCTTTTTCTGTGTGAATTATTTCAGTTAGAATCATCATACCTGAATCCACTCATTGTGCTGCTAAGAGCCTGATGACATAGATTTCATTGCTGAGTGATATTGCTTTGTAAGTAAATACCACATCTTCTTTATCCATTTTTCACTTTCTGCGATGTTCAACTTGTACTGTAAACGAGGTTCTTGTAAACAGAGGCGTCCCAAACTTTGGGGTGGCTGTGTCTTTTTTATTTTAATTTCCCTAAGCTATAGGACCATAAGTGGAAGTGCCCTAGGCTCTGTTGCTTTGTTTTTTAGATGTTTCAGGAAACACCATACACTTCTCCCGAGTGTCTGTTGGCAATTTACATCCCGCCCATCAGCATAACAAGGCTCCCAGTTCTCCATGGCCTGTCCTGCCTTTCTGGATTTTACACTTTTTTCAGATGGTCCTTTTGACCGGGGGGAAGTGAGACTTCATTGTAGTGCAGATTTCCTTTGCAAGCTTGCTTGGTTGGCCAAAAAGGGCGTATGCGTTTTTTCCTGACTATATTCAGGAAAAAACGCATACGCTCTTTTTGGCCAAGTGCATCATTGTGGACGTTCTGCCTCTTTTCCTATGCTTTCAATGCAATTCCAGTCTACCTCCTGAAATCGGTTTCCTGCAATTCTGCCCCGCTTTCAAGTCCTCTTGGCAGCCTTACTTCAGTATATTTTTGGACGATAGCTGTCATTTATAACTCTGCAGGTTTGTGAATTACAGTGCCCCTGAGCTCCTTTCTTCAACTCGCTTTCTTTTGAGCTGGCCGCAACACCGCAGGATGGCTTCAGGCCCTAATCTGGTTCCGGCATGGCACGCTGAGCCTTTGGTTTATTCCTCTTCCCTGTGGGAAATGAGAGTTAAATTTGCCCGTCCAGACACCTCCAGCTAGTCTCTCATTGGTTCTCCTTATTCCTGTTCATCTTCCGCAGAAATTGCAAACTGGGCCAAACAGGAGGTTAAAGGCGCTGACTCTCCAACTTGGGAGAGTGTTAGTAAAGCGTCTGGAATATTGCACCTGAGTACCAGGGGACGAAAACTGAGACATATTTGAACACGTCTCCCGATCACACGGTTGATCATACTCTGGGTTCCACATGCATGTTTTAGCTGAAGGAAGAATACCTTAAACCTGGAGAGTTGAGACCCGTGGAATGGGTACCATGCAATATGACTTCAAAGGGTCTTCATTTGCTCACCGAACCTCTCCAATCCTATCACTGCTGCATTTATGCCCCAGTACACACGCTTCATTCTCTTTCGGTGACATAGCAATCCCTAGGTTTTAAGATACTTACTAGTCAGGTACATTCTTAGGCGTTTAATATGGGGTGTTGAGTCCATTTCGTTGAGCAAGGAGTAGCTCTTGTCTATTCCATATTTGGCTTAAGGAACTTTATCTGTGCTCATTTCAATCTCTGGTTTTATGCAGCACCCCAACTCACCTTTCCCCTTAAGCAAGCATAAATTGGTTTTCTAAATTTGAGACCCAGTTCTGTTTTGTAATTCAGTTCCTGTGTAGCCAAGTTTACATTCCGTGTATTAGTGATATCTTATGATGTTTCTTTTTCTCTGTGACTTATTTCAGTTAGAATCTCCATACCTGCATCCACTCATTGTGCTGTTACGGGCCTGTTGACATAGATTTCATTGCCATGTGATATTGCATTGTACGTAAATAGCACAACTTCTTTATCCATTTTTCACTTTCTGCGATATTGAACTTGTACTGTAAACGAGGTTATTATAAACACAGCCGTCCCAAATTTAGGGGTGGCTGTGTCTTTTTGATTTTAATTTCCCTAAGCTATAGGACCATAAGTGGAAGTGCCCTTGGCTCTGTTGCTTTGTTTTTTAGATGTTTCAGGAAACACCATACACTTCTCCCGAGTGTCTGTTGGCAATATACATCCCGCCCATCAGCATAACAAGGTTCCCAGTTCTCCATGGCCTGTCCTGCCTTTCTGGATTTTACACTTTTTTCAGATGGCCCTTTTGACCGTGGAAAAGTGAGACTTCATTGTAGTGCAGATTTCCTTTGCAAGCTTGCTTGGTTGGCCAAAAAGGGCGTATGCATTTTTTCCTGACTATATTCAGGAAAAAACGCATACACCCTTTTTGGCCAAGTGCATCATTGTGGACGTTCTTCCTCTTTTCCTATGCTTTCAATGCAATTCCAGTCTACCTCCTGAAATCGGTTTCCTGCAATTCTGCCCCGCTTTCAAGTCCTCTTGGCAGCCTTACTTCAGTATATTTTTGGACGATAGCTGACATTTATAACTTTGCAGGTTTGTGAATTACAGTGCCCCTGAGCTCCTTTCTTCAACTCGCTTTCTTGTGAGCTGGCCGCAACACCACAGGATGGCTTCAGGCCCTAATCTGGTTCCGGCATGGCACGCTGAGCCTTTGGTTATTTCCACTTCCTGGTGGGTAATGAGAGTTAAATTTGCCCGTCCAGACACCTCCAGCTAGTCTCTCATTGGTTCTCCATATTCCTGTTCATCTTAGGCAGAAATTGCAAACTGGGCCAAACAGGAAGTTAAAGGCAGTGACTCTCCAAGTGGGGAGAGTGTTAGTAAAGCGTCTGGAATGTGGCACCCGAGTACCAGGGGAGGAAAACTGACACATATTTGAACACGTCTCCCATTCACACGGTTGATCATACTCTGGGTTCCACATGCATGTTTTAGCTGAAGGAAGAATACCTTAAACCTGGAGAGTTGAGACCCGTGGAATGGGTACCATGCAATATGACTTCAAAGGGTCTTCATTTGCTCACCGAACCTCTCCAATCCTATCACTGCTGCGTTTATGCCCCTGTACACACGCTTGATTCTCTTTTGGAGACATAGCAATCCATAGGTTTTAAGATACTTACTAGTCAGGTACATTCTTAGGCGTTTAATATGGGGTGTTGAGTCCATTTCGTTGAGCAAGGAGTAGCTCTTGTCTATTCCATATTTGGCTTAAGGAACTTTATCTGTGCTCATTTCAATCTCTGGTTTTATGCAGCACCCCAACTCACCTTTCCTCTTAAGCAAGCATAAGTTGGTTTTCTAAATTTGAGACCCTGTTCTGTTTTGGAATTCAGTTCCTGTGTAGCCAAGTTTTTATTCCGTGTATTAGTGATATCTTATGATGTTTCTTTTTCTGTGTGACTTATTTCTGTTAGAATCATCGTACCTGAATCCACTCATTATGCTGCTACGGGCCTGATGACATAGATTTCATTGCTGAGTGATATTGTTTTGTAAGTAAATACCACAACTTCTTTATCCATTTTTCACTTTCCGCGTTGTTGAACTTGTACTGTAAACGAGGTTCTTGTAAACAGAGGCGTCCCAAACTTTGGGGTGGCTGTGTCTTTTAGATTTTAATTTCCCTAAGCTATAGGACCATAAGTGGAAGTGCCCTAGGCTCTGTTGCTTTGTTTTTTAGATGTTTCAGGAAACACCATACACTTCTCCCCAGTGGCTGTTGGCAATTTACATCCCGCCCATCAGCATAACAAGGCTCCCAGTTCTCCATGGCCAGTCCTGCCTTTCTGGATTTTACACTTTTTTCAGATGGCCCTTTTGACCGGGGGGAAGTGAGACTTCATTGTAGTGCAGATTTCCTTTGCAAGCTTGCTTGGTTGGCCAAAAAGGGCGTATGCGTTTTTTCCTGAATATATTCAGGAAAAAACACATACGCCCTCTTTGGCCAAGTGCATCATTGTGGACGCTCTGCCTCTTTTCCTATGCTTTCAATGCAATTCCAGTCTACCTCCTGAAATCGGTTTCCTGCAATTCTGCCCCGCTTTCAAGTCCTCTTGGCAGCCTTCCTTCAGAATATTTTTCGACGATAGCTGTCATTCATAACTCTGCAGGTTTGTGAATTACAGTGCCCCTGAGCTCCTTTCTTCAACTCGCTTTCTTTTGAGCTGGCCGCAACACCGCAGGATGGCTTCAGGCCCTAATCTGGTTCCGGCACGGCACGCTGAGCCTTTGGTTATTTCCTCTTCCTGGTGGGAAATGAGAGTTAAATTTGCCCGTCCAGCCACCTCCAGCTAGTCTCTCATTGGTTCTCGCTATTCCTTTTCATCTTCCGCAGAAATTGCAAACTGGGCCAAACAGGAGGTTAAAGGGACTGATTCTCCAAGTCGGGAGAGTGTTAGTAAAGCGTCTGGAATGTGGCACCCGAGTACCAGGGGAGGAAAACTGAGACATATTTGAACACGTCTCCCGATCACACGGTTGATCATACTCTAGGTTCCACATGCATGTTTTAGCTGAAGGAAGAATACCTTAAACCTGGGTAGTTGAGACCCGTGGAATGGGTACCATGTAATATGACTTCAAAGGGTCTTCATTTGCTCACCGAACCTCTCCAATCCTATCACTGCTGCGTTTATGCCCCTGTACACATGCTTGATTCTCTTTCGGAGACATAGCAATCCATAGGTTTTAAGATACTTACTAGTCAGGTACATTCTTAGGCGTTTAATATGGGGTGTTGAGTCCATTTCGTTGAGCAAGGAGTAGCTCTTGTCTATTCCATATTTGGCTTAAGGAACTTTATCTGTGCTCATTTCAATCTCTGGTTTTATGCAGCACCCCAACTCACCTTTCCTCTTAAGCAAGCATAAGTTGGTTTTCTAAATTTGAGACCCTGTTCTGTTCTGTAATTCAGTTCCTGTGTAGCCAAGTTTACATTCCGTGTATTAGTGATATCTTATGATGTTTCTTTTTCTGTGTGACTTATTTCAGTTAGAATCATCATACCTGAATCCACTCATTGTGCTGCTAAGAGCCTGATGACATAGATTTCATTGCTGAGTGATATTGCTTTGTAAGTAAATACCACATCTTCTTTATCCATTTTTCACTTTCTGCGATGTTGAACTTCTACTGTAAACGAGGTTCTTGTAAACAGAGGCGTCCCAAACTTTGGGGTGGCTGTGTCTTTTTGATTTTAATTTCCCTAAGCTATAGGACCATAAGTGGAAGTGCCCTAGGCTCTGTTGCTTTGTTTTTTAGATGTTTCAGGAAACACCATACACTTCTCCCGAGTGTCTGTTGGCAATTTACATCCCGCCCATCAGCATAACAAGGCTCCCAGTTCTCCATGGCCTGTCCTGCCTTTCTGGATTTTACACTTTTTTCAGATGGTCCTTTTGACCGGGGGGAAGTGAGACTTCATTGTAGTGCAGATTTCCTTTGCAAGCTTGCTTGGTTGGCCAAAAAGGGCGTATGCGTTTTTTCCTGACTATATTCAGGAAAAAACGCATACGCTCTTTTTGGCCAAGTGCATCATTGTGGACGTTCTGCCTCTTTTCCTATGCTTTCAATGCAATTCCAGTCTACCTCCTGAAATCGGTTTCCTGCAATTCTGCCCCGCTTTCAAGTCCTCTTGGCAGCCTTACTTCAGTATATTTTTGGACGATAGCTGTCATTTATAACTCTGCAGGTTTGTGAATTACAGTGCCCCTGAGCTCCTTTCTTCAACTCGCTTTCTTTTGAGCTGGCCGCAACACCGCAGGATGGCTTCAGGCCCTAATCTGGTTCCGGCATGGCACGCTGAGCCTTTGGTTTATTCCTCTTCCCTGTGGGAAATGAGAGTTAAATTTGCCCGTCCAGACACCTCCAGCTAGTCTCTCATTGGTTCTCCTTATTCCTGTTCATCTTCCGCAGAAATTGCAAACTGGGCCAAACAGGAGGTTAAAGGCGCTGACTCTCCAACTTGGGAGAGTGTTAGTAAAGCGTCTGGAATATTGCACCTGAGTACCAGGGGACGAAAACTGAGACATATTTGAAC
The DNA here is from genome assembly GCF_964374135.1 of Grampus griseus. NCBI lineage: Eukaryota > Metazoa > Chordata > Mammalia > Artiodactyla > Delphinidae > Grampus > Grampus griseus. The sequence continues at coordinate 807,791 of NW_028133354.1, read as the reverse complement.
ACGTCTCCCGATCACACGGTTGATCATACTCTGGGTTCCACATGCATGTTTTAGCTGAAGGAAGAATACCTTAAACCTGGAGAGTTGAGACCCGTGGAATGGGTACCATGCAATATGACTTCAAAGGGTCTTCATTTGCTCACCGAACCTCTCCAATCCTATCACTGCTGCATTTATGCCCCAGTACACACGCTTCATTCTCTTTCGGTGACATAGCAATCCCTAGGTTTTAAGATACTTACTAGTCAGGTACATTCTTAGGCGTTTAATATGGGGTGTTGAGTCCATTTCGTTGAGCAAGGAGTAGCTCTTGTCTATTCCATATTTGGCTTAAGGAACTTTATCTGTGCTCATTTCAATCTCTGGTTTTATGCAGCACCCCAACTCACCTTTCCCCTTAAGCAAGCATAAATTGGTTTTCTAAATTTGAGACCCAGTTCTGTTTTGTAATTCAGTTCCTGTGTAGCCAAGTTTACATTCCGTGTATTAGTGATATCTTATGATGTTTCTTTTTCTCTGTGACTTATTTCAGTTAGAATCTCCATACCTGCATCCACTCATTGTGCTGTTACGGGCCTGTTGACATAGATTTCATTGCCATGTGATATTGCATTGTACGTAAATAGCACAACTTCTTTATCCATTTTTCACTTTCTGCGATATTGAACTTGTACTGTAAACGAGGTTATTATAAACACAGCCGTCCCAAATTTAGGGGTGGCTGTGTCTTTTTGATTTTAATTTCCCTAAGCTATAGGACCATAAGTGGAAGTGCCCTTGGCTCTGTTGCTTTGTTTTTTAGATGTTTCAGGAAACACCATACACTTCTCCCGAGTGTCTGTTGGCAATATACATCCCGCCCATCAGCATAACAAGGTTCCCAGTTCTCCATGGCCTGTCCTGCCTTTCTGGATTTTACACTTTTTTCAGATGGCCCTTTTGACCGTGGAAAAGTGAGACTTCATTGTAGTGCAGATTTCCTTTGCAAGCTTGCTTGGTTGGCCAAAAAGGGCGTATGCATTTTTTCCTGACTATATTCAGGAAAAAACGCATACACCCTTTTTGGCCAAGTGCATCATTGTGGACGTTCTTCCTCTTTTCCTATGCTTTCAATGCAATTCCAGTCTACCTCCTGAAATCGGTTTCCTGCAATTCTGCCCCGCTTTCAAGTCCTCTTGGCAGCCTTACTTCAGTATATTTTTGGACGATAGCTGACATTTATAACTTTGCAGGTTTGTGAATTACAGTGCCCCTGAGCTCCTTTCTTCAACTCGCTTTCTTGTGAGCTGGCCGCAACACCACAGGATGGCTTCAGGCCCTAATCTGGTTCCGGCATGGCACGCTGAGCCTTTGGTTATTTCCACTTCCTGGTGGGTAATGAGAGTTAAATTTGCCCGTCCAGACACCTCCAGCTAGTCTCTCATTGGTTCTCCATATTCCTGTTCATCTTAGGCAGAAATTGCAAACTGGGCCAAACAGGAAGTTAAAGGCAGTGACTCTCCAAGTGGGGAGAGTGTTAGTAAAGCGTCTGGAATGTGGCACCCGAGTACCAGGGGAGGAAAACTGACACATATTTGAACACGTCTCCCATTCACACGGTTGATCATACTCTGGGTTCCACATGCATGTTTTAGCTGAAGGAAGAATACCTTAAACCTGGAGAGTTGAGACCCGTGGAATGGGTACCATGCAATATGACTTCAAAGGGTCTTCATTTGCTCACCGAACCTCTCCAATCCTATCACTGCTGCGTTTATGCCCCTGTACACACGCTTGATTCTCTTTTGGAGACATAGCAATCCATAGGTTTTAAGATACTTACTAGTCAGGTACATTCTTAGGCGTTTAATATGGGGTGTTGAGTCCATTTCGTTGAGCAAGGAGTAGCTCTTGTCTATTCCATATTTGGCTTAAGGAACTTTATCTGTGCTCATTTCAATCTCTGGTTTTATGCAGCACCCCAACTCACCTTTCCTCTTAAGCAAGCATAAGTTGGTTTTCTAAATTTGAGACCCTGTTCTGTTTTGGAATTCAGTTCCTGTGTAGCCAAGTTTTTATTCCGTGTATTAGTGATATCTTATGATGTTTCTTTTTCTGTGTGACTTATTTCTGTTAGAATCATCGTACCTGAATCCACTCATTATGCTGCTACGGGCCTGATGACATAGATTTCATTGCTGAGTGATATTGTTTTGTAAGTAAATACCACAACTTCTTTATCCATTTTTCACTTTCCGCGTTGTTGAACTTGTACTGTAAACGAGGTTCTTGTAAACAGAGGCGTCCCAAACTTTGGGGTGGCTGTGTCTTTTAGATTTTAATTTCCCTAAGCTATAGGACCATAAGTGGAAGTGCCCTAGGCTCTGTTGCTTTGTTTTTTAGATGTTTCAGGAAACACCATACACTTCTCCCCAGTGGCTGTTGGCAATTTACATCCCGCCCATCAGCATAACAAGGCTCCCAGTTCTCCATGGCCAGTCCTGCCTTTCTGGATTTTACACTTTTTTCAGATGGCCCTTTTGACCGGGGGGAAGTGAGACTTCATTGTAGTGCAGATTTCCTTTGCAAGCTTGCTTGGTTGGCCAAAAAGGGCGTATGCGTTTTTTCCTGAATATATTCAGGAAAAAACACATACGCCCTCTTTGGCCAAGTGCATCATTGTGGACGCTCTGCCTCTTTTCCTATGCTTTCAATGCAATTCCAGTCTACCTCCTGAAATCGGTTTCCTGCAATTCTGCCCCGCTTTCAAGTCCTCTTGGCAGCCTTCCTTCAGAATATTTTTCGACGATAGCTGTCATTCATAACTCTGCAGGTTTGTGAATTACAGTGCCCCTGAGCTCCTTTCTTCAACTCGCTTTCTTTTGAGCTGGCCGCAACACCGCAGGATGGCTTCAGGCCCTAATCTGGTTCCGGCACGGCACGCTGAGCCTTTGGTTATTTCCTCTTCCTGGTGGGAAATGAGAGTTAAATTTGCCCGTCCAGCCACCTCCAGCTAGTCTCTCATTGGTTCTCGCTATTCCTTTTCATCTTCCGCAGAAATTGCAAACTGGGCCAAACAGGAGGTTAAAGGGACTGATTCTCCAAGTCGGGAGAGTGTTAGTAAAGCGTCTGGAATGTGGCACCCGAGTACCAGGGGAGGAAAACTGAGACATATTTGAACACGTCTCCCGATCACACGGTTGATCATACTCTAGGTTCCACATGCATGTTTTAGCTGAAGGAAGAATACCTTAAACCTGGGTAGTTGAGACCCGTGGAATGGGTACCATGTAATATGACTTCAAAGGGTCTTCATTTGCTCACCGAACCTCTCCAATCCTATCACTGCTGCGTTTATGCCCCTGTACACATGCTTGATTCTCTTTCGGAGACATAGCAATCCATAGGTTTTAAGATACTTACTAGTCAGGTACATTCTTAGGCGTTTAATATGGGGTGTTGAGTCCATTTCGTTGAGCAAGGAGTAGCTCTTGTCTATTCCATATTTGGCTTAAGGAACTTTATCTGTGCTCATTTCAATCTCTGGTTTTATGCAGCACCCCAACTCACCTTTCCTCTTAAGCAAGCATAAGTTGGTTTTCTAAATTTGAGACCCTGTTCTGTTCTGTAATTCAGTTCCTGTGTAGCCAAGTTTACATTCCGTGTATTAGTGATATCTTATGATGTTTCTTTTTCTGTGTGACTTATTTCAGTTAGAATCATCATACCTGAATCCACTCATTGTGCTGCTAAGAGCCTGATGACATAGATTTCATTGCTGAGTGATATTGCTTTGTAAGTAAATACCACATCTTCTTTATCCATTTTTCACTTTCTGCGATGTTGAACTTCTACTGTAAACGAGGTTCTTGTAAACAGAGGCGTCCCAAACTTTGGGGTGGCTGTGTCTTTTTGATTTTAATTTCCCTAAGCTATAGGACCATAAGTGGAAGTGCCCTAGGCTCTGTTGCTTTGTTTTTTAGATGTTTCAGGAAACACCATACACTTCTCCCGAGTGTCTGTTGGCAATTTACATCCCACCCATCAGCATAACAAGGCTCCCAGTTCTCCATGGCCTGTCCTGCCTTTCTGGATTTTACACTTTTCTCAGATGGCCCTTTTGACCGGGGGGAAGTGAGACTTCATTGTAGTGCAGATTTCCTTTGCAAGCTTGCTTGGTTGGCCAAAAAGTGCGTATGCGTTTTTTCCTGAATATATTCAGGAAAAAACGCATACGCCCTTTTTGGCCAAGTGCATCATTGTGGACGTTCTGCCTCTTTTCCTATGCTTTCAATGCAATTCCAGTCTACCTCTTGAAATCGGTTTCCTGCAATTCTGCCCCGCTTTCAAGTCCTCTTGGCAGCCTTACTTCAGTCTATTTTTGAACGATAGCTGTCATTTATAACTCTGCAGGTTTGTGAATTACAGTGCCCCTGAGCTCCTTTCTTCAATTCGCTTTCTTTTGAGCTGGCCGCAACACCGCAGGATGGCTTCAGGCCCTAATCTGGTTCCGGCACGGCACGCTGAGCCTTTGGTTATTTCCTCTTCCTGGTGGGAAATGAGAGTTAAATTTGCCCGTCCAGCCACCTCCAGCTAGTCTCTCATTGGTTCTCGTTATTCCTTTTCATCTTCCGCAGAAATTGCAAACTGGGCCAAACAGGAGGTTAAAGGGACTGATTCTCCAAGTCGGGAGAGTGTTAGTTAAGCGTCTGGAATGTTGCACCCGAGTACCAGGGGAGGAAAACTGAGACATATTTGAACACGTCTCCCGATCACATGGTTGATCATACTCTAGGTTCCACATGCATGTTTTAGCTGAAGGAAGAATACCTTAAACCTGGGTAGTTGAAACCCGTGGAATGGGTACCATGCAATATGACTTCAAAGGGTCTTCATTTGCTCACCGAACCTCTCCAATCCTATCACTGCTGCGTTTATGCCCCTGTACACATGCTTGATTCTCTTTCGGAGACATAGCAATCCATAGGTTTTAAGATACTTACTAGTCAGGTATATTCTTAGGCGTTTAATATGGGGTGTTGAGTCCATTTCGTTGAGCAAGGAGTAGCTCTTGTCTATTCCATATTTGGCTTAAGGAACTTTATCTGTGCTCATTTCAATCTCTGGTTTTATGCAGCACCCCAACTCACCTTTCCTCTTAAGCAAGCATAAGTTGGTTTTCTAAATTTGAGACCCTGTTCTGTTCTGTAATTCAGTTCCTGTGTAGCCAAGATTACATTCCGTGTATTAGTGATAACTTATGATGTTTCTTTTTCTGTGTGAATTATTTCAGTTAGAATCATCATACCTGAATCCACTCATTGTGCTGCTAAGAGCCTGATGACATAGATTTCATTGCTGAGTGATATTGCTTTGTAAGTAAATACCACATCTTCTTTATCCATTTTTCACTTTCTGCGATGTTCAACTTGTACTGTAAACGAGGTTCTTGTAAACAGAGGCGTCCCAAACTTTGGGGTGGCTGTGTGTTTTTGATTTTAATTTCTCTAAGCTATAGGACCATAAGTGGAAGTGCCCTAGGCTCTGTTGCTTTGTTTTTTAGATGTTTCAGGAAACACCATACACTTCTCCCGAGTTTCTGTTGGCAATTTACATCCCACCCATCAGCATAACAAGGCTCCCAGTTCTCCATGGCCTGTCCTGCCTTTCTGGATTTTACACTTTTTTCAGATGGTCCTTTTGACCGGGGGGAAGTGAGACTTCATTGTAGTGCAGATTTCCTTTGCAAGCTTGCTTGGTTGGCCAAAAAGTGCGTATGCGTTTTTTCCTGACTATATTCAGGAAAAAACGAATACGCTCTTTTTGGCCAAGTGCATCATTGTGGACATTCTGCCTCTTTTCCTATGCTTTCAATGCAATTCCAGTCTACCTCCTGAAATCGGTTTCCTGCAATTCTGCCCCGCTTTCAAGTCCTCTTGGCAGCCTTACTTCAGTCTATTTTTGGACGATAGCTGTCATTTATAACTCTGCAGGTTTGTGAATTACAGTGCCCCTGAGCTCCTTTCTTCAACTCACTTTCTTTTGAGCTGGCCGCAACACCGCAGGATGGCTTCAGGCCCTAATCTGGTTCCGGCATGGCACGCTGAGCCTTTGGTTATTTCCTCTTCCAGATGGGAAATGAGAGTTAAATTTGCCCGTCCAGACACCTCCAGCTAGTCTCTCATTGGTTCTCCCTATTCCTGTTCATCTTCCGCAGAAATTGCAAACTGGGCCAAACAGGAGGTTAAAGGCGCTGACTCTCCAAGTGGGGAGAGTGTTAGTAAAGCGTCTGGAATGTTGCACCCGAGTACCAGGGGAGGAAAACTGAGACATATTTGAACACGTCTCCCGTTCACACGGTTGATCATACTCTGGGTTCCACATGCATGTTTTAGCTGAAGGAAGAATACCTTAAACCTGGAGAGTTGAGACCCGTGGAATGGGTACCATGCAATATGACTTCAAAGGGTCTTAATTTGCCCACCGAACCTCTCCAATCCTATCACTGCTGCGTTTATGCCCCTGTACACACGCTTGATTCTCTTTTGGAGACATAGCAATCCATAGGTTTTAAGATACTTACTAGTCAGGTACATTCTTAGGCGTTTAATATGGGGTGTTGAGTCCATTTCGTTGAGCAAGGAGTAGCTCTTGTCTATTCCATATTTGGCTTAAGGAACTTTATCTGTGCTCATTTCAATCTCTGGTTTTATGCAGCACCCCAACTCACCTTTCCCCTTAAGCAAGCATAAGTTGGTTTTCTAAATTTGAGACCCTGTTCTGTTTTGGAATTCAGTTCCTGTGTAGCCAAGTTTACATTCCGTGTATTAGTGATATCTTATGATGTTTCTTTTTCTGTGTGACTTATTTCAGTTAGAATCATCGTACCTGAATCCACTCATTATGCTGCTACGGGCCTGATGACATAGATTTCATTGCTGAGTGATACTGCATTGTACGTAAGTACCACAAGTTCTTTATCCATTTTTCACTTTCTGTGATATTGAACTTGTACGGTAAACGAGGTTCTTGTAAACAGAGGCGTCCCAAACTTTGGGGTGGCTGTGTCTTTTTGATTTTAATTTCCCTAAGCTATAGGACCATAAGTGGAAGTGCCCTAGGCTCTGTTGCTTTGTTTTTTAGATGTTTCAGGAAACACCATACACTTCTCCCGAGTGTCTGTTGGCAATTTACATCCCACCCATCAGCATAACAAGGCTCCCAGTTCTCCATGGCCTGTCCTGCCTTTCTGGATTTTACACTTTTTTCAGATGGCCCTTTTGACCGGGGGGAAGTGAGACTTCATTGTAGTGCAGATTTCCTTTGCAAGTTTGCTTGGTTGGCCAAAAAGGGCGTATGCGTTTTTTCCTGAATATATTCAGGAAAAAACGCATACGCCCTTTTTGGCCAAGTGCATCATTGTGGACGTTCTGCCTCTTTTCCTATGCTTTCAATGCAATTCCAGTCTACCTCCTGAAATCGGTTTCCTGCAATTCTGCCCCGCTTTCAAGTCCTCTTGGCAGCCTTACTTTAGTCTATTTTTGGATGATAGCTGTCATTTATAACTGTGCAGGTTTGTGAATTACAGTGCCCCTGAGCTCCTTTCTTCAACTCGCTTTCTTGTGAGCTGGCCGCAACACCGCAGAATGGCTTCAGGCCCTAATCTGGTTCCGGCACGGCACGCTGAGCCTTTGGTTATTTCCTCTTCCTGGTGGGAAATGAGAGTTAAATTTGTCCGTCCAGCCACCTCCAGCTAGTCTCTCATTGGTTCTCGCTATTCCTTTTCATCTTCCGCAGAAATTGCAAACTGGGCCAAACAGGAGGTTAAAGGGACTGATTCTCCAAGTCGGGAGAGTGTTAGTAAAGCGTCTGGAATGTTGCACCCGAGTACCAGGGGAGGAAAACTGAGACATATTTGAACACGTCTCCCGATCACATGGTTGATCATACTCTAGGTTCCACATGCATATTTTAGCTGAATGAAGAATACCTTAAACCTGGGTAGTTGAAACCCGTGGAATGGGTACCATGCAATATGACTTCAAAGGGTCTTCATTTGCTCACCGAACCTCTCCAATCCTCTCACTGCTGCGTTTATGCCCCTGTACACATGCTTGATTCTCTTTCGGAGACATAGCAATCCATAGGTTTTAAGATACTTACTAGTCAGGTACATTCTTAGGCGTTTAATATGCGGTGTTGAGTCCATTTCGTTGAGCAAGGAGTAGCTCTTGTCTATTCCATATTTGGCTTAAGGAACTTTATCTGTGCTCATTTCAATCTCTGGTTTTATGCAGCACCCCAACTCACCTTTCCTCTTAAGCAAGCATAAGTTGGTTTTCTAAATTTGAGACCCTGTTCTGTTCTGTAATTCAGTTCCTGTGTAGCCAAGTTTATATTCCGTGTATTAGTGATATCTTATGATGTTTCTTTTTCTGTGTGACTTATTTCAGTTAGAATCATCATACCTGAATCCACTCATTGTGCTGCTAAGAGCCTGATGACATAGATTTCATTGCTGAGTGATATTGCTTTGTAAGTAAATACCACAAGTTCTTTATCCATTTTTCACTTTCTGCGATGTTGAACTTGTACTGTAAACGAGGTTCTTGTAAACAGAGGCGTCCCAAACTTTGGGGTGGCTGTGTGTTTTTGATTTTAATTTCTCTAAGCTATAGGACCATAAGTGGAAGTGCCCTAGGCTCTGTTGCTTTGTTTTTTAGATGTTTCAGGAAACACCATACACTTCTCCCGAGTTTCTGTTGGCAATTTACATCCCGCCCATCAGCATAACAAGGCTCCCAGTTCTCCATGGCCTGTCCTGCCTTTCTGGATTTTACACTTTTTTCAGATGGCCCTTTTGACCGGGGGGAAGTGAGACTTCATTGTAGTGCAGATTTCCTTTGCAAGCTTGCTTGGTTGGCCAAAAAGGGCGTATGCGTTTTTTCCTGAATATATTCAGGAAAAAACGCATACGCCCTTTTTGGCCAAGTGCATCATTGTGGACGTTCTGCCTCTTTTCCTATGCTTTCAATGCAATTCCAGTCTACCTCCTGAAATCGGTTTCCTGCAATTCTGCCCCGCTTTCAAGTCCTCTTGGCAGCCTTACTTTAGTCTATTTTTGGATGATAGCTGTCATTTATAACTGTGCAAGTTTGTGAATTACAGTGCCCCTGAGCTCCTTTCTTCAACTCGCTTTCTTGTGACCTGGCCGCAACACCGCAGGATGGCTTCAGGCCCTAATCTGGTTCCGGCACGGCACGCTGAGCCTTTGGTTATTTCCTCTTCCTGGTGGGAAATGAGATTTAAATTTGCCCGTCCAGCCACGTCCAGCTAGTCTCTCATTGGTTCTCGCTATTCCTTTTCATCTTCCGCAGAAATTGCAAACTGGGCCAAACAGGAGGTTAAAGGGACTGATTCTCCAAGTCGGGAGAGTGTTAGTAAAGCGTCTGGAATGTTGCACCCGAGTACCAGGGGAGGAAAACTGAGACATATTTGAACACGTCTCCCGATCACATGGTTGATCATACTCTAGGTTCCACATGCATGTTTTAGCTGAAGGAAGAATACCTTAAACCTGGGTAGTTGAAACCCGTGGAATGGGTACCATGCAATATGACTTCAAAGGGTCTTCATTTGCTCACCGAACCTCTCCAATCCTATCACTGCTGCGTTTATGCCCCTGTACACATGCTTGATTCTCTTTCGGAGACATAGCAATCCATAGGTTTTAAGATACTTACTAGTCAGGTACATTCTTAGGCGTTTAATATGGGGTGTTGAGTCCATTTCGTTGAGCAAGGAGTAGCTCTTGTCTATTCCATATTTGGCTTAAGGAACTTTATCTGTGCTCATTCAATCTCTGGTTTTATGCAGCACCCCAACTCACCTTTCCTCTTAAGCAAGCATAAGTTGGTTTTCTAAATTTGAGACCCTGTTCTGTTCTGTAATTCAGTTCCTGTGTAGCCAAGTTTACATTCCGTGTATTAGTGATATCTTATGATGTTTCTTTTTCTGTGTGACTTATTTCAGTTAGAATCATCATACCTGAATCCACTCATTGTGCTGCTAAGAGCCTGATGACATAGATTTCATTGCTGAGTGATATTGCTTTGTAAGTAAATACCACATCTTCTTTATCCATTTTTCACTTTCTGCGATGTTGAACTTCTACTGTAAACGAGGTTTTTGTAAACAGAGGCGTCCCAAACTTTGGGGTGGCTGTGTCTTTTTTATTTTAATTTCCCTAAGCTATAGGACCATAAGTGGAAGTGCCCTAGGCTCTGTTGCTTTGTTTTTTAGATGTTTCAGGAAACACCATACACTTCTCCCGAGTGTCTGTTGGCAATTTACATCCCGCCCATCAGCATAACAAGGCTCCCAGTTCTCCATGGCCTGTCCTGCCTTTCTGGATTTTACACTTTTTTCAGATGGCCCTTTTGACCGGGGGGAAGTGAGACTTCATTGTAGTGCAGATTTCCTTTGCAAGCTTGCTTGGTTGGCCAAAAAGGGCGTATGCGTTTTTTCCTGAATATATTCAGGAAAAAACGCATACGCCCTTTTTGGCCAAGTGCATCATTGTGGACGTTCTGCCTCTTTTCCTATGCTTTCAATGCAATTCCAGTCTACCTCCTGAAATCGGTTTCCTGCAATTCTGCCCCTCTTTCAAGTCCTCTTGGCAGCCTTACTTCAGTATATTTTTGGACGATAGCTGTCATTTATATCTCTGCAGGTTTGTGAATTACAGTTCCCCTGAGCTCCTTTCTTAAACTCACTTTCTTTTGAGCTGGCCGCAACACCGCAGGATGGCTTCAGGCCCTAATCTGGTTCCGGCACGGCACGCTGAGCCTTTGGTTATTTCCTCTTCCAGATGGGAAATGAGAGTTAAATTTGCCCGTCCAGACACCTCCAGCTAGTCTCTCATTGGTTCTCGCTATTCGTGTTCATCTTCCGCAGAATTTGCAAACTGGGCCAAACAGGAGGTTAAAGGCGCTGACTCTCCAAGTGGGGAGAGTGTTAGTAAAGCGTCTGGAATGTTGCACCCGAGTACCAGGGGAGGAAAACTGAGACATATTTGAACACGTCTCCCGTTCACACGGTTGATCATACTCTGGGTTCCACATGCATGTTTTAGCTGAAGGAAGAATACCTTAAACCTGGAGAGTTGAGACCCGTGGAATGGGTACCATGCAATATGACTTCAAAGGGTCTTCATTTGCTCACCGAACCTCTCCAATCCTATCACTGCTGCATTTATGCCCCTGTACACATGCTTGATTCTCTTTTGGAGACATAGCAATCCATAGGTTTTAAGATACTTACTATTCAGGAACATGCTTAGGCGTTTAATATGGGGTGTTGAGTCCATTTCGTTGAGCAAGGAGTAGCTCTTGTCTATTCCATATTTGGCTTAAGGAACTTTATCTGTGCTCATTTCAATCTGTGGTTTTATGCAGCACCCCAACTCACCTTTCCCCTTAAGCAAGCATAAGTTGGTTTTCTAAATTTGAGACCCTGTTCTGTTTTGGAATTCAGTTCCTATGTAGCCAAGTTTATATTCCGTGTATTAGTGATATCTTATGATGTTTCTTTTTCTGTGTGACTTATTTCAGTTAGAATCATCGTACCTGAATCCACTCATTATGCTGCTATTGGCCTGATGACATAGATTTCATTGCTGAGTGATACTGCATTGTACGTAAGTACCACAAGTTCTTTATCCATTTTTCACTTTCTGTGATATTGAACTTGTACGGTAAACGAGGTTCTTGTAAACAGAGGCGTCCCAAACTTTGGGGTGGCTGTGTCTTTTTGATTTTAATTTCCCTAAGCTATAGGACCATAAGTGGAAGTGCCCTAGGCTCTGTTGCTTTGTTTTTTAGATGTTTCAGGAAACACCATACACTTCTCCCGAGTGTCTGTTGGCAATTTACATCCCACCCATCAGCATAACAAGGCTCCCAGTTCTCCATGGCCTGTCCTGCCTTTCTGGATTTTACACTTTTTTCAGATGGCCCTTTTGACCGGGGGGAAGTGAGACTTCATTGTAGTGCAGATTTCCTTTGCAAGTTTGCTTGGTTGGCCAAAAAGGGCGTATGCGTTTTTTCCTGAATATATTCAGGAAAAAACGCATACGCCCTTTTTGGCCAAGTTCATCATTGTGGACGTTCTGCCTCTTTTCCTATGCTTTCAATGCAATTCCAGTCTACCTCCTGAAATCGGTTTCCTGCAATTCTGCCCCGCTTTCAAGTCCTCTTGGCAGCCTTACTTTAGTCTATTTTTGGATGATAGCTGTCATTTATAACTGTGCAGGTTTGTGAATTACAGTGCCCCTGAGCTCCTTTCTTCAACTCGCTTTCTTGTGACCTGGCCGCAACACCGCAGGATGGCTTCAGGCCCTAATCTGGTTCCGGCACGGCACGCTGAGCCTTTGGTTATTTCCTCTTCCTGGTGGGAAATGAGAGTTAAATTTGCCCGTCCAGCCACCTCCAGCTAGTCTCTCATTGGTTCTCGCTATTCCTTTTCATCTTCCGCAGAAATTGCAAACTGGGCCAAACAGGAGGTTAAAGGGACAGATTCTCCAAGTCGGGAGAGTGTTATTAAAGCGTCTGGAATGTTGCACCCGAGTACCAGGGGAGGAAAACTGAGACATATTTGAACACGTCTCCCGATCACATGGTTGATCATACTCTAGGTTCCACATGCATGTTTTACCTGAAGGAAGAATACCTTAAACCTGGGTAGTTGAAACCCGTGGAATGGGTACCATGCAATATGACTTCAAAGGGTCTTCATTTGCTCACCGAACCTCTCCAATCCTATCACTGCTGTGTTTATGCCCCTGTACACATGCTTGATTCTCTTTCGGAGACATAGCAATCCATAGGTTTTAAGATACTTACTAGTCAGGTACATTCTTAGGCGTTTAATATGCGGTGTTGAGTCCATTTCGTTGAGCAAGGAGTAGCTCTTGTCTATTCCATATTTGGCTTAAGGAACTTTATCTGTGCTCATTTCAATCTCTGGTTTTATGCAGCACCCCAACTCACCTTTCCTCTTAAGCAAGCATAAGTTGGTTTTCTAAATTTGAGACCCTGTTCTGTTCTGTAATTCAGTTCCTGTGTAGCCAAGTTTACATTCCGTGTATTAGTGATATCTTATTATGTTTCTTTTTCTGTGTGACTTATTTCAGTTAGAATCATCATACCTGAATCCACTCATTGTGCTGCTAAGGGCCTGATGACATAGATTTCATTGCTGAGTGATATTGCTTTGTAAGTAAATACCACAAGTTCTTTATCCATTTTTCACTTTCTGCGATGTTGAACTTGTACTGTAAACGAGGTTCTTGTAAACAGAGGCGTCCCAAACTTTGGGGTGGCTGTGTCTTTTTAATTTTAATTTCCCTAAGCTATAGGACCATAAGTGGAAGTGCCCTAGGCTCTGTTGCTTTGTTTTTTAGATGTTTCAGGAAACACCATACACTTCTCCCGAGTGTCTGTTGGCAATTTCCATCCCGCCCATCAGCATAACAAGGCTCCCAGTTCTCCATGGCCTGTCCTGCCTTTCTGGATTTTACACTTTTTTCAGATGGCCCTTTTGACCGGGGGGAAGTGAGACTTCATTGTAGTGCAGATTTCCTTTGCAAGCTTGCTTGGTTGGCCAAAAAGGGCGTATGCGTTTTTTCCTGAATATATTCAGGAAAAAACGCATACGCCCTTTTTGGCCAAGTGCATCATTGTGGACGTTCTGCCTCTTTTCCTGTGCTTTCAATGCAATTCCAGTCTACCTCCTGAAATCGGTTTCCTGCAATTCTGCCCCGCTTTCAAGTCCTCTTGGCAGCCTTACTTCAGTATATTTTTGGACGATAGCTGTCATTTATAACTCTGCAGGTTTGTGAATTACAGTGCCCCTGAGCTCCTTTCTTCAACTCACTTTCTTTTGAGATGGCCGCAACACCGCAGGATGGCTTCAGGCCCTAATCTGGTTCCGGCACGGCACGCTGAGCCTTTGGTTATTTCCTCTTCCAGATGGGAAATGAGAGTTAAATTTGCCCGTCCAGACACCTCCAGCTAGTCTCTCATTGGTTCTCCCTATTCCTGTTCATCTTCCGCAGAAATTGCAAATTGGGCCAAACAGGAGTTTAAAGGCGCTGACTCTCCAAGTGGGGAGAGTGTTAGTAAAGCATCTGGAATGTTGCACCCGAGTACCAGGGGAGGAAAACTGAGACATATTTGAACACGTCTCCCGTTCACACGGTTGATCATACTCTGGGTTCCACATGCATGTTTTAGCTGAAGGAAGAATACCTTAAACCTGGAGAGTTGAGACCCGTGGAATGGGTACCATGCAATATGACTTCAAAGGGTCTTCATTTGCTCACCGAACCTCTCCAATCCTATCACTGCTGCATTTATGCCCCTGTACACATGCTTGATTCTCTTTTGGAGACATAGCAATCCATAGGTTTTAAGATACTTACTAGTCAGGTACATTCTTAGGCGTTTAATATGGGGTGTTGAGTCCATTTCGTTGAGCAAGGAGTAGCTCTTGTCTATTCCATATGTGGCTTAAGGAACTTTATCTGTGCTCATTTCAATCTCTGGTTTTATGCAGCACCCCAACTCACCTTTCCCCTTAAGCAAGCATAAGTTGGTTTTCTAAATTTGAGACCCTGTTCTGTTTTGGAATTCAGTTCCTGTGTAGCCAAGTTTACATTCCGTGTATTAGTGATATCTTATGATGTTTCTTTTTCTGTGTGACTTATTTCAGTTAGAATCATCGTACCTGAATCCACTCATTATGCTGCTACGGGCCTGATGACATAGATTTCATTGCTGAGTGATACTGCATTGTACGTAAGTACCACAAGTTCTTTATCCATTTTTCACTTTCTGTGATATTGAACTTGTATGGTAAACGAGGTTCTTGTAAACAGAGGCGTCCCAAACTTTGGGGTGGCTGTGTCTTTTTGATTTTAATTTCCCTAAGCTATAGGACCATAAGTGGAAGTGCCCTAGGCTCTGTTGCTTTGTTTTTTAGATGTTTCAGGAAACACCATACACTTCTCCCGAGTGTCTGTTGGCAATTTACATCCCGCCCATCAGCATAACGAGGCTCCCAGTTCTCCATGGCCTGTCCTGCCTTTCTGGATTTTACACTTTTTTCAGATGGCCCTTTTGACCGGGGGGAAGTGAGAC
The DNA here is from genome assembly GCF_964374135.1 of Grampus griseus. Taxonomy (NCBI): domain Eukaryota; kingdom Metazoa; phylum Chordata; class Mammalia; order Artiodactyla; family Delphinidae; genus Grampus; species Grampus griseus. Next base: position 792,612 of record NW_028133354.1, on the reverse strand, counting down.
TTCATTGTAGTGCAGATTTCCTTTGCAAGTTTGCTTGGTTGGCCAAAAAGGGCGTATGCGTTTTTTCCTGAATATATTCAGGAAAAAACGCATACGCCCTTTTTGGCCAAGTGCATCATTGTGGACGTTCTGCCTCTTTTCCTATGCTTTCAATGCAATTCCAGTCTACCTCCTGAAATCGGTTTCCTGCAATTCTGCCCCGCTTTCAAGTCCTCTTGGCAGCCTTACTTTAGTCTATTTTTGGATGATAGCTGTCATTTATAACTGTGCAGGTTTGTGAATTACAGTGCCCCTGAGCTCCTTTCTTCAACTCGCTTTCTTGTGACCTGGCCGCAACACCGCAGGATGGCTTCAGGCCCTAATCTGGTTCCGGCACGGCACGCTGAGCCTTTGGTTATTTCCTCTTCCTGGTGGGAAATGAGAGTTAAATTTGCCCGTCCAGCCACCTCCAGCTAGTCTCTCATTGGTTCTCGCTATTCCTTTTCATCTTCCGCAGAAATTGCAAACTGGGCCAAACAGGAGGTTAAAGGGACTGATTCTCCAAGTCGGGAGAGTGTTATTAAAGCGTCTGGAATGTTGCACCCGAGTACCAGGGGAGGAAAACTGAGACATATTTGAACACGTCTCCCGATCACATGGTTGATCATACTCTAGGTTCCACATGCATGTTTTAGCTGAAGGAAGAATACCTTAAACCTGGGTAGTTGAAACCCGTGGAATGGGTACCATGCAATATGACTTCAAAGGGTCTTCATTTGCTCACCGAACCTCTCCAATCCTATCACTGCTGCGTTTATGCCCCTGTACACATGCTTGATTCTCTTTCGGAGACATAGCAATCCATAGGTTTTAAGATACTTACTAGTCAGGTACATTCTTAGGCGTTTAATATGCGGTGTTGAGTCCATTTCGTTGAGCAAGGAGTAGCTCTTGTCTATTCCATATTTGGCTTAAGGAACTTTATCTGTGCTCATTTCAATCTCTGGTTTTATGCAGCACCCCAACTCACCTTTCCTCTTAAGCAAGCATAAGTTGGTTTTCTAAATTTGAGACCCTGTTCTGTTCTATAATTCAGTTCTTGTGTAGCCAAGTTTACATTCCGTGTATTAGTGATATCTTATGATGTTTCTTTTTCTGTGTGACTTATTTCAGTTAGAATCATCATACCTGAATCCACTCATTGTGCTGCTAAGAGCCTGATGACATAGATTTCATTGCTGAGTGATATTGCTTTGTAAGTAAATACCACATCTTCTTTATCCATTTTTCACTTTCTGCGATGTTGAACTTCTACTGTAAACGAGGTTCTTGTAAACAGAGGCGTCCCAAACTTTGGGGTGGCTGTGTCTTTTTTATTTTAATTTCCCTAAGCTATAGGACCATAAGTGGAAGTGCCCTAGGCTCTGTTTCTTTGTTTTTTAGATGTTTCAGGAAACACCATACACTTCTCCCGAGTGTCTGTTGGCAATTTCCATCCCGCCCATCAGCATAACAAGGATCCCAGTTCTCCATGGCCTGTCCTGCCTTTCTGGATTTTACACTTTTTTCAGATGGCCCTTTTGACCAGGGGGAAGTGAGACTTCATTGTAGTGCAGATTTCCTTTGCAAGCTTGCTTGGTTGGCCAAAAAGGGCGTATGCGTTTTTTCCTGAATATATTCAGGAAAAAACGCATACGCCCTTTTTGGCCAAGTGCATCATTGTGGACGTTCTGCCTCTTTTCCTATGCTTTCAATGCAATTCCAGTCTACCTCCTGAAATCGGTTTCCTGCAATTCTGCCCCGCTTTCAAGTCCTCTTGGCAGCCTTACTTCAGTATATTTTTGGACAATAGCTGTCATTTATAACTCTGCAGGTTTGTGAATTACAGTGCCCCTGAGCTCCTTTCTTCAACTCGCTTTCTTTTGAGCTGGGAGCAACACCGCAGGATGGCTTCAGGCCCTAATCTGGTTCCGGCACGGCACGCTGAGCCTTTGGTTTATTCCTCTTCCCTGTGGGAAATGAGAGTTAATTTTGCCCGTCCAGACTCCTCCAGCTAGTCTCTCATTGGTTCTCCCTATTCCTGTTCATCTTCCGCAGAAATTGCAAAATGGGCCAAACAGGAGGTTAAAGGCGCTGACTCTCCAAGTGGGGAGAGTGTTAGTAAAGCGTCTGGAATGTTGCACCCGAGTACCAGGGGAGGAAAACTGAGACATATTTGAACACATCTCCCGTTCACACGGTTGATCATACTCTGGGTTCCACATGCATGTTTTAGCTGAAGGAAGAATACCTTAAACCTGGGTAGTTGAGACCCGTGGAATGGGTACCATGCAATATGACTTCAAAGGGTCTTCATTTGCTCACCGAACCTCTCCAATCCTATCACTGCTGCATTTATGCCCCTGTACACATGCTTGATTCTCTTTTGGAGACATAGCAATCCATAGGTTTTAAGATACTTACTAGTCAGGTACATTCTTAGGCGTTTAATATGGGGTGTTGAGTCCATTTCGTTGAGCAAGGAGTAGCTCTTGTCTATTCCATATTTGGCTTAAGGAACTTTATCTGTGCTCATTTCAATCTCTGGTTTTATGCAGCACCCCAACTCACCTTTCCCCTTAAGCAAGCATAAGTTGGTTTTCTAAATTTGAGACCCTGTTCTGTTTTGGAATTCAGTTCCTATGTAGCCAAGTTTATATTCCGTGTATTAGTGATATCTTATGATGTTTCTTTTTCTGTGTGACTTATTTCAGTTAGAATCATCGTACCTGAATCCACTCATTATGCTGTTATGGGCCTGATGACATAGATTTCATTGCTGAGTGATACTGCATTGTACGTAAGTACCACAAGTTCTTTATCCATTTTTCACTTTCTGTGATATTGAACTTGTACGGTAAACGAGGTTCTTGTAAACAGAGGCGTCCCAAACTTTGGGGTGGCTGTGTCTTTTTGATTTTAATTTCCCTAAGCTATAGGACCATAAGTGGAAGTGCCCTAGGCTCTGTTGCTTTGTTTTTTAGATGTTTCAGGAAACACCATACACTTCTCCCGAGTGTCTGTTGGCAATTTACATCCCGCCCATTAGCATAACAAGGCTCCCAGTTCTCCATGGCCTGTCCTGCCTTTCTGGATTTTACACTTTTTTCAGATGGCCCTTTTGACCGGGGGGAAGTGAGACTTCATTGTAGTGCAGATTTCCTTTGCAAGTTTGCTTGGTTGGCCAAAAAGGGCGTATGCGTTTTTTCCTGAATATATTCAGGAAAAAACGCATACGCCCTTTTTGGCCAAGTGCATCATTGTGGACGTTCTGCCTCTTTTCCTATGCTTTTAATGCAATTGCAGTCTACCTCCTGAAATCAGTTTCCTGCAATTCTGCCACTCTTTCAAGTCCTCTTGGCAGCCTTACTTCAGTATATTTTTGGACGATAGCTGTCATTTATAACTCTGCAGGTTTGTGAAATACAGTGCCCCTGAGCTCCTTTCTTCAACTCGCTTTCCTGTGACCTGGCCGCAACACCGCAGGATGGCTTCAGGCCCTAATCTGGTTCCGGCACGGCACGCTGAGCCTTTGGTTAATTCCTCTTCCTGGTGGGAAATGAGAGTTAAATTTGCCCGTCCAGACACCTCCAGCTAGTCTCTCATTGGTTCTCACTATTCCTGTTCATCTTCCGCAGAAATTGCAAACTGGGCCAAACAGGAGGTTAAAGGGACTGATTCTCCAAGTCGGGAGAGTGTTAGTAAAGCGTCTGGAATGTTGCATCCGAGTACCAGGGGAGGAAAACTGAGACATATTTGAACACGTCTCCCATTCACACGGTTGATCATACTCTGGGTTCCACATGCATGTTTTAGCTGAAGGAAGAATACCTTAAACCTGGAGAGTTGAGACCCGTGTAATGGGTACCATGCAATATGACTTCAAAGGGTCTTCATTTGCTCACCGAACCTCTCCAATCCTATCACTGCTGCATTTATGCCCCTGTACACATGCTTGATTCTCTTTTGGAGACATAGCAAACCATAGGTTTTAAGATACTTACTAGTCAGGTACATTCTTTGGCGTTTAATATGGGGTGTTGAGTCCATTTCGTTGAGCAAGGAGTAGCTCTTGTCTATTCCATATTTGGCTTAAGGAACTTTATCTGTGCTCATTTCAATCTCTGGTTTTATGCAGCACCCCAACTCACCTTTCCCCTTAAGCAAGCATAAGTTGGTTTTATAAATTTGAGACCCTGTTCTGTTTTGGAATTCAGTTCCTGTGTAGCCAAGTTTACATTCCGTGTATTAGTGATATCTTATGATGTTTCTTTTGCTGTTTGACTTATTTCAGTTAGAATCATCATAACTGAATCCACTCATTGTGCTGCTAAGGGCCTGATGACATAGATTTCATTGCTGAGTGATATTGCTTTGTAAGTAAATACCACAGCTTCTTTATCCATTTTTCACTTTCTGCGATGTTGAACTTGTAGTGTAAACGAGGTTCTTGTAAACAGAGGCATCCCAAACTTTGGGGTGGCTGTGTCTTTTTGATTTTAATTTCCCTAAGCTATAGGACCATAAGTGGAAGTGCCCTAGGCTCTGTTGCTTTGTTTTTTAGATGTTTCAGGAAACACCATAAACTTCTCCCGAGTGTCTGTTGGCAATTTACATCCCGCCCATCAGCATAACAAGGCTCCCAGTTCTCCATGGCCTGTCCTGCCTTTCTGGATTTTACACTTTTTTCAGATGGCCCTTTTGACCGGGGGGAAGTGAGACTTCATTGTAGTGCAGATTTCCTTTGCAAGCTTGCTTGGTTGGCCAAAAAGAGCGTATGCGTTTTTTCCTGAATATATTCAGGAAAAAACGTATACGCCCTTTTTGGCCAAGTGCATCATTGTGGACGTTCTGCCTCTTTTCCTATGCTTCCAATGCAATTCCAGTCTACCTCCTGAAATCGGTTTCCTGCAATTCTGCCCCTCTTTCAAGTCCTCTTGGCAGCCTTACTTCAGTATATTTTTAGACGATAGCTGTCATTTATAACTCTGCAGGTTTGTGAATTACAGTGCCCCTGAGCTCCTTTCTTCACTCGCTTTCTTTTGTGCTGGCCGCAACACCGCAGGATGGCTTCAGGCCCTAATCTGGTTCCGGCACGGCACGCTGAGCCTTTGGTTATTTCCTCTTCCTGGTGGGAAATGAGAGTTAAATTTGCCCGTCCAGACACCTCCAGCTAGTCTCTCATTGGTTCTCCCTATTCCTGTTCATCTTCCGCAGAAATTGCAAACTGGGCCAAACAGGAGGTTAAAGGCGCTGACTCTCCAAGTGGGGAGAGTGTTAGTAAAGCGTCTGGAATGTTGCACCCGAGTACCAGGGGACAAAAACTGAGACATATTTGAACACGTCTCCCGATCACATGGTTGATCATACTCTAGGTTCCACATGCATGTTTTAGCTGAAGGAAGAATACCTTAAACCTGGGTAGTTGAAACCCGTGGAATGGGTACCATGCAATATGACTTCAAAGGGTCTTCATTTGCTCACCGAACCTCTCCAATCCTATCACTGCTGCGTTTATGCCTCTGTACACATGCTTGATTCTCTTTCGGAGACATAGCAATCCATAGGTTTTAAGATACTTACTAGTCAGGTACATTCTTAGGCGTTTAATATGCGGTGTTGAGTCCATTTCGTTGAGCAAGGAGTAGCTCTTGTCTATTCCATATTTGGCTTAAGGAACTTTATCTGTGCTCATTTCAATCTCTGGTTTTATGCAGCACCCCAACTCACCTTTCCTCTTAAGCAAGCATAAGTTGGTTTTCTAAATTTGAGACCCTGTTCTGTTCTGTAATTCAGTTCCTGTGTAGCCAAGTTTACATTCCGTGTATTAGTGATATCTTATTATGTTTCTTTTTCTGTGTGACTTATTTCAGTTAGAATCATCATACCTGAATCCACTCATTGTGCTGCTAAGAGCCTGATGACATAGATTTCATTGCTGAGTGATATTGCTTTGTAAGTAAATACCACAAGTTCTTTATCCATTTTTCACTTTCTGCGATGTTGAACTTGTACTGTAAACAAGGTTCTTGTAAACAGAGGCGTCCCAAACTTTGGGGTGGCTGTGTCTTTTTAATTTTAATTTCCCTAAGCTATAGGACCATAAGTGGAAGTGCCCTAGGCTCTGTTGCTTTGTTTTTTAGATGTTTCAGGAAACACCATACACTTCTCCCGAGTGTCTGTTGGCAATTTCCATCCCGCCCATCAGCATAACAAGGCTCCCAGTTCTCCATGGCCTGTCCTGCCTTTCTGGATTTTACACTTTTTTCAGATGGCCCTTTTGACCGGGGGGAAGTGAGACTTCATTGTAGTGCAGATTTCCTTTGCAAGCTTGCTTGGTTGGCCAAAAAGGGCGTATGCGTTTTTTCCTGAATATATTCAGGAAAAAACGCATACGCCCTTTTTGGCCAAGTGCATCATTGTGGACGTTCTGCCTCTTTTCCTGTGCTTTCAATGCAATTCCAGTCTACCTCCTGAAATCGGTTTCCTGCAATTCTGCCCCTCTTTCAAGTCCTCTTGGCAGCCTTACTTCAGTATATTTTTGGACGATAGCTGTCATTTATAACTCTGCAGGTTTGTGAATTACAGTGCCCCTGAGCTCCTTTCTTCAACTCACTTTCTTTTGAGATGGCCGCAACACCGCAGGATGGCTTCAGGCCCTAATCTGGTTCCGGCACGGCACGCTGAGCCTTTGGTTATTTCCTCTTCCAGATGGGAAATGAGAGTTAAATTTGCCCGTCCAGACACCTCCAGCTAGTCTCTCATTGGTTCTCCCTATTCCTGTTCATCTTCCGCAGAAATTGCAAATTGGGCCAAACAGGAGTTTAAAGGCGCTGACTCTCCAAGTGGGGAGAGTGTTAGTAAAGCATCTGGAATGTTGCACCCGAGTACCAGGGGAGGAAAACTGAGACATATTTGAACACGTCTCCCGTTCACACGGTTGATCATACTCTGGGTTCCACATGCATGTTTTAGCTGAAGGAAGAATACCTTAAACCTGGAGAGTTGAGACCCGTGGAATGGGTACCATGCAATATGACTTCAAAGGGTCTTCATTTGCTCACCGAACCTCTCCAATCCTATCACTGCTGCATTTATGCCCCTGTACACATGCTTGATTCTCTTTTGGAGACATAGCAATCCATAGGTTTTAAGATACTTACTAGTCAGGTACATTCTTAGGCGTTTAATATGGGGTGTTGAGTCCATTTCGTTGAGCAAGGAGTAGCTCTTGTCTATTCCATATTTGGCTTAAGGAACTTTATCTGTGCTCATTTCAATCTCTGGTTTTATGCAGCACCCCAACTCACCTTTCCCCTTAAGCAAGCATAAGTTGGTTTTCTAAATTTGAGACCCTGTTCTGTTTTGGAATTCAGTTCCTGTGTAGCCAAGTTTACATTCCGTGTATTAGTGATATCTTATGATGTTTCTTTTTCTGTGTGACTTATTTCAGTTAGAATCATCGTACCTGAATCCACTCATTATGCTGCTACGGGCCTGATGACATAGATTTCATTGCTGAGTGATACTGCATTGTACGTAAGTACCACAAGTTCTTTATCCATTTTTCACTTTCTGTGATATTGAACTTGTATGGTAAACGAGGTTCTTGTAAACAGAGGCGTCCCAAACTTTGGGGTGGCTGTGTCTTTTTGATTTTAATTTCCCTAAGCTATAGGACCATAAGTGGAAGTGCCCTAGGCTCTGTTGCTTTGTTTTTTAGATGTTTCAGGAAACACCATACACTTCTCCCGAGTGTCTGTTGGCAATTTCCATCCCGCCCATCAGCATAACAAGGATCCCAGTTCTCCATGGCCTGTCTTGCCTTTCTGGATTTTACACTTTTTTCAGATGGCCCTTTTGACCGGGGGGAAGTGAGACTTCATTGTAGTGCAGATTTCCTTTGCAAGTTTGCTTGGTTGGCCAAAAAGGGCGTATGCGTTTTTTCCTGAATATATTCAGGAAAAAACGCATACGCCCTTTTTGGCCAAGTGCATCATTGTGGAGGTTCTGCCTCTTTTCCTATGCTTTCAATGCAATTCCAGTCTACCTCCTGAAATCGGTTTCCTGCAATTCTGCCCCGCTTTCAAGTCCTCTTGGCAGCCTTACTTTAGTCTATTTTTGGATGATAGCTGTCATTTATAACTGTGCAGGTTTGTGAATTACAGTGCCCCTGAGCTCCTTTCTTCAACTCGCTTTCTTGTGACCTGGCCGCAACACCGCAGGATGGCTTCAGGCCCTAATCTGGTTCCGGCACGGCACGCTGAGCCTTTGGTTATTTCCTCTTCCTGGTGGGAAATGAGAGTTAAATTTGCCCGTCCAGCCACCTCCAGCTAGTCTCTCATTGGTTCTCGCTATTCCTTTTCATCTTCCGCAGAAATTGCAAACTGGGCCAAACAGGAGGTTAAAGGGACTGATTCTCCAAGTCGGGAGAGTGTTATTAAAGCGTCTGGAATGTTGCACCCGAGTACCAGGGGAGGAAAACTGAGACATATTTGAACACGTCTCCCGATCACATGGTTGATCATACTCTAGGTTCCACATGCATGTTTTAGCTGAAGGAAGAATACCTTAAACCTGGGTAGTTGAAACCCGTGGAATGGGTACCATGCAATATGACTTCAAAGGGTCTTCATTTGCTCACCGAACCTCTCCAATCCTATCACTGCTGCGTTTATGCCCCTGTACACATGCTTGATTCTCTTTCGGAGACATAGCAATCCATAGGTTTTAAGATACTTACTAGTCAGGTACATTCTTAAGCGTTTAATATGCGGTGTTGAGTCCATTTCGTTGAGCAAGGAGTAGCTCTTGTCTATTCCATATTTGGCTTAAGGAACTTTATCTGTGCTCATTTCAATCTCTGGTTTTATGCAGCACCCCAACTCACCTTTCCTCTTAAGCAAGCATAAGTTGGTTTTCTAAATTTGAGACCCTGTTCTGTTCTATAATTCAGTTCCTGTGTAGCCAAGTTTACATTCCGTGTATTAGTGATATCTTATGATGTTTCTTTTTCTGTGTGACTTATTTCAGTTAGAATCATCATACCTGAATCCACTCATTGTGCTGCTAAGAGCCTGATGACATAGATTTCATTGCTGAGTGATATTGCTTTGTAAGTAAATACCACATCTTCTTTATCCATTTTTCACTTTCTGCGATGTTGAACTTCTACTGTAAAAGAGGTTCTTGTAAACAGAGGCGTCCCAAACTTTGGGGTGGCTGTGTCTTTTTTATTTTAATTTCCCTAAGCTATAGGACCATAAGTGGAAGTGCCCTAGGCTCTGTTGCTTTGTTTTTTAGATGTTTCAGGAAACACCATACACTTCTCCCGAGTGTCTGTTGGCAATTTACATCCCGCCCATCAGCATAACAAGGCTCCCAGTTCTCCATGGCCTGTCCTGCCTTTCTGGATTTTACACTTTTTTCAGATGGCCCTTTTGACCAGGGGGAAGTGAGACTTCATTGTAGTGCAGATTTCCTTTGCAAGCTTGCTTGGTTGGCCAAAAAGGGCGTATGCGTTTTTTCCTGAATATATTCAGGAAAAAACGCATACGCCCTTTTTGGCCAAGTGCATCATTGTGGACGTTCTGCCTCTTTTCCTATGCTTTCAATGCAATTCCAGTCTACCTCCTGAAATCGGTTTCCTGCAATTCTGCCCCGCTTTCAAGTCCTCTTGGCAGCCTTACTTCAGTATATTTTTGGACAATAGCTGTCATTTATAACTCTGCAGGTTTGTGAATTACAGTGCCCCTGAGCTCCTTTCTTCAACTCGCTTTCTTTTGAGCTGGGAGCAACACCGCAGGATGGCTTCAGGCCCTAATCTGGTTCCGGCACGGCACGCTGAGCCTTTGGTTTATTCCTCTTCCCTGTGGGAAATGAGAGTTAATTTTGCCCGTCCAGACTCCTCCAGCTAGTCTCTCATTGGTTCTCCCTATTCCTGTTCATCTTCCGCAGAAATTGCAAACTGGGCCAAACAGGAGGTTAAAGGCGCTGACTCTCCAAGTGGGGAGAGTGTTAGTAAAGCGTCTGGAATGTTGCACCCGAGTACCAGGGGAGGAAAACTGAGACATATTTGAACACATCTCCCGTTCACACGGTTGATCATACTCTGGGTTCCACATGCATGTTTTAGCTGAAGGTAGAATACCTTAAACCTGGAGAGTTGAGACCCGTGGAATGGGTACCATGCAATATGACTTCAAAGGGTCTTCATTTGCTCACCGAACCTCTCCAATCCTGTCACTGCTGCGTTTATGCCCCTGTACACATGCTTGATTCTCTTTCGGAGACATAGCAATCCATAGGTTTTAAGATACTTACTAGTCAGGTACATTCTTAGGCGTTTAATATGCGGTGTTGAGTCCATTTCGTTGAGCAAGGAGTAGCTCTTGTCTATTCCATATTTGGCTTAAGGAACTTTATCTGTGCTCATTTCAATCTCTGGTTTTATGCAGCACCCCAACTCACCTTTCCCCTTAAGCAAGCATAAGTTGGTTTTATAAATTTGAGACCCTGTTCTGTTTTGGAATTCAGTTCCTGTGTAGCCAAGTTTACATTCCGTGTATTAGTGATATCTTATGATGTTTCTTTTGCTGTTTGACTTATTTCAGTTAGAATCATCATAACTGAATCCACTCATTGTGCTGCTAAGGGCCTGATGACATAGATTTCATTGCTGAGTGATATTGCTTTGTAAGTAAATACCACAGCTTCTTTATCCATTTTTCACTTTCTGCGATGTTGAACTTGTAGTGTAAACGAGGTTCTTGTAAACAGAGGCATCCCAAACTTTGGGGTGGCTGTGTCTTTTTGATTTTAATTTCCCTAAGCTATAGGACCATAAGTGGAAGTGCCCTAGGCTCTGTTGCTTTGTTTTTTAGATGTTTCAGGAAACACCATAAACTTCTCCCGAGTGTCTGTTGGCAATTTACATCCCGCCCATCAGCATAACAAGGCTCCCAGTTCTCCATGGCCTGTCCTGCCTTTCTGGATTTTACACTTTTTTCAGATGGCCCTTTTGACCGGGGGGAAGTGAGACTTCATTGTAGTGCAGATTTCCTTTGCAAGCTTGCTTGGTTGGCCAAAAAGAGCGTATGCGTTTTTTCCTGAATATATTCAGGAAAAAACGTATACGCCCTTTTTGGCCAAGTGCATCATTGTGGACGTTCTGCCTCTTTTCCTATGCTTCCAATGCAATTCCAGTCTACCTCCTGAAATCGGTTTCCTGCAATTCTGCCCCTCTTTCAAGTCCTCTTGGCAGCCTTACTTCAGTATATTTTTAGACGATAGCTGTCATTTATAACTCTGCAGGTTTGTGAATTACAGTGCCCCTGAGCTCCTTTCTTCACTCGCTTTCTTTTGTGCTGGCCGCAACACCGCAGGATGGCTTCAGGCCCTAATCTGGTTCCGGCACGGCACGCTGAGCCTTTGGTTATTTCCTCTTCCTGGTGGGAAATGAGAGTTAAATTTGCCCGTCCAGACACCTCCAGCTAGTCTCTCATTGGTTCTCCCTATTCCTGTTCATCTTCCGCAGAAATTGCAAACTGGGCCAAACAGGAGGTTAAAGGCGCTGACTCTCCAAGTGGGGAGAGTGTTAGTAAAGCGTCTGGAATGTTGCACCCGAGTACCAGGGGACAAAAACTGAGACATATTTGAACACGTCTCCCGATCACATGGTTGATCATACTCTAGGTTCCACATGCATGTTTTAGCTGAAGGAAGAATACCTTAAACCTGGGTAGTTGAAACCCGTGGAATGGGTACCATGCAATATGACTTCAAAGGGTCTTCATTTGCTCACCGAACCTCTCCAATCCTATCACTGCTGCGTTTATGCCTCTGTACACATGCTTGATTCTCTTTCGGAGACATAGCAATCCATAGGTTTTAAGATACTTACTAGTCAGGTACATTCTTAGGCGTTTAATATGCGGTGTTGAGTCCATTTCGTTGAGCAAGGAGTAGCTCTTGTCTATTCCATATTTGGCTTAAGGAACTTTATCTGTGCTCATTTCAATCTCTGGTTTTATGCAGCACCCCAACTCACCTTTCCTCTTAAGCAAGCATAAGTTGGTTTTCTAAATTTGAGACCCTGTTCTGTTCTGTAATTCAGTTCCTGTGTAGCCAAGTTTACATTCCGTGTATTAGTGATATCTTATTATGTTTCTTTTTCTGTGTGACTTATTTCAGTTAGAATCATCATACCTGAATCCACTCATTGTGCTGCTAAGAGCCTGATGACATAGATTTCATTGCTGAGTGATATTGCTTTGTAAGTAAATACCACAAGTTCTTTATCCATTTTTCACTTTCTGCGATGTTGAACTTGTACTGTAAACAAGGTTCTTGTAAACAGAGGCGTCCCAAACTTTGGGGTGGCTGTGTCTTTTTAATTTTAATTTCCCTAAGCTATAGGACCATAAGTGGAAGTGCCCTAGGCTCTGTTGCTTTGTTTTTTAGATGTTTCAGGAAACACCATACACTTCTCCCGAGTGTCTGTTGGCAATTTCCATCCCGCCCATCAGCATAACAAGGCTCCCAGTTCTCCATGGCCTGTCCTGCCTTTCTGGATTTTACACTTTTTTCAGATGGCCCTTTTGACCGGGGGGAAGTGAGACTTCATTGTAGTGCAGATTTCCTTTGCAAGCTTGCTTGGTTGGCCAAAAAGGGCGTATGCGTTTTTTCCTGAATATATTCAGGAAAAAACGCATACGCCCTTTTTGGCCAAGTGCATCATTGTGGACGTTCTGCCTCTTTTCCTGTGCTTTCAATGCAATTCCAGTCTACCTCCTGAAATCGGTTTCCTGCAATTCTGCCCCTCTTTCAAGTCCTCTTGGCAGCCTTACTTCAGTATATTTTTGGACGATAGCTGTCATTTATAACTCTGCAGGTTTGTGAATTACAGTGCCCCTGAGCTCCTTTCTTCAACTCACTTTCTTTTGAGATGGCCGCAACACCGCAGGATGGCTTCAGGCCCTAATCTGGTTCCGGCACGGCACGCTGAGCCTTTGGTTATTTCCTCTTCCAGATGGGAAATGAGAGTTAAATTTGCCCGTCCAGACACCTCCAGCTAGTCTCTCATTGGTTCTCCCTATTCCTGTTCATCTTCCGCAGAAATTGCAAATTGGGCCAAACAGGAGTTTAAAGGCGCTGACTCTCCAAGTGGGGAGAGTGTTAGTAAAGCATCTGGAATGTTGCACCCGAGTACCAGGGGAGGAAAACTGAGACATATTTGAACACGTCTCCCGTTCACACGGTTGATCATACTCTGGGTTCCACATGCATGTTTTAGCTGAAGGAAGAATACCTTAAACCTGGAGAGTTGAGACCCGTGGAATGGGTACCATGCAATATGACTTCAAAGGGTCTTCATTTGCTCACCGAACCTCTCCAATCCTATCACTGCTGCATTTATGCCCCTGTACACATGCTTGATTCTCTTTTGGAGACATAGCAATCCATAGGTTTTAAGATACTTACTAGTCAGGTACATTCTTAGGCGTTTAATATGGGGTGTTGAGTCCATTTCGTTGAGCAAGGAGTAGCTCTTGTCTATTCCATATTTGGCTTAAGGAACTTTATCTGTGCTCATTTCAATCTCTGGTTTTATGCAGCACCCCAACTCACCTTTCCCCTTAAGCAAGCATAAGTTGGTTTTCTAAATTTGAGACCCTGTTCTGTTTTGGAATTCAGTTCCTGTGTAGCCAAGTTTACATTCCGTGTATTAGTGATATCTTATGATGTTTCTTTTTCTGTGTGACTTATTTCAGTTAGAATCATCGTACCTGAATCCACTCATTATGCTGCTACGGGCCTGATGACATAGATTTCATTGCTGAGTGATACTGCATTGTACGTAAGTACCACAAGTTCTTTATCCATTTTTCACTTTCTGTGATATTGAACTTGTATGGTAAACGAGGTTCTTGTAAACAGAGGCGTCCCAAACTTTGGGGTGGCTGTGTCTTTTTGATTTTAATTTCCCTAAGCTATAGGACCATAAGTGGAAGTGCCCTAGGCTCTGTTGCTTTGTTTTTTAGATGTTTCAGGAAACACCATACACTTCTCCCGAGTGTCTGTTGGCAATTTCCATCCCGCCCATCAGCATAACAAGGATCCCAGTTCTCCATGGCCTGTCTTGCCTTTCTGGATTTTACACTTTTTTCAGATGGCCCTTTTGACCGGGGGGAAGTGAGACTTCATTGTAGTGCAGATTTCCTTTGCAAGTTTGCTTGGTTGGCCAAAAAGGGCGTATGCGTTTTTTCCTGAATATATTCAGGAAAAAACGCATACGCCCTTTTTGGCCAAGTGCATCATTGTGGAGGTTCTGCCTCTTTTCCTATGCTTTCAATGCAATTCCAGTCTACCTCCTGAAATCGGTTTCCTGCAATTCTGCCCCGCTTTCAAGTCCTCTTGGCAGCCTTACTTTAGTCTATTTTTGGATGATAGCTGTCATTTATAACTGTGCAGGTTTGTGAATTACAGTGCCCCTGAGCTCCTTTCTTCAACTCGCTTTCTTGTGACCTGGCCGCAACACCGCAGGATGGCTTCAGGCCCTAATCTGGTTCCGGCACGGCACGCTGAGCCTTTGGTTATTTCCTCTTCCTGGTGGGAAATGAGAGTTAAATTTGCCCGTCCAGCCACCTCCAGCTAGTCTCTCATTGGTTCTCGCTATTCCTTTTCATCTTCCGCAGAAATTGCAAACTGGGCCAAACAGGAGGTTAAAGGGACTGATTCTCCAAGTCGGGAGAGTGTTATTAAAGCGTCTGGAATGTTGCACCCGAGTACCAGGGGAGGAAAACTGAGACATATTTGAACACGTCTCCCGATCACATGGTTGATCATACTCTAGGTTCCACATGCATGTTTTAGCTGAAGGAAGAATACCTTAAACCTGGGTAGTTGAAACCCGTGGAATGGGTACCATGCAATATGACTTCAAAGGGTCTTCATTTGCTCACCGAACCTCTCCAATCCTATCACTGCTGCGTTTATGCCCCTGTACACATGCTTGATTCTCTTTCGGAGACATAGCAATCCATAGGTTTTAAGATACTTACTAGTCAGGTACATTCTTAAGCGTTTAATATGCGGTGTTGAGTCCATTTCGTTGAGCAAGGAGTAGCTCTTGTCTATTCCATATTTGGCTTAAGGAACTTTATCTGTGCTCATTTCAATCTCTGGTTTTATGCAGCACCCCAACTCACCTTTCCTCTTAAGCAAGCATAAGTTGGTTTTCTAAATTTGAGACCCTGTTCTGTTCTATAATTCAGTTCCTGTGTAGCCAAGTTTACATTCCGTGTATTAGTGATATCTTATGATGTTTCTTTTTCTGTGTGACTTATTTCAGTTAGAATCATCATACCTGAATCCACTCATTGTGCTGCTAAGAGCCTGATGACATAGATTTCATTGCTGAGTGATATTGCTTTGTAAGTAAATACCACATCTTCTTTATCCATTTTTCACTTTCTGCGATGTTGAACTTCTACTGTAAAAGAGGTTCTTGTAAACAGAGGCGTCCCAAACTTTGGGGTGGCTGTGTCTTTTTTATTTTAATTTCCCTAAGCTATAGGACCATAAGTGGAAGTGCCCTAGGCTCTGTTGCTTTGTTTTTTAGATGTTTCAGGAAACACCATACACTTCTCCCGAGTGTCTGTTGGCAATTTACATCCCGCCCATCAGCATAACAAGGCTCCCAGTTCTCCATGGCCTGTCCTGCCTTTCTGGATTTTACACTTTTTTCAGATGGCCCTTTTGACCAGGGGGAAGTGAGACTTCATTGTAGTGCAGATTTCCTTTGCAAGCTTGCTTGGTTGGCCAAAAAGGGCGTATGCGTTTTTTCCTGAATATATTCAGGAAAAAACGCATACGCCCTTTTTGGCCAAGTGCATCATTGTGGACGTTCTGCCTCTTTTCCTATGCTTTCAATGCAATTCCAGTCTACCTCCTGAAATCGGTTTCCTGCAATTCTGCCCCGCTTTCAAGTCCTCTTGGCAGCCTTACTTCAGTATATTTTTGGACAATAGCTGTCATTTATAACTCTGCAGGTTTGTGAATTACAGTGCCCCTGAGCTCCTTTCTTCAACTCGCTTTCTTTTGAGCTGGGAGCAACACCGCAGGATGGCTTCAGGCCCTAATCTGGTTCCGGCACGGCACGCTGAGCCTTTGGTTTATTCCTCTTCCCTGTGGGAAATGAGAGTTAATTTTGCCCGTCCAGACTCCTCCAGCTAGTCTCTCATTGGTTCTCCCTATTCCTGTTCATCTTCCGCAGAAATTGCAAACTGGGCCAAACAGGAGGTTAAAGGCGCTGACTCTCCAAGTGGGGAGAGTGTTAGTAAAGCGTCTGGAATGTTGCACCCGAGTACCAGGGGAGGAAAACTGAGACATATTTGAACACATCTCCCGTTCACACGGTTGATCATACTCTGGGTTCCACATGCATGTTTTAGCTGAAGGTAGAATACCTTAAACCTGGAGAGTTGAGACCCGTGGAATGGGTACCATGCAATATGACTTCAAAGGGTCTTCATTTGCTCACCGAACCTCTCCAATCCTGTCACTGCTGCGTTTATGCCCCTGTACACATGCTTGATTCTCTTTCGGAGACATAGCAATCCATAGGTTTTAAGATACTTACTAGTCAGGTACATTCTTAGGCGTTTAATATGCGGTGTTGAGTCCATTTCGTTGAGCAAGGAGTAGCTCTTGTCTATTCCATATTTGGCTTAAGGAACTTTATCTGTGCTCATTTCAATCTCTGGTTTTATGCAGCACCCCAACTCACCTTTCCTCTTAAGCAAGCATAAGTTGGTTTTCTAAATTTGAGACCCTGTTCTGTTCTATAATTCAGTTCCTGTGTAGCCAAGTTTACATTCCGTGTATTAGTGATATCTTATGATGTTTCTTTTTCTGTGTGACTTATTTCAGTTAGAATCATCATACCTGAATCCACTCATTGTGCTGCTAAGAGCCTGATGACATAGATTTCATTGCTGAGTGATATTGCTTTGTAAGTAAATACCACATCTTCTTTATCCATTTTTCACTTTCTGCGATGTTGAACTTCTACTGTAAAAGAGGTTCTTGTAAACAGAGGCGTCCCAAACTTTGGGGTGGCTGTGTCTTTTTTATTTTAATTTCCCTAAGCTATAGGACCATAAGTGGAAGTGCCCTAGGCTCTGTTGCTTTGTTTTTTAGATGTTTCAGGAAACACCATACACTTCTCCCGAGTGTCTGTTGGCAATTTACATCCCGCCCATCAGCATAACAAGGCTCCCAGTTCTCCATGGCCTGTCCTGCCTTTCTGGATTTTACACTTTTTTCAGATGGCCCTTTTGACCAGGGGGAAGTGAGACTTCATTGTAGTGCAGATTTCCTTTGCAAGCTTGCTTGGTTGGCCAAAAAGGGCGTATGCGTTTTTTCCTGAATATATTCAGGAAAAAACGCATACGCCCTTTTTGGCCAAGTGCATCATTGTGGACGTTCTGCCTCTTTTCCTATGCTTTCAATGCAATTCCAGTCTACCTCCTGAAATCGGTTTCCTGCAATTCTGCCCCGCTTTCAAGTCCTCTTGGCAGCCTTACTTCAGTATATTTTTGGACAATAGCTGTCATTTATAACTCTGCAGGTTTGTGAATTACAGTGCCCCTGAGCTCCTTTCTTCAACTCGCTTTCTTTTGAGCTGGGAGCAACACCGCAGGATGGCTTCAGGCCCTAATCTGGTTCCGGCACGGCACGCTGAGCCTTTGGTTTATTC
The DNA here is from genome assembly GCF_964374135.1 of Grampus griseus. NCBI lineage: Eukaryota > Metazoa > Chordata > Mammalia > Artiodactyla > Delphinidae > Grampus > Grampus griseus. Next base: position 774,833 of record NW_028133354.1, on the reverse strand, counting down.
CTCTTCCCTGTGGGAAATGAGAGTTAATTTTGCCCGTCCAGACTCCTCCAGCTAGTCTCTCATTGGTTCTCCTTATTCCTGTTCATCTTCCGCAGAAATTGCAAACTGGGCCAAACAGGAGGTTAAAGGCGCTGACTCTCCAAGTGGGGAGAGTGTTAGTAAAGCGTCTGGAATGTTGCACCCGAGTACCAGGGGAGGAAAACTGAGACATATTTGAACACATCTCCCGTTCACACGGTTGATCATACTCTGGGTTCCACATGCATGTTTTAGCTGAAGGAAGAATACCTTAAACCTGGAGAGTTGAGACCCGTGGAATGGGTACCATGCAATATGACTTCAAAGGGTCTTCATTTGCTCACCGAACCTCTCCAATCCTATCACTGCTGCATTTATGCCCCTGTACACATGCTTGATTCTCTTTCGGAGACATAGCAATCCATAGGTTTTAAGATACTTACTAGTCAGGTACATTCTTAGGCGTTTAATATGCGGTGTTGAGTCCATTTCGTTGAGCAGGGAGTAGCTCTTGTCTATTCCATATTTGGCTTAAGGAACTTTATCTGTGCTCATTTCAATCTCTGGTTTTATGCAGCACCCCAACTCACCTTTCCTCTTAAGCAAGCATAAGTTGGTTTTCTAAATTTGAGACCCTGTTCTGTTCTGTAATTCAGTTCCTGTGTAGCCAAGTTTACATTCCGTGTATTAGTGATATCTTATGATGTTTCTTTTTCTGTGTGACTTATTTCAGTTAGAATCATCGTACCTGAATCCACTCATTGTGCTGCTAAGGGCCTGATGACATAGATTTCATTGCTGAGTGATATTGCTTTGCAAGTAAATACAACAACTTCTTTATCCATTTTTCACTTTCTGCGATGTTGAACTTGTACTGTAAACGAGGTTCTTGTAAACAGAGGCGTCCCAAACTTTGGGGTGGCTGTGTCTTTTTGATTTTAATTTCCCTAAGCTATAGGACCATAAGTGGAAGTGCCCTAGGCTCTGTTGCTTTGTTTTTTAGATGTTTCAGGAAACACCATACACTTCTCCCGAGTGTCTGTTGGCAATTTACATCCCGCCCATCAGCATAACAAGGCTCCCAGTTCTCCATGGCCTGTCCTGCCTTGCTGGATTTTACACTTTTTTCAGATGGCCCTTTTGACCGGGGGGAAGTGAGACTTCATTGTAGTGCAGATTTCCTTTGCAAGCTTGCTTGGTTGGCCAAAAAGGGCGTATGCGTTTTTCCCTGAATATATTCAGGAAAAAACGCATACGCACTTTTTGGCCAAGTGCATCATTGTGGACGTTCTGCCTCTTTTCCTATGCTTTCAATGCAATTCCAGTCTACCTCCTGAAATCGGTTTCCTGCAATTCTGCCCCTCTTTCAAGTCCTCTTGGCAGCCTTACTTCAGTATATTTTTGGACGATAGCTGTCATTTATAACTCTGCAGGTTTGTGAATTACAGTGCCGCTGAGCTCCTTTCTTCAACTCGCTTTCTTGTGACCTGGCCGCAACACCGCAGGATGGCTTCAGGCCCTAATCTGGTTCCGGCACGGCACACTGAGCCTTTGGTTATTTCCTCTTCCTGGTGGGAAATGAGAGTTAAATTTGCCCGTCCAGACAACTCCAGCTAGTCTCTCATTGGTTCTCCCTATTCCTGTTCATCTTCCGCAGAAATTGCAAACTGGGCCAAACAGGAGGTTAAAGGGACTGACTCTCCAAGTCCGGAGAGTGTTAGTAAAGCGTCTGGAATGTTGCACCCGAGTACCAGGGTACGAAAACTGAGACATATTTGAACACGTCTCCCGATCACATGGTTGATCATACTCTGGGTTCCACATGCATGTTTTAGCTGTAGGAAGAATACCTTAAACCTGGGTAGTTGAAACCCGTGGAATGGGTACCATGCAATATGACTTCAAAGGGTCTTCATTTGCTCACCGAACCTCTCCAATCCTATCACTGCTGTGTTTATGCCCCTGTACACATGCTTGATTCTCTTTCGGAGACATAGCAATCCATAGGTTTTAAGATACTTACTAGTCAGGTACATTCTTAGGCGTTTAATATGGGGTGTTGAGTCCATTTCGTTGAGCAAGGAGTAGCTCTTGTCTATTCCATATTTGGCTTAAGGAACTTTATTTGTGCTCATTTCAATCTCTGGTTTTATGCAGCACCCCAACTCACCTTTCCCCTTAAGCAAGCATAAGTTGGTTTTCTAAATTTGAGACCCTGTTCTGTTTTGAAATTCAGTTCCTGTGTAGCCAAGTTTACATTCCGTGTATTACTGATATCTTATGATGTTTCTTTTTCTGTGTGACTAATTTCAGTTAGAATCATCATACCTGAATCCACTCATTGTGCTGCTAAGGGCCTGATGACATAGATTTCATTGCTGAATGATATTGCTTTGTAAGTAAATACCACAAGTTCTTTATCCATTTTTCACTTTCTGCGATGTTGAACTTGTACTGTAAACGAGGTTCTTGTAAACAGAGGCGTCCCAAACTTTGGGGTGGCTGTGTCTTTTTGATTTTAATTTCCCTAAGCTATAGGACCATAAGTGGAAGTGCCCTAGGCTCTGTTGCTTTGTTTTTTAGATGTTTCAGGAAACACCATACACTTCTCCCGAGTGTCTGTTGGCAATTTACATCCCGCCCAGCAGCATAACAAGGCTCCCAGTTCTCCATGGCCTGTCCTGCCTTGCTGGATTTTACACTTTTTTCAGATGGCCCTTTTGACCGGGGGGAAGTGAGACTTCATTGTAGTGCAGATTTCCTTTGCAAGCTTGCTTGGTTGGCCAAAAAGGGCGTATGCGTTTTTTCCTGAATATATTCAGGAAAAAACGCATACGCCCTTTTTGGCCAAGTGCATCATTGTGGACGTTCTGCCTCTTTTCCTATGCTTTCAATGCAATTCCAGTCTACCTCCTGAAATCGGTTTCCTGCAATTCTGCCCCGCTTTCAAGTCCTCTTGGCAGCCTTACTTCAGTATATTTTTGGACGATAGCTGTCATTTATAACTCTGCAGGTTTGTGAATTACAGTGCCCCTGAGCTCCTTTCTTCAACTCGCTTTCTTTTGAGCTGGCCGCAACACCGCAGGATGGCTTCAGGCTCTAATCTGGTTCCGGCATGGCACACTGAGCCTTTGGTTATTTCCTCTTCCTGGTGGGAAATGAGAGTTAAATTTGCCCGTCCAGACAACTCCAGCTAGTCTCTCATTGGTTCTCCTTATTCCTGTTCATCTTCCGCAGAAATTGCAAACTGGGCCAAACAGGAGGTTAAAGGCGCTGACTCTCCAAGTCGGGAGAGTGTTAGTAAAGAATCTGGAATGTTGCACCCGAGTACCAGGGGAGGAAAACTGAGACATATTTGAACACGTCTCCCGTTCACACGGTTGATCATACTCTGGGTTCCACATGCATGTTTTAGCTGAAGGAAGAATACCTTAAACCTGGAGAGTTGAGACCCGTGGAATGGGTACCATGCAATATGACTTCAAAGGGTCTTCATTTGCTCACCGAACCTCTCCAATCCTATCACTGCTGCGTTTATGCCCCTGTACACACGCTTGATTCTCTTTTGGAGACATAGCAATCCATAGGTTTTAAGATACTTACTAGTCAGGTACATTCTTAGGCGTTTAATATGGGGTGTTGAGTCCATTTCGTTGAGCAAGGAGTAGCTCTTGTCTATTCCATATTTGGCTTAAGGAACTTTATCTGTGCTCATTTCAATCTCTGGTTTTATGCAGCACCCCAACTCACCTTTACCCTTAAGCAAGCATAAGTTGGTTTTCTAAATTTGAGACCCTGTTCTGTTCTGTAATTCAGTTCCTGTGTAGCCAAGTTTACATTCCGTGTATTACTGATACCTTATGATGTTTCTTTTTCTGTGTGACTTATTTCAGTTAGAATCATCATACCTGAATCCACTCATTGTGCTGCTAAGGGCCTGATGACATAGATTTCATTGCTGAGTGATATTGTTTTGCAAGTGAATACCACAACTTCTTTATCCATTTTTCACTTTCTGCGATGTTGAACTTGTACTGTAAACGAGGTTCTTGTAAACAGAGGCGTCCCAAACTTTGGGGTGGCTGTGTCTTTTTGATTTTAATTTCCCTAAGCTATAGGACCATAAGTGGAAGTGCCCTAAGCTCTGTTGCTTTGCTTTTTAGATGTTTCAGGAAACACCATACACTTCTCCCGAGTGTCTGTTGGCAATTTACATCCCGCCCATCAGCATAACAAGTCTCCCAGTTCTCCATGGCCTGTCCTGCCTTGCTGGATTTTACACTTTTTTCAGATGGCCCTTTTGACCGGGGGGAAGTGAGACTTCATTGTAGTGCAGATTTCCTTTGCAAGCTTGCTTGGTTGGCCAAAAAGGGCGTATGCGTTTTTTCCTGAATATATTCAGGAAAAAACGCATACGCCCTTTTTGGCCAAGTGCATCATTGTGGACGTTCTGCCTCTTTTCCTATGCTTTCAATGCAATTCCAGTCTACCTCCTGAAATCGGTTTCCTGCAATTCTGCCCCGCTTTCAAGTCCTCTTGGCAGCCTTACTTCAGTATATTTTTGGACGATAGCTGTCATTTATAACTCTGCAGGTTTGTGAATTACAGTGCCGCTGAGCTCCTTTCTTCAACTCGCTTTCTTGTGACCTGGCCGCAACACCGCAGGATGGCTTCAGGCCCTAATCTGGTTCCGGCACGGCACACTGAGCCTTTGGTTATTTCCTCTTCCTGGTGGGAAATGAGAGTTAAATTTGCCCGTCCAGACAACTCCAGCTAGTCTCTCATTGGTTATCCCTATTCCTGTTCATGTTCCGCAGAAATTGCAAACTGGGCCAAACAGGAGGTTAAAGGGACTGACTCTCCAAGTCAGGAGAGTGTTAGTAAAGCGTCTGGAATGTTGCACCCGAGTACCAGGGTACGAAAACTGAGACATATTTGAACACGTCTCCCGATCACATGGTTGATCATACTCTGGGTTCCACATGCATGTTTTAGCTGTAGGAAGAATACCTTAAACCTGGGTAGTTGAAACCCGTGGAATGGGTACCATGCAATATGACTTCAAAGGGTCTTCATTTGCTCACCGAACCTCTCCAATCCTATCACTGCTGTGTTTATGCCCCTGTACACACGCTTGATTCTCTTTCGGAGACATAGCAATCCATAGGTTTTAAGATACTTACTAGTCAGGTACATTCTTAGGCGTTTAATATGGGGTGTTGAGTCCATTTCGTTGAGCAAGGAGTAGCTCTTGTCTATTCCATATTTGGCTTAAGGAACTTTATCTGTGCTCATTTCAATCTCTGGTTTTATGCAGCACCCCAACTCACCTTTCACCTTAAGCAAGCATAAGTTGGTTTTCTAAATTTGAGACACTGTTCTGTTTTGAAATTCAGTTCCTGTGTAGCCAAGTTTACATTCCGTGTATTACTGATATCTTATGATGTTTCTTTTTCTGTGTGACTTATTTCAGTTAGAATCATCATACCTGAATCCACTCATTGTGCTGCTAAGGGCCTGATGACATAGATTTCATTGCTGAGTGATATTGCTTTGTAAGTAAATACCAAAAGTTCTTTATCCATTTTTCACTTTCTGCGATGTTGAACTTGTACTGTAAACGAGGTTCTTGTAAACAGAGGCGTCCCAAACTTTGGGGTGGCTGTGTCTTTTTGATTTTAATTTCCCTAAGCTATAGGACCATAAGTGGAAGTGCCCTAGGCTCTGTTGCTTTGTTTTTCAGATGTTTCAGGAAACACCATACACTTCTCCCGAGTGTCTCTTGGCAATTTACATCCCGCCCAGCAGCATAACAAGGCTCCCAGTTCTCCATGGCCTGTCCTGCCTTGCTGGATTTTACACTTTTTTCAGATGGCCCTTTTGACCGGGGGGAAGTGAGACTTCATTGTAGTGCAGATTTCCTTTGCAAGCTTGCTTGGTTGGCCAAAAAGGGCGTATGCGTTTTTTCCTGAATATATTCAGGAAAAAACGCATACGCCCTTTTTGGCCAAGTGCATCATTGTGGACGTTCTGCCTCTTTTCCTATGCTTTCAATGCAATTCCAGTCTACCTCCTGAAATCGGTTTCCTGCAATTCTGCCCCGCTTTCAAGTCCTCTTGGCAGCCTTACTTCAGTATATTTTTGGACGATAGCTGTCATTTATAACTCTGCAGGTTTGTGAATTACAGTGCCCCTGAGCTCCTTTCTTCAACTCGCTTTCTTTTGAGCTGGCCGCAACACCGCAGGATGGCTTCAGGCTCTAATCTGGTTCCGGCATGGCACACTGAGCCTTTGGTTATTTCCTCTTCCTGGTGGGAAATGAGAGTTAAATTTGCCCGTCCAGACAACTCCAGCTAGTCTCTCATTGGTTCTCCTTATTCCTGTTCATCTTCCGCAGAAATTGCAAACTGGGCCAAACAGGAGGTTAAAGGCGCTGACTCTCCAAGTCGGGAGAGTGTTAGTAAAGAATCTGGAATGTTGCACCCGAGTACCAGGGGAGGAAAACTGAGACATATTTGAACACGTCTCCCGTTCACACGGTTGATCATACTCTGGGTTCCACATGCATGTTTTAGCTGAAGGAAGAATACCTTAAACCTGGAGAGTTGAGACCCGTGGAATGGGTACCATGCAATATGACTTCAAAGGGTCTTCATTTGCTCACCGAACCTCTCCAATCCTATCACTGCTGCGTTTATGCCCCTGTACACACGCTTGATTCTCTTTTGGAGACATAGCAATCCATAGGTTTTAAGATACTTACTAGTCAGGTACATTCTTAGGCGTTTAATATGGGGTGTTGAGTCCATTTCGTTGAGCAAGGAGTAGCTCTTGTCTATTCCATATTTGGCTTAAGGAACTTTATCTGTGCTCATTTCAATCTCTGGTTTTATGCAGCACCCCAACTCACCTTTACCCTTAAGCAAGCATAAGTTGGTTTTCTAAATTTGAGACCCTGTTCTGTTCTGTAATTCAGTTCCTGTGTAGCCAAGTTTACATTCCGTGTATTACTGATACCTTATGATGTTTCTTTTTCTGTGTGACTTATTTCAGTTAGAATCATCATACCTGAATCCACTCATTGTGCTGCTAAGGGCCTGATGACATAGATTTCATTGCTGAGTGATATTGTTTTGCAAGTGAATACCACAACTTCTTTATCCATTTTTCACTTTCTGCGATGTTGAACTTGTACTGTAAACGAGGTTCTTGTAAACAGAGGCGTCCCAAACTTTGGGGTGGCTGTGTCTTTTTGATTTTAATTTCCCTAAGCTATAGGACCATAAGTGGAAGTGCCCTAAGCTCTGTTGCTTTGCTTTTTAGATGTTTCAGGAAACACCATACACTTCTCCCGAGTGTCTGTTGGCAATTTACATCCCGCCCATCAGCATAACAAGTCTCCCAGTTCTCCATGGCCTGTCCTGCCTTGCTGGATTTTACACTTTTTTCAGATGGCCCTTTTGACCGGGGGGAAGTGAGACTTCATTGTAGTGCAGATTTCCTTTGCAAGCTTGCTTGGTTGGCCAAAAAGGGCGTATGCGTTTTTTCCTGAATATATTCAGGAAAAAACGCATACGCCCTTTTTGGCCAAGTGCATCATTGTGGACGTTCTGCCTCTTTTCCTATGCTTTCAATGCAATTCCAGTCTACCTCCTGAAATCGGTTTCCTGCAATTCTGCCCCGCTTTCAAGTCCTCTTGGCAGCCTTACTTCAGTATATTTTTGGACGATAGCTGTCATTTATAACTCTGCAGGTTTGTGAATTACAGTGCCGCTGAGCTCCTTTCTTCAACTCGCTTTCTTGTGACCTGGCCGCAACACCGCAGGATGGCTTCAGGCCCTAATCTGGTTCCGGCACGGCACACTGAGCCTTTGGTTATTTCCTCTTCCTGGTGGGAAATGAGAGTTAAATTTGCCCGTCCAGACAACTCCAGCTAGTCTCTCATTGGTTATCCCTATTCCTGTTCATGTTCCGCAGAAATTGCAAACTGGGCCAAACAGGAGGTTAAAGGGACTGACTCTCCAAGTCAGGAGAGTGTTAGTAAAGCGTCTGGAATGTTGCACCCGAGTACCAGGGTACGAAAACTGAGACATATTTGAACACGTCTCCCGATCACATGGTTGATCATACTCTGGGTTCCACATGCATGTTTTAGCTGTAGGAAGAATACCTTAAACCTGGGTAGTTGAAACCCGTGGAATGGGTACCATGCAATATGACTTCAAAGGGTCTTCATTTGCTCACCGAACCTCTCCAATCCTATCACTGCTGTGTTTATGCCCCTGTACACACGCTTGATTCTCTTTCGGAGACATAGCAATCCATAGGTTTTAAGATACTTACTAGTCAGGTACATTCTTAGGCGTTTAATATGGGGTGTTGAGTCCATTTCGTTGAGCAAGGAGTAGCTCTTGTCTATTCCATATTTGGCTTAAGGAACTTTATCTGTGCTCATTTCAATCTCTGGTTTTATGCAGCACCCCAACTCACCTTTCACCTTAAGCAAGCATAAGTTGGTTTTCTAAATTTGAGACACTGTTCTGTTTTGAAATTCAGTTCCTGTGTAGCCAAGTTTACATTCCGTGTATTACTGATATCTTATGATGTTTCTTTTTCTGTGTGACTTATTTCAGTTAGAATCATCATACCTGAATCCACTCATTGTGCTGCTAAGGGCCTGATGACATAGATTTCATTGCTGAGTGATATTGCTTTGTAAGTAAATACCAAAAGTTCTTTATCCATTTTTCACTTTCTGCGATGTTGAACTTGTACTGTAAACGAGGTTCTTGTAAACAGAGGCGTCCCAAACTTTGGGGTGGCTGTGTCTTTTTGATTTTAATTTCCCTAAGCTATAGGACCATAAGTGGAAGTGCCCTAGGCTCTGTTGCTTTGTTTTTCAGATGTTTCAGGAAACACCATACACTTCTCCCGAGTGTCTCTTGGCAATTTACATCCCGCCCAGCAGCATAACAAGGCTCCCAGTTCTCCATGGCCTGTCCTGCCTTGCTGGATTTTACACTTTTTTCAGATGGCCCTTTTGACCGGGGGGAAGTGAGACTTCATTGTAGTGCAGATTTCCTTTGCAAGCTTGCTTGGTTGGCCAAAAAGGGCGTATGCGTTTTTTCCTGAATATATTCAGGAAAAAACGCATACGCCCTTTTTGGCCAAGTGCATCATTGTGGACGTTCTGCCTCTTTTCCTATGCTTTCAATGCAATTCCAGTCTACCTCCTGAAATCGGTTTCCTGCAATTCTGCCCCGCTTTCAAGTCCTCTTGGCAGCCTTCCTTCAGAATATTTTTCGACGATAGCTGTCATTCATAACTCTGCAGGTTTGTGAATTACAGTGCCCCTGAGCTCCTTTCTTCAACTCGCTTTCTTTTGAGCTGGCCGCAACACCGCAGGATGGCTTCAGGCCCTAATCTGGTTCCGGCACGGCACGCTGAGCCTTTGGTTATTTCCTCTTCCTGGTGGGAAATGAGAGTTAAATTTGCCCGTCCAGCCACCTCCAGCTAGTCTCTCATTGGTTCTCGCTATTCCTTTTCATCTTCCGCAGAAATTGCAAACTGGGCCAAACAGGAGGTTAAAGGGACTGATTCTCCAAGTCGGGAGAGTGTTAGTAAAGCGTCTGGAATGTGGCACCCGAGTACCAGGGGAGGAAAACTGAGACATATTTGAACACGTCTCCCGATCACACGGTTGATCATACTCTAGGTTCCACATGCATGTTTTAGCTGAAGGAAGAATACCTTAAACCTGGGTAGTTGAGACCCGTGGAATGGGTACCATGTAATATGACTTCAAAGGGTCTTCATTTGCTCACCGAACCTCTCCAATCCTATCACTGCTGCGTTTATGCCCCTGTACACATGCTTGATTCTCTTTCGGAGACATAGCAATCCATAGGTTTTAAGATACTTACTAGTCAGGTACATTCTTAGGCGTTTAATATGGGGTGTTGAGTCCATTTCGTTGAGCAAGGAGTAGCTCTTGTCTATTCCATATTTGGCTTAAGGAACTTTATCTGTGCTCATTTCAATCTCTGGTTTTATGCAGCACCCCAACTCACCTTTCCTCTTAAGCAAGCATAAGTTGGTTTTCTAAATTTGAGACCCTGTTCTGTTCTGTAATTCAGTTCCTGTGTAGCCAAGTTTACATTCCGTGTATTAGTGATATCTTATGATGTTTCTTTTTCTGTGTGACTTATTTCAGTTAGAATCATCATACCTGAATCCACTCATTGTGCTGCTAAGAGCCTGATGACATAGATTTCATTGCTGAGTGATATTGCTTTGTAAGTAAATACCACATCTTCTTTATCCATTTTTCACTTTCTGCGATGTTGAACTTCTACTGTAAACGAGGTTCTTGTAAACAGAGGCGTCCCAAACTTTGGGGTGGCTGTGTCTTTTTGATTTTAATTTCCCTAAGCTATAGGACCATAAGTGGAAGTGCCCTAGGCTCTGTTGCTTTGTTTTTTAGATGTTTCAGGAAACACCATACACTTCTCCCGAGTGTCTGTTGGCAATTTACATCCCGCCCATCAGCATAACAAGGCTCCCAGTTCTCCATGGCCTGTCCTGCCTTTCTGGATTTTACACTTTTTTCAGATGGTCCTTTTGACCGGGGGGAAGTGAGACTTCATTGTAGTGCAGATTTCCTTTGCAAGCTTGCTTGGTTGGCCAAAAAGGGCGTATGCGTTTTTTCCTGACTATATTCAGGAAAAAACGCATACGCTCTTTTTGGCCAAGTGCATCATTGTGGACGTTCTGCCTCTTTTCCTATGCTTTCAATGCAATTCCAGTCTACCTCCTGAAATCGGTTTCCTGCAATTCTGCCCCGCTTTCAAGTCCTCTTGGCAGCCTTACTTCAGTATATTTTTGGACGATAGCTGTCATTTATAACTCTGCAGGTTTGTGAATTACAGTGCCCCTGAGCTCCTTTCTTCAACTCGCTTTCTTTTGAGCTGGCCGCAACACCGCAGGATGGCTTCAGGCCCTAATCTGGTTCCGGCATGGCACGCTGAGCCTTTGGTTTATTCCTCTTCCCTGTGGGAAATGAGAGTTAAATTTGCCCGTCCAGACACCTCCAGCTAGTCTCTCATTGGTTCTCCTTATTCCTGTTCATCTTCCGCAGAAATTGCAAACTGGGCCAAACAGGAGGTTAAAGGCGCTGACTCTCCAACTTGGGAGAGTGTTAGTAAAGCGTCTGGAATATTGCACCTGAGTACCAGGGGACGAAAACTGAGACATATTTGAACACGTCTCCCGATCACACGGTTGATCATACTCTGGGTTCCACATGCATGTTTTAGCTGAAGGAAGAATACCTTAAACCTGGAGAGTTGAGACCCGTGGAATGGGTACCATGCAATATGACTTCAAAGGGTCTTCATTTGCTCACCGAACCTCTCCAATCCTATCACTGCTGCATTTATGCCCCAGTACACACGCTTCATTCTCTTTCGGTGACATAGCAATCCCTAGGTTTTAAGATACTTACTAGTCAGGTACATTCTTAGGCGTTTAATATGGGGTGTTGAGTCCATTTCGTTGAGCAAGGAGTAGCTCTTGTCTATTCCATATTTGGCTTAAGGAACTTTATCTGTGCTCATTTCAATCTCTGGTTTTATGCAGCACCCCAACTCACCTTTCCCCTTAAGCAAGCATAAATTGGTTTTCTAAATTTGAGACCCAGTTCTGTTTTGTAATTCAGTTCCTGTGTAGCCAAGTTTACATTCCGTGTATTAGTGATATCTTATGATGTTTCTTTTTCTCTGTGACTTATTTCAGTTAGAATCTCCATACCTGCATCCACTCATTGTGCTGTTACGGGCCTGTTGACATAGATTTCATTGCCATGTGATATTGCATTGTACGTAAATAGCACAACTTCTTTATCCATTTTTCACTTTCTGCGATATTGAACTTGTACTGTAAACGAGGTTATTATAAACACAGCCGTCCCAAATTTAGGGGTGGCTGTGTCTTTTTGATTTTAATTTCCCTAAGCTATAGGACCATAAGTGGAAGTGCCCTTGGCTCTGTTGCTTTGTTTTTTAGATGTTTCAGGAAACACCATACACTTCTCCCGAGTGTCTGTTGGCAATATACATCCCGCCCATCAGCATAACAAGGTTCCCAGTTCTCCATGGCCTGTCCTGCCTTTCTGGATTTTACACTTTTTTCAGATGGCCCTTTTGACCGTGGAAAAGTGAGACTTCATTGTAGTGCAGATTTCCTTTGCAAGCTTGCTTGGTTGGCCAAAAAGGGCGTATGCATTTTTTCCTGACTATATTCAGGAAAAAACGCATACACCCTTTTTGGCCAAGTGCATCATTGTGGACGTTCTTCCTCTTTTCCTATGCTTTCAATGCAATTCCAGTCTACCTCCTGAAATCGGTTTCCTGCAATTCTGCCCCGCTTTCAAGTCCTCTTGGCAGCCTTACTTCAGTATATTTTTGGACGATAGCTGACATTTATAACTTTGCAGGTTTGTGAATTACAGTGCCCCTGAGCTCCTTTCTTCAACTCGCTTTCTTGTGAGCTGGCCGCAACACCACAGGATGGCTTCAGGCCCTAATCTGGTTCCGGCATGGCACGCTGAGCCTTTGGTTATTTCCACTTCCTGGTGGGTAATGAGAGTTAAATTTGCCCGTCCAGACACCTCCAGCTAGTCTCTCATTGGTTCTCCATATTCCTGTTCATCTTAGGCAGAAATTGCAAACTGGGCCAAACAGGAAGTTAAAGGCAGTGACTCTCCAAGTGGGGAGAGTGTTAGTAAAGCGTCTGGAATGTGGCACCCGAGTACCAGGGGAGGAAAACTGACACATATTTGAACACGTCTCCCATTCACACGGTTGATCATACTCTGGGTTCCACATGCATGTTTTAGCTGAAGGAAGAATACCTTAAACCTGGAGAGTTGAGACCCGTGGAATGGGTACCATGCAATATGACTTCAAAGGGTCTTCATTTGCTCACCGAACCTCTCCAATCCTATCACTGCTGCGTTTATGCCCCTGTACACACGCTTGATTCTCTTTTGGAGACATAGCAATCCATAGGTTTTAAGATACTTACTAGTCAGGTACATTCTTAGGCGTTTAATATGGGGTGTTGAGTCCATTTCGTTGAGCAAGGAGTAGCTCTTGTCTATTCCATATTTGGCTTAAGGAACTTTATCTGTGCTCATTTCAATCTCTGGTTTTATGCAGCACCCCAACTCACCTTTCCTCTTAAGCAAGCATAAGTTGGTTTTCTAAATTTGAGACCCTGTTCTGTTTTGGAATTCAGTTCCTGTGTAGCCAAGTTTTTATTCCGTGTATTAGTGATATCTTATGATGTTTCTTTTTCTGTGTGACTTATTTCTGTTAGAATCATCGTACCTGAATCCACTCATTATGCTGCTACGGGCCTGATGACATAGATTTCATTGCTGAGTGATATTGTTTTGTAAGTAAATACCACAACTTCTTTATCCATTTTTCACTTTCCGCGTTGTTGAACTTGTACTGTAAACGAGGTTCTTGTAAACAGAGGCGTCCCAAACTTTGGGGTGGCTGTGTCTTTTAGATTTTAATTTCCCTAAGCTATAGGACAATAAGTGGAAGTGCCCTAGGCTCTGTTGCTTTGTTTTTTAGATGTTTCAGGAAACACCATACACTTCTCCCCAGTGGCTGTTGGCAATTTACATCCCGCCCATCAGCATAACGAGGCTCCCAGTTCTCCATGGCCAGTCCTGCCTTTCTGGATTTTACACTTTTTTCAGATGGCCCTTTTGACCGGGGGGAAGTGAGACTTCATTGTAGTGCAGATTTCCTTTGCAAGCTTGCTTGGTTGGCCAAAAAGGGCGTATGCGTTTTTTCCTGAATATATTCAGGAAAAAACACATACGCCCTCTTTGGCCAAGTGCATCATTGTGGACGCTCTGCCTCTTTTCCTATGCTTTCAATGCAATTCCAGTCTACCTCCTGAAATCGGTTTCCTGCAATTCTGCCCCGCTTTCAAGTCCTCTTGGCAGCCTTCCTTCAGAATATTTTTCGACGATAGCTGTCATTCATAACTCTGCAGGTTTGTGAATTACAGTGCCCCTGAGCTCCTTTCTTCAACTCGCTTTCTTTTGAGCTGGCCGCAACACCGCAGGATGGCTTCAGGCCCTAATCTGGTTCCGGCACGGCACGCTGAGCCTTTGGTTATTTCCTCTTCCTGGTGGGAAATGAGAGTTAAATTTGCCCGTCCAGCCACCTCCAGCTAGTCTCTCATTGGTTCTCGCTATTCCTTTTCATCTTCCGCAGAAATTGCAAACTGGGCCAAACAGGAGGTTAAAGGGACTGATTCTCCAAGTCGGGAGAGTGTTAGTAAAGCGTCTGGAATGTGGCACCCGAGTACCAGGGGAGGAAAACTGAGACATATTTGAACACGTCTCCCGATCACACGGTTGATCATACTCTAGGTTCCACATGCATGTTTTAGCTGAAGGAAGAATACCTTAAACCTGGGTAGTTGAGACCCGTGGAATGGGTACCATGTAATATGACTTCAAAGGGTCTTCATTTGCTCACCGAACCTCTCCAATCCTATCACTGCTGCGTTTATGCCCCTGTACACATGCTTGATTCTCTTTCGGAGACATAGCAATCCATAGGTTTTAAGATACTTACTAGTCAGGTACATTCTTAGGCGTTTAATATGGGGTGTTGAGTCCATTTCGTTGAGCAAGGAGTAGCTCTTGTCTATTCCATATTTGGCTTAAGGAACTTTATCTGTGCTCATTTCAATCTCTGGTTTTATGCAGCACCCCAACTCACCTTTCCCCTTAAGCAAGCATAAGTTGGTTTTCTAAATTTGAGACCCTGTTCTGTTTTGGAATTCAGTTCCTGTGTAGCCAAGTTTACATTCCGTGTATTAGTGATATCTTATGATGTTTCTTTTTCTGTGTGACTTATTTCAGTTAGAATCATCGTACCTGAATCCACTCATTATGCTGCTACGGGCCTGATGACATAGATTTCATTGCTGAGTGATACTGCATTGTACGTAAGTACCACAAGTTCTTTATCCATTTTTCACTTTCTGTGATATTGAACTTGTACGGTAAACGAGGTTCTTGTAAACAGAGGCGTCCCAAACTTTGGGGTGGCTGTGTCTTTTTGATTTTAATTTCCCTAAGCTATAGGACCATAAGTGGAAGTGCCCTAGGCTCTGTTGCTTTGTTTTTTAGATGTTTCAGGAAACACCATACACTTCTCCCGAGTGTCTGTTGGCAATTTACATCCCGCCCATCAGCATAACAAGGCTCCCAGTTCTCCATGGCCTGTCCTGCCTTTCTGGATTTTACACTTTTTTCAGATGGCCCTTTTGACCGGGGGGAAGTGAGACTTCATTGTAGTGCAGATTTCCTTTGCAAGTTTGCTTGGTTGGCCAAAAAGGGCGTATGCGTTTTTTCCTGAATATATTCAGGAAAAAACGCATACGCCCTTTTTGGCCAAGTGCATCATTGTGGACGTTCTGCCTCTTTTCCTATGCTTTCAATGCAATTCCAGTCTACCTCCTGAAATCGGTTTCCTGCAATTCTGCCCCGCTTTCAAGTCCTCTTGGCAGCCTTACTTTAGTCTATTTTTGGATGATAGCTGTCATTTATAACTGTGCAGGTTTGTGAATTACAGTGCCCCTGAGCTCCTTTCTTCAACTCGCTTTCTTGTGAGCTGGCCGCAACACCGCAGAATGGCTTCAGGCCCTAATCTGGTTCCGGCACGGCACGCTGAGCCTTTGGTTATTTCCTCTTCCTGGTGGGAAATAAGAGTTAAATTTGTCCGTCCAGCCACCTCCAGCTAGTCTCTCATTGGTTCTCGCTATTCCTTTTCATCTTCCGCAGAAATTGCAAACTGGGCCAAACAGGAGGTTAAAGGGACTGATTCTCCAAGTCGGGAGAGTGTTAGTAAAGCGTCTGGAATGTTGCACCCGAGTACCAGGGGAGGAAAACTGAGACATATTTGAACACGTCTCCCGATCACATGGTTGATCATACTCTAGGTTCCACATGCATGTTTTAGCTGAATGAAGAATACCTTAAACCTGGGTAGTTGAAACCCGTGGAATGGGTACCATGCAATATGACTTCAAAGGGTCTTCATTTGCTCACCGAACCTCTCCAATCCTCTCACTGCTGCGTTTATGCCCCTGTACACATGCTTGATTCTCTTTCGGAGACATAGCAATCCATAGGTTTTAAGATACTTACTAGTCAGGTACATTCTTAGGCGTTTAATATGCGGTGTTGAGTCCATTTCGTTGAGCAAGGAGTAGCTCTTGTCTATTCCATATTTGGCTTAAGGAACTTTATCTGTGCTCATTTCAATCTCTGGTTTTATGCAGCACCCCAACTCACCTTTCCTCTTAAGCAAGCATAAGTTGGTTTTCTAAATTTGAGACCCTGTTCTGTTCTGTAATTCAGTTCCTGTGTAGCCAAGTTTATATTCCGTGTATTAGTGATATCTTATGATGTTTCTTTTTCTGTGTGACTTATTTCAGTTAGAATCATCATACCTGAATCCACTCATTGTGCTGCTAAGAGCCTGATGACATAGATTTCATTGCTGAGTGATATTGCTTTGTAAGTAAATACCACAAGTTCTTTATCCATTTTTCACTTTCTGCGATGTTGAACTTGTACTGTAAACGAGGTTCTTGTAAACAGAGGCGTCCCAAACTTTGGGGTGGCTGTGTGTTTTTGATTTTAATTTCTCTAAGCTATAGGACCATAAGTGGAAGTGCCCTAGGCTCTGTTGCTTTGTTTTTTAGATGTTTCAGGAAACACCATACACTTCTCCCGAGTTTCTGTTGGCAATTTACATCCCGCCCATCAGCATAACAAGGCTCCCAGTTCTCCATGGCCTGTCCTGCCTTTCTGGATTTTACACTTTTTTCAGATGGCCCTTTTGACCGGGGGGAAGTGAGACTTCATTGTAGTGCAGATTTCCTTTGCAAGCTTGCTTGGTTGGCCAAAAAGGGCGTATGCGTTTTTTCCTGAATATATTCAGGAAAAAACGCATACGCCCTTTTTGGCCAAGTGCATCATTGTGGACGTTCTGCCTCTTTTCCTATGCTTTCAATGCAATTCCAGTCTACCTCCTGAAATCGGTTTCCTGCAATTCTGCCCCGCTTTCAAGTCCTCTTGGCAGCCTTACTTTAGTCTATTTTTGGATGATAGCTGTCATTTATAACTGTGCAAGTTTGTGAATTACAGTGCCCCTGAGCTCCTTTCTTCAACTCGCTTTCTTGTGACCTGGCCGCAACACCGCAGGATGGCTTCAGGCCCTAATCTGGTTCCGGCACGGCACGCTGAGCCTTTGGTTATTTCCTCTTCCTGGTGGGAAATGAGATTTAAATTTGCCCGTCCAGCCACGTCCAGCTAGTCTCTCATTGGTTCTCGCTATTCCTTTTCATCTTCCGCAGAAATTGCAAACTGGGCCAAACAGGAGGTTAAAGGGACTGATTCTCCAAGTCGGGAGAGTGTTAGTAAAGCGTCTGGAATGTTGCACCCGAGTACCAGGGGAGGAAAACTGAGACATATTTGAACACGTCTCCCGATCACATGGTTGATCATACTCTAGGTTCCACATGCATGTTTTAGCTGAAGGAAGAATACCTTAAACCTGGGTAGTTGAAACCCGTGGAATGGGTACCATGCAATATGACTTCAAAGGGTCTTCATTTGCTCACCGAACCTCTCCAATCCTATCACTGCTGCGTTTATGCCCCTGTACACATGCTTGATTCTCTTTCGGAGACATAGCAATCCATAGGTTTTAAGATACTTACTAGTCAGGTACATTCTTAGGCGTTTAATATGGGGTGTTGAGTCCATTTCGTTGAGCAAGGAGTAGCTCTTGTCTATTCCATATTTGGCTTAAGGAACTTTATCTGTGCTCATTCAATCTCTGGTTTTATGCAGCACCCCAACTCACCTTTCCTCTTAAGCAAGCATAAGTTGGTTTTCTAAATTTGAGACCCTGTTCTGTTCTGTAATTCAGTTCCTGTGTAGCCAAGATTACATTCCGTGTATTAGTGATAACTTATGATGTTTCTTTTTCTGTGTGAATTATTTCAGTTAGAATCATCATACCTGAATGCACTCATTGTGCTGCTAAGAGCCTGATGACATAGATTTCATTGCTGAGTGATATTGCTTTGTAAGTAAATACCACATCTTCTTTATCCATTTTTCACTTTCTGCGATGTTCAACTTGTACTGTAAACGAGGTTCTTGTAAACAGAGGCGTCCCAAACTTTGGGGTGGCTGTGTGTTTTTGATTTTAATTTCTCTAAGCTATAGGACCATAAGTGGAAGTGCCCTAGGCTCTGTTGCTTTGTTTTTTAGATGTTTCAGGAAACACCATACACTTCTCCCGAGTTTCTGTTGGCAATTTACATCCCGCCCATCAGCATAACAAGGCTCCCAGTTCTCCATGGCCTGTCCTGCCTTTCTGGATTTTACACTTTTTTCAGATGGTCCTTTTGATCGGGGGGAAGTGAGACTTCATTGTAGTGCAGATTTCCTTTGCAAGCTTGCTTGGTTGGCCAAAAAGTGCGTATGCGTTTTTTCCTGACTATATTCAGGAAAAAACGAATACGCTCTTTTTGGCCAAGTGCATCATTGTGGACATTCTGCCTCTTTTCCTATGCTTTCAATGCAATTCCAGTCTACCTCCTGAAATCGGTTTCCTGCAATTCTGCCCCGCTTTCAAGTCCTCTTGGCAGCCTTACTTCAGTCTATTTTTGGACGATAGCTGTCATTTATAACTCTGCAGGTTTGTGAATTACAGTGCCCCTGAGCTCCTTTCTTCAACTCACTTTCTTTTGAGCTGGCCGCAACACCGCAGGATGGCTTCAGGCCCTAATCTGGTTCCGGCATGGCACGCTGAGCCTTTGGTTATTTCCTCTTCCAGATGGGAAATGAGAGTTAAATTTGCCCGTCCAGACACCTCCAGCTAGTCTCTCATTGGTTCTCCCTATTCCTGTTCTTCTTCCGCAGAAATTGCAAACTGGGCCAAACAGGAGGTTAAAGGCGCTGACTCTCCAAGTGGGGAGAGTGTTAGTAAAGCGTCTGGAATGTTGCACCCGAGTACCAGGGGAGGAAAACTGAGACATATTTGAACACGTCTCCCGTTCACACGGTTGATCATACTCTGGGTTCCACATGCATGTTTTAGCTGAAGGAAGAATACCTTAAACCTGGAGAGTTGAGACCCGTGGAATGGGTACCATGCAATATGACTTCAAAGGGTTTTAATTTGCCCACCGAACCTCTCCAATCCTATCACTGCTGCGTTTATGCCCCTGTACACACGCTTGATTCTCTTTTGGAGACATAGCAATCCATAGGTTTTAAGATACTTACTAGTCAGGTACATTCTTAGGCGTTTAATATGGGGTGTTGAGTCCATTTCGTTGAGCAAGGAGTAGCTCTTGTCTATTCCATATTTGGCTTAAGGAACTTTATCTGTGCTCATTTCAATCTCTGGTTTTATGCAGCACCCCAACTCACCTTTCCCCTTAAGCAAGCATAAGTTGGTTTTCTAAATTTGAGACCCTGTTCTGTTTTGGAATTCAGTTCCTGTGTAGCCAAGTTTACATTCCGTGTATTAGTGATATCTTATGATGTTTCTTTTTCTGTGTGACTTATTTCAGTTAGAATCATCGTACCTGAATCCACTCATTATGCTGCTACGGGCCTGATGACATAGATTTCATTGCTGAGTGATACTGCATTGTACGTAAGTACCACAAGTTCTTTATCCATTTTTCACTTTCTGTGATATTGAACTTGTACGGTAAACGAGGTTCTTGTAAACAGAGGCGTCCCAAACTTTGGGGTGGCTGTGTCTTTTTGATTTTAATTTCCCTAAGCTATAGGACCATAAGTGGAAGTGCCCTAGGCTCTGTTGCTTTGTTTTTTAGATGTTTCAGGAAACACCATACACTTCTCCCGAGTGTCTGTTGGCAATTTACATCCCGCCCATCAGCATAACAAGGCTCCCAGTTCTCCATGGCCTGTCCTGCCTTTCTGGATTTTACACTTTTTTCAGATGGCCCTTTTGACCGGGGGGAAGTGAGACTTCATTGTAGTGCAGATTTCCTTTGCAAGTTTGCTTGGTTGGCCAAAAAGGGCGTATGCGTTTTTTCCTGAATATATTCAGGAAAAAACGCATACGCCCTTTTTGGCCAAGTGCATCATTGTGGACGTTCTGCCTCTTTTCCTATGCTTTCAATGCAATTCCAGTCTACCTCCTGAAATCGGTTTCCTGCAATTCTGCCCCGCTTTCAAGTCCTCTTGGCAGCCTTACTTTAGTCTATTTTTGGATGATAGCTGTCATTTATAACTGTGCAGGTTTGTGAATTACAGTGCCCCTGAGCTCCTTTCTTCAACTCGCTTTCTTGTGAGCTGGCCGCAACACCGCAGAATGGCTTCAGGCCCTAATCTGGTTCCGGCACGGCACGCTGAGCCTTTGGTTATTTCCTCTTCCTGGTGGGAAATAAGAGTTAAATTTGTCCGTCCAGCCACCTCCAGCTAGTCTCTCATTGGTTCTCGCTATTCCTTTTCATCTTCCGCAGAAATTGCAAACTGGGCCAAACAGGAGGTTAAAGGGACTGATTCTCCAAGTCGGGAGAGTGTTAGTAAAGCGTCTGGAATGTTGCACCCGAGTACCAGGGGAGGAAAACTGAGACATATTTGAACACGTCTCCCGATCACATGGTTGATCATACTCTAGGTTCCACATGCATGTTTTAGCTGAATGAAGAATACCTTAAACCTGGGTAGTTGAAACCCGTGGAATGGGTACCATGCAATATGACTTCAAAGGGTCTTCATTTGCTCACCGAACCTCTCCAATCCTCTCACTGCTGCGTTTATGCCCCTGTACACATGCTTGATTCTCTTTCGGAGACATAGCAATCCATAGGTTTTAAGATACTTACTAGTCAGGTACATTCTTAGGCGTTTAATATGCGGTGTTGAGTCCATTTCGTTGAGCAAGGAGTAGCTCTTGTCTATTCCATATTTGGCTTAAGGAACTTTATCTGTGCTCATTTCAATCTCTGGTTTTATGCAGCACCCCAACTCACCTTTCCTCTTAAGCAAGCATAAGTTGGTTTTCTAAATTTGAGACCCTGTTCTGTTCTGTAATTCAGTTCCTGTGTAGCCAAGTTTATATTCCGTGTATTAGTGATATCTTATGATGTTTCTTTTTCTGTGTGACTTATTTCAGTTAGAATCATCATACCTGAATCCACTCATTGTGCTGCTAAGAGCCTGATGACATAGATTTCATTGCTGAGTGATATTGCTTTGTAAGTAAATACCACAAGTTCTTTATCCATTTTTCACTTTCTGCGATGTTGAACTTGTACTGTAAACGAGGTTCTTGTAAACAGAGGCGTCCCAAACTTTGGGGTGGCTGTGTGTTTTTGATTTTAATTTCTCTAAGCTATAGGACCATAAGTGGAAGTGCCCTAGGCTCTGTTGCTTTGTTTTTTAGATGTTTCAGGAAACACCATACACTTCTCCCGAGTTTCTGTTGGCAATTTACATCCCGCCCATCAGCATAACAAGGCTCCCAGTTCTCCATGGCCTGTCCTGCCTTTCTGGATTTTACACTTTTTTCAGATGGCCCTTTTGACCGGGGGGAAGTGAGACTTCATTGTAGTGCAGATTTCCTTTGCAAGCTTGCTTGGTTGGCCAAAAAGGGCGTATGCGTTTTTTCCTGAATATATTCAGGAAAAAACGCATACGCCCTTTTTGGCCAAGTGCATCATTGTGGACGTTCTGCCTCTTTTCCTATGCTTTCAATGCAATTCCAGTCTACCTCCTGAAATCGGTTTCCTGCAATTCTGCCCCGCTTTCAAGTCCTCTTGGCAGCCTTACTTTAGTCTATTTTTGGATGATAGCTGTCATTTATAACTGTGCAAGTTTGTGAATTACAGTGCCCCTGAGCTCCTTTCTTCAACTCGCTTTCTTGTGACCTGGCCGCAACACCGCAGGATGGCTTCAGGCCCTAATCTGGTTCCGGCACGGCACGCTGAGCCTTTGGTTATTTCCTCTTCCTGGTGGGAAATGAGATTTAAATTTGCCCGTCCAGCCACGTCCAGCTAGTCTCTCATTGGTTCTCGCTATTCCTTTTCATCTTCCGCAGAAATTGCAAACTGGGCCAAACAGGAGGTTAAAGGGACTGATTCTCCAAGTCGGGAGAGTGTTAGTAAAGCGTCTGGAATGTTGCACCCGAGTACCAGGGGAGGAAAACTGAGACATATTTGAACACGTCTCCCGATCACATGGTTGATCATACTCTAGGTTCCACATGCATGTTTTAGCTGAAGGAAGAATACCTTAAACCTGGGTAGTTGAAACCCGTGGAATGGGTACCATGCAATATGACTTCAAAGGGTCTTCATTTGCTCACCGAACCTCTCCAATCCTATCACTGCTGCGTTTATGCCCCTGTACACATGCTTGATTCTCTTTCGGAGACATAGCAATCCATAGGTTTTAAGATACTTACTAGTCAGGTACATTCTTAGGCGTTTAATATGGGGTGTTGAGTCCATTTCGTTGAGCAAGGAGTAGCTCTTGTCTATTCCATATTTGGCTTAAGGAACTTTATCTGTGCTCATTCAATCTCTGGTTTTATGCAGCACCCCAACTCACCTTTCCTCTTAAGCAAGCATAAGTTGGTTTTCTAAATTTGAGACCCTGTTCTGTTCTGTAATTCAGTTCCTGTGTAGCCAAGTTTACATTCCGTGTATTAGTGATATCTTATGATGTTTCTTTTTCTGTGTGACTTATTTCAGTTAGAATCATCATACCTGAATCCACTCATTGTGCTGCTAAGAGCCTGATGACATAGATTTCATTGCTGAGTGATATTGCTTTGTAAGTAAATACCACATCTTCTTTATCCATTTTTCACTTTCTGCGATGTTGAACTTCTACTGTAAACGAGGTTTTTGTAAACAGAGGCGTCCCAAACTTTGGGGTGGCTGTGTCTTTTTTATTTTAATTTCCCTAAGCTATAGGACCATAAGTGGAAGTGCCCTAGGCTCTGTTGCTTTGTTTTTTAGATGTTTCAGGAAACACCATACACTTCTCCCGAGTGTCTGTTGGCAATTTACATCCCGCCCATCAGCATAACAAGGCTCCCAGTTCTCCATGGCCTGTCCTGCCTTTCTGGATTTTACACTTTTTTCAGATGGCCCTTTTGACCGGGGGGAAGTGAGACTTCATGGTAGTGCAGATTTCCTTTGCAAGCTTGCTTGGTTGGCCAAAAAGGGCGTATGCGTTTTTTCCTGAATATATTCAGGAAAAAACGCATACGCCCTTTTTGGCCAAGTGCATCATTGTGGACGTTCTGCCTCTTTTCCTATGCTTTCAATGCAATTCCAGTCTACCTCCTGAAATCGGTTTCCTGCAATTCTGCCCCTCTTTCAAGTCCTCTTGGCAGCCTTACTTCAGTATATTTTTGGACGATAGCTGTCATTTATAACTCTGCAGGTTTGTGAATTACAGTTCCCCTGAGCTCCTTTCTTAAACTCACTTTCTTTTGAGCTGGCCGCAACACCGCAGGATGGCTTCAGGCCCTAATCTGGTTCCGGCACGGCACGCTGAGCCTTTGGTTATTTCCTCTTCCAGATGGGAAATGAGAGTTAAATTTGCCCGTCCAGACACCTCCAGCTAGTCTCTCATTGGTTCTCGCTATTCGTGTTCATCTTCCGCAGAATTTGCAAACTGGGCCAAACAGGAGGTTAAAGGCGCTGACTCTCCAAGTGGGGAGAGTGTTAGTAAAGCGTCTGGAATGTTGCACCCGAGTACCAGGGGAGGAAAACTGAGACATATTTGAACACGTCTCCCGTTCACACGGTTGATCATACTCTGGGTTCCACATGCATGTTTTAGCTGAAGGAAGAGTACCTTAAACCTGGAGAGTTGAGACCCGTGGAATGGGTACCATGCAATATGACTTCAAAGGGTCTTCATTTGCTCACCGAACCTCTCCAATCCTATCACTGCTGCATTTATGCCCCTGTACACATGCTTGATTCTCTTTTGGAGACATAGCAATCCATAGGTTTTAAGATACTTACTATTCAGGAACATGCTTAGGCGTTTAATATGGGGTGTTGAGTCCATTTCGTTGAGCAAGGAGTAGCTCTTGTCTATTCCATATTTGGCTTAAGGAACTTTATCTGTGCTCATTTCAATCTGTGGTTTTATGCAGCACCCCAACTCACCTTTCCCCTTAAGCAAGCATAAGTTGGTTTTCTAAATTTGAGACCCTGTTCTGTTTTGGAATTCAGTTCCTATGTAGCCAAGTTTATATTCCGTGTATTAGTGATATCTTATGATGTTTCTTTTTCTGTGTGACTTATTTCAGTTAGAATCATCGTACCTGAATCCACTCATTATGCTGCTATTGGCCTGATGACATAGATTTCATTGCTGAGTGATACTGCATTGTACGTAAGTACCACAAGTTCTTTATCCATTTTTCACTTTCTGTGATATTGAACTTGTACGGTAAACGAGGTTCTTGTAAACAGAGGCGTCCCAAACTTTGGGGTGGCTGTGTCTTTTTGATTTTAATTTCCCTAAGCTATAGGACCATAAGTGGAAGTGCCCTAGGCTCTGTTGCTTTGTTTTTTAGATGTTTCAGGAAACACCATACACTTCTCCCGAGTGTCTGTTGGCAATTTACATCCCACCCATCAGCATAACAAGGCTCCCAGTTCTCCATGGCCTGTCCTGCCTTTCTGGATTTTACACTTTTTTCAGATGGCCCTTTTGACCGGGGGGAAGTGAGACTTCATTGTAGTGCAGATTTCCTTTGCAAGTTTGCTTGGTTGGCCAAAAAGGGCGTATGCGTTTTTTCCTGAATATATTCAGGAAAAAACGCATACGCCCTTTTTGGCCAAGTTCATCATTGTGGACGTTCTGCCTCTTTTCCTATGCTTTCAATGCAATTCCAGTCTACCTCCTGAAATCGGTTTCCTGCAATTCTGCCCCGCTTTCAAGTCCTCTTGGCAGCCTTACTTTAGTCTATTTTTGGATGATAGCTGTCATTTATAACTGTGCAGGTTTGTGAATTACAGTGCCCCTGAGCTCCTTTCTTCAACTCGCTTTCTTGTGACCTGGCCGCAACACCGCAGGATGGCTTCAGGCCCTAATCTGGTTCCGGCACGGCACGCTGAGCCTTTGGTTATTTCCTCTTCCTGGTGGGAAATGAGAGTTAAATTTGCCCGTCCAGCCACCTCCAGCTAGTCTCTCATTGGTTCTCGCTATTCCTTTTCATCTTCCGCAGAAATTGCAAACTGGGCCAAACAGGAGGTTAAAGGGACAGATTCTCCAAGTCGGGAGAGTGTTATTAAAGCGTCTGGAATGTTGCACCCGAGTACCAGGGGAGGAAAACTGAGACATATTTGAACACGTCTCCCGATCACATGGTTGATCATACTCTAGGTTCCACATGCATGTTTTAGCTGAAGGAAGAATACCTTAAACCTGGGTAGTTGAAACCCGTGGAATGGGTACCATGCAATATGACTTCAAAGGGTCTTCATTTGCTCACCGAACCTCTCCAATCCTATCACTGCTGTGTTTATGCCCCTGTACACATGCTTGATTCTCTTTCGGAGACATAGCAATCCATAGGTTTTAAGATACTTACTAGTCAGGTACATTCTTAGGCGTTTAATATGCGGTGTTGAGTCCATTTCGTTGAGCAAGGAGTAGCTCTTGTCTATTCCATATTTGGCTTAAGGAACTTTATCTGTGCTCATTTCAATCTCTGGTTTTATGCAGCACCCCAACTCACCTTTCCTCTTAAGCAAGCATAAGTTGGTTTTCTAAATTTGAGACCCTGTTCTGTTCTGTAATTCAGTTCCTGTGTAGCCAAGTTTACATTCCGTGTATTAGTGATATCTTATTATGTTTCTTTTTCTGTGTGACTTATTTCAGTTAGAATCATCATACCTGAATCCACTCATTGTGCTGCTAAGGGCCTGATGACATAGATTTCATTGCTGAGTGATATTGCTTTGTAAGTAAATACCACAAGTTCTTTATCCATTTTTCACTTTCTGCGATGTTGAACTTGTACTGTAAACGAGGTTCTTGTAAACAGAGGCGTCCCAAACTTTGGGGTGGCTGTGTCTTTTTAATTTTAATTTCCCTAAGCTATAGGACCATAAGTGGAAGTGCCCTAGGCTCTGTTGCTTTGTTTTTTAGATGTTTCAGGAAACACCATACACTTCTCCCGAGTGTCTGTTGGCAATTTCCATCCCGCCCATCAGCATAACAAGGCTCCCAGTTCTCCATGGCCTGTCCTGCCTTTCTGGATTTTACACTTTTTTCAGATGGCCCTTTTGACCGGGGGGAAGTGAGACTTCATTGTAGTGCAGATTTCCTTTGCAAGCTTGCTTGGTTGGCCAAAAAGGGCGTATGCGTTTTTTCCTGAATATATTCAGGAAAAAACGCATACGCCCTTTTTGGCCAAGTGCATCATTGTGGACGTTCTGCCTCTTTTCCTGTGCTTTCAATGCAATTCCAGTCTACCTCCTGAAATCGGTTTCCTGCAATTCTGCCCCGCTTTCAAGTCCTCTTGGCAGCCTTACTTCAGTATATTTTTGGACGATAGCTGTCATTTATAACTCTGCAGGTTTGTGAATTACAGTGCCCCTGAGCTCCTTTCTTCAACTCACTTTCTTTTGAGATGGCCGCAACACCGCAGGATGGCTTCAGGCCCTAATCTGGTTCCGGCACGGCACGCTGAGCCTTTGGTTATTTCCTCTTCCAGATGGGAAATGAGAGTTAAATTTGCCCGTCCAGACACCTCCAGCTAGTCTCTCATTGGTTCTCCCTATTCCTGTTCATCTTCCGCAGAAATTGCAAATTGGGCCAAACAGGAGTTTAAAGGCGCTGACTCTCCAAGTGGGGAGAGTGTTAGTAAAGCATCTGGAATGTTGCACCCGAGTACCAGGGGAGGAAAACTGAGACATATTTGAACACGTCTCCCGTTCACACGGTTGATCATACTCTGGGTTCCACATGCATGTTTTAGCTGAAGGAAGAATACCTTAAACCTGGAGAGTTGAGACCCGTGGAATGGGTACCATGCAATATGACTTCAAAGGGTCTTCATTTGCTCACCGAACCTCTCCAATCCTATCACTGCTGCGTTTATGCCCCTGTACACATGCTTGATTCTCTTTCGGAGACATAGCAATCCATAGGTTTTAAGATACTTACTAGTCAGGTACATTCTTAGGCGTTTAATATGGGGTGTTGAGTCCATTTCGTTGAGCAAGGAGTAGCTCTTGTCTATTCCATATTTGGCTTAAGGAACTTTATCTGTGCTCATTTCAATCTCTGGTTTTATGCAGCACCCCAACTCACCTTTCCTCTTAAGCAAGCATAAGTTGGTTTTCTAAATTTGAGACCCTGTTCTGTTCTATAATTCAGTTCCTGTGTAGCCAAGTTTACATTCCGTGTATTAGTGATATCTTATGATGTTTCTTTTTCTGTGTGACTTATTTCAGTTAGAATCATCATACCTGAATCCACTCATTGTGCTGCTAAGAGCCTGATGACATAGATTTCATTGCTGAGTGATATTGCTTTGTAAGTAAATACCACATCTTCTTTATCCATTTTTCACTTTCTGTGATGTTGAACTTCTACTGTAAACGAGGTTCTTGTAAACAGAGGCGTCCCAAACTTTGGGGTGGCTGTGTCTTTTTTATTTTAATTTCCCTAAGCTATAGGACCATAAGTGGAAGTGCCCTAGGCTCTGTTTCTTTGTTTTTTAGATGTTTCAGGAAACACCATACACTTCTCCCGAGTGTCTGTTGGCAATTTCCATCCCGCCCATCAGCATAACAAGGATCCCAGTTCTCCATGGCCTGTCCTGCCTTTCTGGATTTTACACTTTTTTCAGATGGCCCTTTTGACCAGGGGGAAGTGAGACTTCATTGTAGTGCAGATTTCCTTTGCAAGCTTGCTTGGTTGGCCAAAAAGGGCGTATGCGTTTTTTCCTGAATATATTCAGGAAAAAACGCATACGCCCTTTTTGGCCAAGTGCATCATTGTGGACGTTCTGCCTCTTTTCCTATGCTTTCAATGCAATTCCAGTCTACCTCCTGAAATCGGTTTCCTGCAATTCTGCCCCGCTTTCAAGTCCTCTTGGCAGCCTTACTTCAGTATATTTTTGGACAATAGCTGTCATTTATAACTCTGCAGGTTTGTGAATTACAGTGCCCCTGAGCTCCTTTCTTCAACTCGCTTTCTTTTGAGCTGGGAGCAACACCGCAGGATGGCTTCAGGCCCTAATCTGGTTCCGGCACGGCACGCTGAGCCTTTGGTTTATTCTTCTTCCCTGTGGGAAATGAGAGTTAATTTTGCCCGTCCAGACTCCTCCAGCTAGTCTCTCATTGGTTCTCCCTATTCCTGTTCATCTTCCGCAGAAATTGCAAACTGGGCCAAACAGGAGGTTAAAGGCGCTGACTCTCCAAGTGGGGAGAGTGTTAGTAAAGCGTCTGGAATGTTGCACCCGAGTACCAGGGGAGGAAAACTGAGACATATTTGAACACATCTCCCGTTCACACGGTTGATCATACTCTGGGTTCCACATGCATGTTTTAGCTGAAGGAAGAATACCTTAAACCTGGGTAGTTGAGACCCGTGGAATGGGTACCATGCAATATGACTTCAAAGGGTCTTCATTTGCTCACCGAACCTCTCCAATCCTATCACTGCTGCATTTATGCCCCTGTACACATGCTTGATTCTCTTTTGGAGACATAGCAATCCATAGGTTTTAAGATACTTACTAGTCAGGTACATTCTTAGGCGTTTAATATGGGGTGTTGAGTCCATTTCGTTGAGCAAGGAGTAGCTCTTGTCTATTCCATATTTGGCTTAAGGAACTTTATCTGTGCTCATTTCAATCTCTGGTTTTATGCAGCACCCCAACTCACCTTTCCCCTTAAGCAAGCATAAGTTGGTTTTCTAAATTTGAGACCCTGTTCTGTTTTGGAATTCAGTTCCTATGTAGCCAAGTTTATATTCCGTGTATTAGTGATATCTTATGATGTTTCTTTTTCTGTGTGACTTATTTCAGTTAGAATCATCGTACCTGAATCCACTCATTATGCTGTTATGGGCCTGATGACATAGATTTCATTGCTGAGTGATACTGCATTGTACGTAAGTACCACAAGTTCTTTATCCATTTTTCACTTTCTGTGATATTGAACTTGTACGGTAAACGAGGTTCTTGTAAACAGAGGCGTCCCAAACTTTGGGGTGGCTGTGTCTTTTTGATTTTAATTTCCCTAAGCTATAGGACCATAAGTGGAAGTGCCCTAGGCTCTGTTGCTTTGTTTTTTAGATGTTTCAGGAAACACCATACACTTCTCCCGATTGTCTGTTGGCAATTTACATCCCGCCCATTAGCATAACAAGGCTCCCAGTTCTCCATGGCCTGTCCTGCCTTTCTGGATTTTACACTTTTTTCAGATGGCCCTTTTGACCGGGGGGAAGTGAGACTTCATTGTAGTGCAGATTTCCTTTGCAAGTTTGCTTGGTTGGCCAAAAAGGGCGTATGCGTTTTTTCCTGAATATATTCAGGAAAAAACGCATACGCCCTTTTTGGCCAAGTGCATCATTGTGGACGTTCTGCCTCTTTTCCTATGCTTTTAATGCAATTGCAGTCTACCTCCTGAAATCAGTTTCCTGCAATTCTGCCACTCTTTCAAGTCCTCTTGGCAGCCTTACTTCAGTATATTTTTGGACGATAGCTGTCATTTATAACTCTGCAGGTTTGTGAAATACAGTGCCCCTGAGCTCCTTTCTTCAACTCGCTTTCCTGTGACCTGGCCGCAACACCGCAGGATGGCTTCAGGCCCTAATCTGGTTCCGGCACGGCACGCTGAGCCTTTGGTTAATTCCTCTTCCTGGTGGGAAATGAGAGTTAAATTTGCCCGTCCAGACACCTCCAGCTAGTCTCTCATTGGTTCTCACTATTCCTGTTCATCTTCCGCAGAAATTGCAAACTGGGCCAAACAGGAGGTTAAAGGGACTGATTCTCCAAGTCGGGAGAGTGTTAGTAAAGCGTCTGGAATGTTGCATCCGAGTACCAGGGGAGGAAAACTGAGACATATTTGAACACGTCTCCCATTCACACGGTTGATCATACTCTGGGTTCCACATGCATGTTTTAGCTGAAGGAAGAATACCTTAAACCTGGAGAGTTGAGACCCGTGTAATGGGTACCATGCAATATGACTTCAAAGGGTCTTCATTTGCTCACCGAACCTCTCCAATCCTATCACTGCTGCATTTATGCCCCTGTACACATGCTTGATTCTCTTTTGGAGACATAGCAAACCATAGGTTTTAAGATACTTACTAGTCAGGTACATTCTTTGGCGTTTAATATGGGGTGTTGAGTCCATTTCGTTGAGCAAGGAGTAGCTCTTGTCTATTCCATATTTGGCTTAAGGAACTTTATCTGTGCTCATTTCAATCTCTGGTTTTATGCAGCACCCCAACTCACCTTTCCCCTTAAGCAAGCATAAGTTGGTTTTATAAATTTGAGACCCTGTTCTGTTTTGGAATTCAGTTCCTGTGTAGCCAAGTTTACATTCCGTGTATTAGTGATATCTTATGATGTTTCTTTTGCTGTTTGACTTATTTCAGTTAGAATCATCATAACTGAATCCACTCATTGTGCTGCTAAGGGCCTGATGACATAGATTTCATTGCTGAGTGATATTGCTTTGTAAGTAAATACCACAGCTTCTTTATCCATTTTTCACTTTCTGCGATGTTGAACTTGTAGTGTAAACGAGGTTCTTGTAAACAGAGGCATCCCAAACTTTGGGGTGGCTGTGTCTTTTTGATTTTAATTTCCCTAAGCTATAGGACCATAAGTGGAAGTGCCCTAGGCTCTGTTGCTTTGTTTTTTAGATGTTTCAGGAAACACCATAAACTTCTCCCGAGTGTCTGTTGGCAATTTACATCCCGCCCATCAGCATAACAAGGCTCCCAGTTCTCCATGGCCTGTCCTGCCTTTCTGGATTTTACACTTTTTTCAGATGGCCCTTTTGACCGGGGGGAAGTGAGACTTCATTGTAGTGCAGATTTCCTTTGCAAGCTTGCTTGGTTGGCCAAAAAGAGCGTATGCGTTTTTTCCTGAATATATTCAGGAAAAAACGTATACGCCCTTTTTGGCCAAGTGCATCATTGTGGACGTTCTGCCTCTTTTCCTATGCTTCCAATGCAATTCCAGTCTACCTCCTGAAATCGGTTTCCTGCAATTCTGCCCCTCTTTCAAGTCCTCTTGGCAGCCTTACTTCAGTATATTTTTAGACGATAGCTGTCATTTATAACTCTGCAGGTTTGTGAATTACAGTGCCCCTGAGCTCCTTTCTTCACTCGCTTTCTTTTGTGCTGGCCGCAACACCGCAGGATGGCTTCAGGCCCTAATCTGGTTCCGGCACGGCACGCTGAGCCTTTGGTTATTTCCTCTTCCTGGTGGGAAATGAGAGTTAAATTTGCCCGTCCAGACACCTCCAGCTAGTCTCTCATTGGTTCTCCCTATTCCTGTTCATCTTCCGCAGAAATTGCAAACTGGGCCAAACAGGAGGTTAAAGGCGCTGACTCTCCAAGTGGGGAGAGTGTTAGTAAAGCGTCTGGAATGTTGCACCCGAGTACCAGGGGACAAAAACTGAGACATATTTGAACACGTCTCCCGATCACATGGTTGATCATACTCTAGGTTCCACATGCATGTTTTAGCTGAAGGAAGAATACCTTAAACCTGGGTAGTTGAAACCCGTGGAATGGGTACCATGCAATATGACTTCAAAGGGTCTTCATTTGCTCACCGAACCTCTCCAATCCTATCACTGCTGCGTTTATGCCTCTGTACACATGCTTGATTCTCTTTCGGAGACATAGCAATCCATAGGTTTTAAGATACTTACTAGTCAGGTACATTCTTAGGCGTTTAATATGCGGTGTTGAGTCCATTTCGTTGAGCAAGGAGTAGCTCTTGTCTATTCCATATTTGGCTTAAGGAACTTTATCTGTGCTCATTTCAATCTCTGGTTTTATGCAGCACCCCAACTCACCTTTCCTCTTAAGCAAGCATAAGTTGGTTTTCTAAATTTGAGACCCTGTTCTGTTCTGTAATTCAGTTCCTGTGTAGCCAAGTTTACATTCCGTGTATTAGTGATATCTTATTATGTTTCTTTTTCTGTGTGACTTATTTCAGTTAGAATCATCATACCTGAATCCACTCATTGTGCTGCTAAGAGCCTGATGACATAGATTTCATTGCTGAGTGATATTGCTTTGTAAGTAAATACCACAAGTTCTTTATCCATTTTTCACTTTCTGCGATGTTGAACTTGTACTGTAAACAAGGTTCTTGTAAACAGAGGCGTCCCAAACTTTGGGGTGGCTGTGTCTTTTTAATTTTAATTTCCCTAAGCTATAGGACCATAAGTGGAAGTGCCCTAGGCTCTGTTGCTTTGTTTTTTAGATGTTTCAGGAAACACCATACACTTCTCCCGAGTGTCTGTTGGCAATTTCCATCCCGCCCATCAGCATAACAAGGCTCCCAGTTCTCCATGGCCTGTCCTGCCTTTCTGGATTTTACACTTTTTTCAGATGGCCCTTTTGACCGGGGGGAAGTGAGACTTCATTGTAGTGCAGATTTCCTTTGCAAGCTTGCTTGGTTGGCCAAAAAGGGCGTATGCGTTTTTTCCTGAATATATTCAGGAAAAAACGCATACGCCCTTTTTGGCCAAGTGCATCATTGTGGACGTTCTGCCTCTTTTCCTGTGCTTTCAATGCAATTCCAGTCTACCTCCTGAAATCGGTTTCCTGCAATTCTGCCCCTCTTTCAAGTCCTCTTGGCAGCCTTACTTCAGTATATTTTTGGACGATAGCTGTCATTTATAACTCTGCAGGTTTGTGAATTACAGTGCCCCTGAGCTCCTTTCTTCAACTCACTTTCTTTTGAGATGGCCGCAACACCGCAGGATGGCTTCAGGCCCTAATCTGGTTCCGGCACGGCACGCTGAGCCTTTGGTTATTTCCTCTTCCAGATGGGAAATGAGAGTTAAATTTGCCCGTCCAGACACCTCCAGCTAGTCTCTCATTGGTTCTCCCTATTCCTGTTCATCTTCCGCAGAAATTGCAAATTGGGCCAAACAGGAGTTTAAAGGCGCTGACTCTCCAAGTGGGGAGAGTGTTAGTAAAGCATCTGGAATGTTGCACCCGAGTACCAGGGGAGGAAAACTGAGACATATTTGAACACGTCTCCCGTTCACACGGTTGATCATACTCTGGGTTCCACATGCATGTTTTAGCTGAAGGAAGAATACCTTAAACCTGGAGAGTTGAGACCCGTGGAATGGGTACCATGCAATATGACTTCAAAGGGTCTTCATTTGCTCACCGAACCTCTCCAATCCTATCACTGCTGCATTTATGCCCCTGTACACATGCTTGATTCTCTTTTGGAGACATAGCAATCCATAGGTTTTAAGATACTTACTAGTCAGGTACATTCTTAGGCGTTTAATATGGGGTGTTGAGTCCATTTCGTTGAGCAAGGAGTAGCTCTTGTCTATTCCATATTTGGCTTAAGGAACTTTATCTGTGCTCATTTCAATCTCTGGTTTTATGCAGCACCCCAACTCACCTTTCCCCTTAAGCAAGCATAAGTTGGTTTTCTAAATTTGAGACCCTGTTCTGTTTTGGAATTCAGTTCCTGTGTAGCCAAGTTTACATTCCGTGTATTAGTGATATCTTATGATGTTTCTTTTTCTGTGTGACTTATTTCAGTTAGAATCATCGTACCTGAATCCACTCATTATGCTGCTACGGGCCTGATGACATAGATTTCATTGCTGAGTGATACTGCATTGTACGTAAGTACCACAAGTTCTTTATCCATTTTTCACTTTCTGTGATATTGAACTTGTATGGTAAACGAGGTTCTTGTAAACAGAGGCGTCCCAAACTTTGGGGTGGCTGTGTCTTTTTGATTTTAATTTCCCTAAGCTATAGGACCATAAGTGGAAGTGCCCTAGGCTCTGTTGCTTTGTTTTTTAGATGTTTCAGGAAACACCATACACTTCTCCCGAGTGTCTGTTGGCAATTTCCATCCCGCCCATCAGCATAACAAGGATCCCAGTTCTCCATGGCCTGTCTTGCCTTTCTGGATTTTACACTTTTTTCAGATGGCCCTTTTGACCGGGGGGAAGTGAGACTTCATTGTAGTGCAGATTTCCTTTGCAAGTTTGCTTGGTTGGCCAAAAAGGGCGTATGCGTTTTTTCCTGAATATATTCAGGAAAAAACGCATACGCCCTTTTTGGCCAAGTGCATCATTGTGGAGGTTCTGCCTCTTTTCCTATGCTTTCAATGCAATTCCAGTCTACCTCCTGAAATCGGTTTCCTGCAATTCTGCCCCGCTTTCAAGTCCTCTTGGCAGCCTTACTTTAGTCTATTTTTGGATGATAGCTGTCATTTATAACTGTGCAGGTTTGTGAATTACAGTGCCCCTGAGCTCCTTTCTTCAACTCGCTTTCTTGTGACCTGGCCGCAACACCGCAGGATGGCTTCAGGCCCTAATCTGGTTCCGGCACGGCACGCTGAGCCTTTGGTTATTTCCTCTTCCTGGTGGGAAATGAGAGTTAAATTTGCCCGTCCAGCCACCTCCAGCTAGTCTCTCATTGGTTCTCGCTATTCCTTTTCATCTTCCGCAGAAATTGCAAACTGGGCCAAACAGGAGGTTAAAGGGACTGATTCTCCAAGTCGGGAGAGTGTTATTAAAGCGTCTGGAATGTTGCACCCGAGTACCAGGGGAGGAAAACTGAGACATATTTGAACACGTCTCCCGATCACATGGTTGATCATACTCTAGGTTCCACATGCATGTTTTAGCTGAAGGAAGAATACCTTAAACCTGGGTAGTTGAAACCCGTGGAATGGGTACCATGCAATATGACTTCAAAGGGTCTTCATTTGCTCACCGAACCTCTCCAATCCTATCACTGCTGCGTTTATGCCCCTGTACACATGCTTGATTCTCTTTCGGAGACATAGCAATCCATAGGTTTTAAGATACTTACTAGTCAGGTACATTCTTAGGCGTTTAATATGCGGTGTTGAGTCCATTTCGTTGAGCAAGGAGTAGCTCTTGTCTATTCCATATTTGGCTTAAGGAACTTTATCTGTGCTCATTTCAATCTCTGGTTTTATGCAGCACCCCAACTCACCTTTCCTCTTAAGCAAGCATAAGTTGGTTTTCTAAATTTGAGACCCTGTTCTGTTCTATAATTCAGTTCCTGTGTAGCCAAGTTTACATTCCGTGTATTAGTGATATCTTATGATGTTTCTTTTTCTGTGTGACTTATTTCAGTTAGAATCATCATACCTGAATCCACTCATTGTGCTGCTAAGAGCCTGATGACATAGATTTCATTGCTGAGTGATATTGCTTTGTAAGTAAATACCACATCTTCTTTATCCATTTTTCACTTTCTGCGATGTTGAACTTCTACTGTAAAAGAGGTTCTTGTAAACAGAGGCGTCCCAAACTTTGGGGTGGCTGTGTCTTTTTTATTTTAATTTCCCTAAGCTATAGGACCATAAGTGGAAGTGCCCTAGGCTCTGTTGCTTTGTTTTTTAGATGTTTCAGGAAACACCATACACTTCTCCCGAGTGTCTGTTGGCAATTTACATCCCGCCCATCAGCATAACAAGGCTCCCAGTTCTCCATGGCCTGTCCTGCCTTTCTGGATTTTACACTTTTTTCAGATGGCCCTTTTGACCAGGGGGAAGTGAGACTTCATTGTAGTGCAGATTTCCTTTGCAAGCTTGCTTGGTTGGCCAAAAAGGGCGTATGCGTTTTTTCCTGAATATATTCAGGAAAAAACGCATACGCCCTTTTTGGCCAAGTGCATCATTGTGGACGTTCTGCCTCTTTTCCTATGCTTTCAATGCAATTCCAGTCTACCTCCTGAAATCGGTTTCCTGCAATTCTGCCCCGCTTTCAAGTCCTCTTGGCAGCCTTACTTCAGTATATTTTTGGACAATAGCTGTCATTTATAACTCTGCAGGTTTGTGAATTACAGTGCCCCTGAGCTCCTTTCTTCAACTCGCTTTCTTTTGAGCTGGGAGCAACACCGCAGGATGGCTTCAGGCCCTAATCTGGTTCCGGCACGGCACGCTGAGCCTTTGGTTTATTCCTCTTCCCTGTGGGAAATGAGAGTTAATTTTGCCCGTCCAGACTCCTCCAGCTAGTCTCTCATTGGTTCTCCCTATTCCTGTTCATCTTCCGCAGAAATTGCAAACTGGGCCAAACAGGAGGTTAAAGGCGCTGACTCTCCAAGTGGGGAGAGTGTTAGTAAAGCGTCTGGAATGTTGCACCCGAGTACCAGGGGAGGAAAACTGAGACATATTTGAACACATCTCCCGTTCACACGGTTGATCATACTCTGGGTTCCACATGCATGTTTTAGCTGAAGGAAGAATACCTTAAACCTGGAGAGTTGAGACCCGTGGAATGGGTACCATGCAATATGACTTCAAAGGGTCTTCATTTGCTCACCGAACCTCTCCAATCCTGTCACTGCTGCGTTTATGCCCCTGTACACATGCTTGATTCTCTTTCGGAGACATAGCAATCCATAGGTTTTAAGATACTTACTAGTCAGGTACATTCTTAGGCGTTTAATATGCGGTGTTGAGTCCATTTCGTTGAGCAAGGAGTAGCTCTTGTCTATTCCATATTTGGCTTAAGGAACTTTATCTGTGCTCATTTCAATCTCTGGTTTTATGCAGCACCCCAACTCACCTTTCCTCTTAAGCAAGCATAAGTTGGTTTTCTAAATTTGAGACCCTGTTCTGTTCTATAATTCAGTTCCTGTGTAGCCAAGTTTACATTCCGTGTATTAGTGATATCTTATGATGTTTCTTTTTCTGTGTGACTTATTTCAGTTAGAATCATCATACCTGAATCCACTCATTGTGCTGCTAAGAGCCTGATGACATAGATTTCATTGCTGAGTGATATTGCTTTGTAAGTAAATACCACATCTTCTTTATCCATTTTTCACTTTCTGCGATGTTGAACTTCTACTGTAAAAGAGCTTCTTGTAAACAGAGGCGTCCCAAACTTTGGGGTGGCTGTGTCTTTTTTATTTTAATTTCCCTAAGCTATAGGACCATAAGTGGAAGTGCCCTAGGCTCTGTTGCTTTGTTTTTTAGATGTTTCAGGAAACACCATACACTTCTCCCGAGTGTCTGTTGGCAATTTACATCCCGCCCATCAGCATAACAAGGCTCCCAGTTCTCCATGGCCTGTCCTGCCTTTCTGGATTTTACACTTTTTTCAGATGGCCCTTTTGACCAGGGGGAAGTGAGACTTCATTGTAGTGCAGATTTCCTTTGCAAGCTTGCTTGGTTGGCCAAAAAGGGCGTATGCGTTTTTTCCTGAATATATTCAGGAAAAAACGCATACGCCCTTTTTGGCCAAGTGCATCATTGTGGACGTTCTGCCTCTTTTCCTATGCTTTCAATGCAATTCCAGTCTACCTCCTGAAATCGGTTTCCTGCAATTCTGCCCCGCTTTCAAGTCCTCTTGGCAGCCTTACTTCAGTATATTTTTGGACAATAGCTGTCATTTATAACTCTGCAGGTTTGTGAATTACAGTGCCCCTGAGCTCCTTTCTTCAACTCGCTTTCTTTTGAGCTGGGAGCAACACCGCAGGATGGCTTCAGGCCCTAATCTGGTTCCGGCACGGCACGCTGAGCCTTTGGTTTATTCCTCTTCCCTGTGGGAAATGAGAGTTAATTTTGCCCGTCCAGACACCTCCAGCTAGTCTCTCATTGGTTCTCCCTATTCCTGTTCATCTTCCGCAGAAATTGCAAACTGGGCCAAACAGGAGGTTAAAGGCGCTGACTCTCCAAGTGGGGAGAGTGTTAGTAAAGCGTCTGGAATGTTGCACCCGAGTACCAGGGGAGGAAAACTGAGACATATTTGAACACATCTCCCGTTCACACGGTTGATCATACTCTGGGTTCCACATGCATGTTTTAGCTGAAGGAAGAATACCTTAAACCTGGAGAGTTGAGACCCGTGGAATGGGTACCATGCAATATGACTTCAAAGGGTCTTCATTTGCTCACCGAACCTCTCCAATCCTATCACTGCTGCATTTATGCCCCTGTACACATGCTTGATTCTCTTTCGGAGACATAGCAATCCATAGGTTTTAAGATACTTACTAGTCAGGTACATTCTTAGGCGTTTAATATGCGGTGTTGAGTCCATTTCGTTGAGCAGGGAGTAGCTCTTGTCTATTCCATATTTGGCTTAAGGAACTTTATCTGTGCTCATTTCAATCTCTGGTTTTATGCAGCACCCCAACTCACCTTTCCTCTTAAGCAAGCATAAGTTGGTTTTCTAAATTTGAGACCCTGTTCTGTTCTGTAATTCAGTTCCTGTGTAGCCAAGTTTACATTCCGTGTATTAGTGATATCTTATGATGTTTCTTTTTCTGTGTGACTTATTTCAGTTAGAATCATCGTACCTGAATCCACTCATTGTGCTGCTAAGGGCCTGATGACATAGATTTCATTGCTGAGTGATATTGCTTTGCAAGTAAATACCACAACTTCTTTATCCATTTTTCACTTTCTGCGATGTTGAACTTGTACTGTAAACGAGGTTCTTGTAAACAGAGGCGTCCCAAACTTTGGGGTGGCTGTGTCTTTTTGATTTTAATTTCCCTAAGCTATAGGACCATAAGTGGAAGTGCCCTAGGCTCTGTTGCTTTGTTTTTTAGATGTTTCAGGAAACACCATACACTTCTCCCGAGTGTCTGTTGGCAATTTACATCCCGCCCATCAGCATAACAAGGCTCCCAGTTCTCCATGGCCTGTCCTGCCTTGCTGGATTTTACACTTTTTTCAGATGGCCCTTTTGACCGGGGGGAAGTGAGACTTCATTGTAGTGCAGATTTCCTTTGCAAGCTTGCTTGGTTGGCCAAAAAGGGCGTATGCGTTTTTCCCTGAATATATTCAGGAAAAAACGCATACGCACTTTTTGGCCAAGTGCATCATTGTGGACGTTCTGCCTCTTTTCCTATGCTTTCAATGCAATTCCAGTCTACCTCCTGAAATCGGTTTCCTGCAATTCTGCCCCTCTTTCAAGTCCTCTTGGCAGCCTTACTTCAGTATATTTTTGGACGATAGCTGTCATTTATAACTCTGCAGGTTTGTGAATTACAGTGCCGCTGAGCTCCTTTCTTCAACTCGCTTTCTTGTGACCTGGCCGCAACACCGCAGGATGGCTTCAGGCCCTAATCTGGTTCCGGCACGGCACACTGAGCCTTTGGTTATTTCCTCTTCCTGGTGGGAAATGAGAGTTAAATTTGCCCGTCCAGACAACTCCAGCTAGTCTCTCATTGGTTCTCCCTATTCCTGTTCATCTTCCGCAGAAATTGCAAACTGGGCCAAACAGGAGGTTAAAGGGACTGACTCTCCAAGTCCGGAGAGTGTTAGTAAAGCGTCTGGAATGTTGCAC
The DNA here is from genome assembly GCF_964374135.1 of Grampus griseus. Lineage (NCBI taxonomy): Eukaryota > Metazoa > Chordata > Mammalia > Artiodactyla > Delphinidae > Grampus > Grampus griseus. The sequence continues at coordinate 735,155 of NW_028133354.1, read as the reverse complement.
CCGAGTACCAGGGTACGAAAACTGAGACATATTTGAACACGTCTCCCGATCACATGGTTGATCATACTCTGGGTTCCACATGCATGTTTTAGCTGTAGGAAGAATACCTTAAACCTGGGTAGTTGAAACCCGTGGAATGGGTACCATGCAATATGACTTCAAAGGGTCTTCATTTGCTCACCGAACCTCTCCAATCCTATCACTGCTGTGTTTATGCCCCTGTACACATGCTTGATTCTCTTTCGGAGACATAGCAATCCATAGGTTTTAAGATACTTACTAGTCAGGTACATTCTTAGGCGTTTAATATGGGGTGTTGAGTCCATTTCGTTGAGCAAGGAGTAGCTCTTGTCTATTCCATATTTGGCTTAAGGAACTTTATTTGTGCTCATTTCAATCTCTGGTTTTATGCAGCACCCCAACTCACCTTTCCCCTTAAGCAAGCATAAGTTGGTTTTCTAAATTTGAGACCCTGTTCTGTTTTGAAATTCAGTTCCTGTGTAGCCAAGTTTACATTCCGTGTATTACTGATATCTTATGATGTTTCTTTTTCTGTGTGACTAATTTCAGTTAGAATCATCATACCTGAATCCACTCATTGTGCTGCTAAGGGCCTGATGACATAGATTTCATTGCTGAATGATATTGCTTTGTAAGTAAATACCAAAAGTTCTTTATCCATTTTTCACTTTCTGCGATGTTGAACTTGTACTGTAAACGAGGTTCTTGTAAACAGAGGCGTCCCAAACTTTGGGGTGGCTGTGTCTTTTTGATTTTAATTTCCCTAAGCTATAGGACCATAAGTGGAAGTGCCCTAGGCTCTGTTGCTTTGTTTTTTAGATGTTTCAGGAAACACCATACACTTCTCCCGAGTGTCTGTTGGCAATTTACATCCCGCCCAGCAGCATAACAAGGCTCCCAGTTCTCCATGGCCTGTCCTGCCTTTCTGGATTTTACACTTTTTTCAGATGGCCCTTTTGACCGGGGGGAAGTGAGACTTCATTGTAGTGCAGATTTCCTTTGCAAGCTTGCTTGGTTGGCCAAAAAGGGCGTATGCGTTTTTTCCTGAATATATTCAGGAAAAAACGCATACGCCCTTTTTGGCCAAGTGCATCATTGTGGACGTTCTGCCTCTTTTCCTATGCTTTCAATGCAATTCCAGTCTACCTCCTGAAATCGGTTTCCTGCAATTCTGCCCCGCTTTCAAGTCCTCTTGGCAGCCTTACTTCAGTATATTTTTGGACGATAGCTGTCATTTATAACTCTGCAGGTTTGTGAATTACAGTGCCCCTGAGCTCCTTTCTTCAACTCGCTTTCTTTTGAGCTGGCCGCAACACCGCAGGATGGCTTCAGGCTCTAATCTGGTTCCGGCATGGCACACTGAGCCTTTGGTTATTTCCTCTTCCTGGTGGGAAATGAGAGTTAAATTTGCCCGTCCAGACAACTCCAGCTAGTCTCTCATTGGTTCTCCTTATTCCTGTTCATCTTCCGCAGAAATTGCAAACTGGGCCAAACAGGAGGTTAAAGGCGCTGACTCTCCAAGTCGGGAGAGTGTTAGTAAAGAATCTGGAATGTTGCACCCGAGTACCAGGGGAGGAAAACTGAGACATATTTGAACACGTCTCCCGTTCACACGGTTGATCATACTCTGGGTTCCACATGCATGTTTTAGCTGAAGGAAGAATACCTTAAACCTGGAGAGTTGAGACCCGTGGAATGGGTACCATGCAATATGACTTCAAAGGGTCTTCATTTGCTCACCGAACCTCTCCAATCCTATCACTGCTGCGTTTATGCCCCTGTACACACGCTTGATTCTCTTTTGGAGACATAGCAATCCATAGGTTTTAAGATACTTACTAGTCAGGTACATTCTTAGGCGTTTAATATGGGGTGTTGAGTCCATTTCGTTGAGCAAGGAGTAGCTCTTGTCTATTCCATATTTGGCTTAAGGAACTTTATCTGTGCTCATTTCAATCTCTGGTTTTATGCAGCACCCCAACTCACCTTTACCCTTAAGCAAGCATAAGTTGGTTTTCTAAATTTGAGACCCTGTTCTGTTCTGTAATTCAGTTCCTGTGTATCCAAGTTTACATTCCGTGTATTACTGATACCTTATGATGTTTCTTTTTCTGTGTGACTTATTTCAGTTAGAATCATCATACCTGAATCCACTCATTGTGCTGCTAAGGGCCTGATGACATAGATTTCATTGTTGAGTGATATTGTTTTGCAAGTGAATACCACAACTTCTTTATCCATTTTTCACTTTCTGCGATGTTGAACTTGTACTGTAAACGAGGTTCTTGTAAACAGAGGCGTCCCAAACTTTGGAGTGGCTGTGTCTTTTTGATTTTAATTTCCCTAAGCTATAGGACCATAAGTGGAAGTGCCCTAAGCTCTGTTGCTTTGCTTTTTAGATGTTTCAGGAAACACCATACACTTCTCCCGAGTGTCTGTTGGCAATTTACATCCCGCCCATCAGCATAACAAGTCTCCCAGTTCTCCATGGCCTGTCCTGCCTTGCTGGATTTTACACTTTTTTCAGATGGCCCTTTTGACCGGGGGGAAGTGAGACTTCATTGTAGTGCAGATTTCCTTTGCAAGCTTGCTTGGTTGGCCAAAAAGGGCGTATGCGTTTTTTCCTGAATATATTCAGGAAAAAACGCATACGCCCTTTTTGGCCAAGTGCATCATTGTGGACGTTCTGCCTCTTTTCCTATGCTTTCAATGCAATTCCAGTCTACCTCCTGAAATCGGTTTCCTGCAATTCTGCCCCGCTTTCAAGTCCTCTTGGCAGCCTTACTTCAGTATATTTTTGGACGATAGCTGTCATTTATAACTCTGCAGGTTTGTGAATTACAGTGCCGCTGAGCTCCTTTCTTCAACTCGCTTTCTTGTGACCTGGCCGCAACACCGCAGGATGGCTTCAGGCCCTAATCTGGTTCCGGCACGGCACACTGAGCCTTTGGTTATTTCCTCTTCCTGGTGGGAAATGAGAGTTAAATTTGCCCGTCCAGACAACTCCAGCTACTCTCTCATTGGTTATCCCTATTCCTGTTCATGTTCCGCAGAAATTGCAAACTGGGCCAAACAGGAGGTTAAAGGGACTGACTCTCCAAGTCAGGAGAGTGTTAGTAAAGCGTCTGGAATGTTGCACCCGAGTACCAGGGTACGAAAACTGAGACATATTTGAACACGTCTCCCGATCACATGGTTGATCATACTCTGGGTTCCACATGCATGTTTTAGCTGTAGGAAGAATACCTTAAACCTGGGTAGTTGAAACCCGTGGAATGGGTACCATGCAATATGACTTCAAAGGGTCTTCATTTGCTCACCGAACCTCTCCAATCCTATCACTGCTGTGTTTATGCCCCTGTACACACGCTTGATTCTCTTTCGGAGACATAGCAATCCATAGGTTTTAAGATACTTACTAGTCAGGTACATTCTTAGGCGTTTAATATGGGGTGTTGAGTCCATTTCGTTGAGCAAGGAGTAGCTCTTGTCTATTCCATATTTGGCTTAAGGAACTTTATCTGTGCTCATTTCAATCTCTGGTTTTATGCAGCACCCCAACTCACCTTTCACCTTAAGCAAGCATAAGTTGGTTTTCTAAATTTGAGACACTGTTCTGTTTTGAAATTCAGTTCCTGTGTAGCCAAGTTTACATTCCGTGTATTACTGATATCTTATGATGTTTCTTTTTCTGTGTGACTTATTTCAGTTAGAATCATCATACCTGAATCCACTCATTGTGCTGCTAAGGGCCTGATGACATAGATTTCATTGCTGAGTGATATTGCTTTGTAAGTAAATACCAAAAGTTCTTTATCCATTTTTCACTTTCTGCGATGTTGAACTTGTACTGTAAACGAGGTTCTTGTAAACAGAGGCGTCCCAAACTTTGGGGTGGCTGTGTCTTTTTGATTTTAATTTCCCTAAGCTATAGGACCATAAGTGGAAGTGCCCTAGGCTCTGTTGCTTTGTTTTTCAGATGTTTCAGGAAACACCATACACTTCTCCCGAGTGTCTCTTGGCAATTTACATCCCGCCCAGCAGCATAACAAGGCTCCCAGTTCTCCATGGCCTGTCCTGCCTTGCTGGATTTTACACTTTTTTCAGATGGCCCTTTTGACCGGGGGGAAGTGAGACTTCATTGTAGTGCAGATTTCCTTTGCAAGCTTGCTTGGTTGGCCAAAAAGGGCGTATGCGTTTTTTCCTGAATATATTCAGGAAAAAACGCATACGCCCTTTTTGGCCAAGTGCATCATTGTGGACGTTCTGCCTCTTTTCCTATGCTTTCAATGCAATTCCAGTCTACCTCCTGAAATCGGTTTCCTGCAATTCTGCCCCTCTTTCAAGTCCTCTTGGCAGCCTTACTTCACTATATTTTTGGACGATAGCTGTCATTTATAACTCTGCAGGTTTGTGAATTACAGTGCCCCTGAGCTACTTTCTTCAACTCGCTTTCTTTTGAGCTGGCCGCAACACCGCAGGATGGCTTCAGGCTCTAATCTGGTTCCGGCACGGCACACTGAGCCTTTGGTTATTTCCTCTTCCTGGTGGGAAATGAGAGTTAAATTTGCCCGTCCAGACAACTCCAGCTAGTCTCTCATTGGTTCTCCTTATTCCTGTTCATCTTCCGCAGAAATTGCAAACTGGGCCAAACAGGAGGTTAAAGGCGCTGACTCTCCAAGTCGGGAGAGTGTTAGTAAAGAATCTGGAATGTTGCACCCGAGTACCAGGGGAGGAAAACTGAGACATATTTGAACACGTCTCCCATTCACACGGTTGATCATACTCTGGGTTCCACATGCATGTTTTAGCTGAAGGAAGAATACCTTAAACCTGGAGAGTTGAGACCCGTGGAATGGGTACCATGCAATATGACTTCAAAGGGTCTTCATTTGCTCACCGAACCTCTCCAATCCTATCACTGCTGCGTTTATGCCCCTGTACACACGCTTGATTCTCTTTTGGAGACATAGCAATCCATAGGTTTTAAGATACTTACTAGTCAGGTACATTCTTAGGCGTTTAATATGGGGTGTTGAGTCCATTTCGTTGAGCAAGGAGTAGCTCTTGTCTATTCCATATTTGGCTTAAGGAACTTTATCTGTGCTCATTTCAATCTCTGGTTTTATGCAGCACCCCAACTCACCTTTCCCCTTAAGCAAGCATAAGTTGGTTTTCTAAATTTGAGACCCTGTTCTGTTTTGGAATTCAGTTCCTGTGTATCCAAGTTTACATTCCGTGTATTACTGATATCTTATGATGTTTCTTTTTCTGTGTGACTTATTTCAGTTAGAATCATCATACCTGAATCCACTCATTGTGCTGCTAAGGGCCTGATGACATAGATTTCATTGCTGAGTGATATTGCTTTGTAAGTAAATACCAAAAGTTCTTTATCCATTTTTCACTTTCTGCGATGTTGAACTTGTACTGTAAACGAGGTTCTTGTAAACAGAGCCGTTCCAAACATTGTGGTGGCTGTGTCTTTTTGATTTTAATTTCCCTAAGCTATAGGACCATAAGTGGAAGTGCCCTAGGCTCTGTTGCTTTGTTTTTTAGATGTTTCAGGAAACACCATACACTTCTCCCGAGTGTCTGTTGGCAATTTACATCCCGCCCATCAGCATAACAAGGCTCCCAGTTCTCCATGGCCTGTCCTGCCTTGCTGGATTTTACACTTTTTTCAGATGGCCCTTTTGACCACGGGGAAGTGAGACTTCATTGTAGTGCAGATTTCCTTTGCAAGCTTGCTTGGTTGGCCAAAAAGGGCGTATGCGTTTTTTCCTGAATATATTCAGGAAAAAACGCATACGCCCTTTTTGGCCAAGTGCATCATTGTGGACGTTCTGCCTCTTTTCCTATGCTTTCAATGCAATTCCAGTCTACCTCCTGAAATCGGTTTCCTGCAATTCTGCCCCGCTTTCAAGTCCTCTTGGCAGCCTTACTTCAGTATATTTTTGGACGATAGCTGTCATTTATAACTCTGCAGGTTTGTGAATTACAGTGCCCCTGAGCTCCTTTCTTCAACTCGCTTTCTTTTGAGCTGGCCGCAACACCGCAGGATGGCTTCAGGCCCTAATCTGGTTCCGGCACGGCACGCTGAGCCTTTGGTTAATTCCTCTTCCTGGTGGGAAATGAGAGTTAAATTTGCCCGTCCAGACACCTCCAGCTAGTCTCTCATTGGTTCTCGCTATTCCTGTTCATCTTCCGCAGAAATTGCAAACTGGGCCAAACAGGAGGTTAAAGGCGCTGACTCTCCAAGTCGGGAGAGTGTTAGTAAAGCGTCTGGAATGTTGCACCCGAGTACCAGGGTACGAAAACTGAGACATATTTGAACACGTCTCTCGATCTCATGGTTGATCATACTCTGGGTTCCACATGCATGTTTTAGCTGTAGGAAGAATACCTTAAACCTGGGTAGTTGAAACCCGTGGAATGGGTACCATGCAATATGACTTCAAAGGGTCTTCATTTGCTCACCGAACCTCTCCAATCCTATCACTGCTGCGTTTATGCCCCTGTACACACGCTTGATTCTCTTTTGGAGATATAGCAATCCATAGGTTTTAAGATACTTACTAGTCAGGTACATTCTTAGGCGTTTAATATGGGGTGTTGAGTCCATTTCGTTGAGCAAGGAGTAGCTCTTGTCTATTCCATATTTGGCTTAAGGAACTTTATCTGTGCTCATTTCAATCTCTGGTTTTATGCAGCACCCCAACTCACCTTTACCCTTAAGCAAGCATAAGTTGGTTTTCTAAATTTGAGACCCTGTTCTGTTCTGTAATTCAGTTCCTGTGTAGCCAAGTTTACATTCCGTGTATTACTGATACCTTATGATGTTTCATTTTCTGTGTGACTTATTTCAGTTAGAATCATCATACCTGAATCCACTCATTGTGCTGCTAAGGGCCTGATGACATAGATTTCATTGCTGAGTGATATTGCTTTGCAAGTAAATACCACAACTTCTTTATCCATTTTTCACTTTCTGCGATGTTGAACTTGTACTGTAAACGAGGTTCTTGTAAACAGAGCCGTTCCAAACATTGTGGTGGCTGTGTCTTTTTGATTTTAATTTCCCTAAGCTATAGGACCATAAGTGGAAGTGCCCTAGGCTCTGTTGCTTTGTTTTTTAGATGTTTCAGGAAACACCATACACTTCTCCCGAGTGTCTGTTGGCAATTTACAACCCGCCCATCAGCATAACAAGGCTCCCAGTTCTCCATGGCCTGTCCTGCCTTGCTGGATTTTACACTTTTTTCAGATGGCCCTTTTGACCGGGGGGAAGTGAGACTTCATTGTAGTGCAGATTTCCTTTGCAAGCTTGCTTGGTTGGCCAAAAAGGGCGTATGCGTTTTTTCCTGAATATATTCAGGAAAAAACGCATACGCCCTTTTTGGCCAAGTGCATCATTGTGGACGTTCTGCCTCTTTTCCTATGCTTTCAATGCAATTCCAGTCTACCTCCTGAAATCGGTTTCCTGCAATTCTGCCCCTCTTTCAAGTCCTCTTGGCAGCCTTACTTCAGTATATTTTTGGACGATAGCTGTCATTTATAACTCTGCAGGTTTGTGAATTACAGTGCCCCTGAGCTCCTTTCTTCAACTCGCTTTCTTTTGAGCTGGCCGCAACACCGCAGGATGGCTTCAGGCCCTAATCTGGTTCCGGCACGGCACGCTGAGCCTTTGGTTAATTCCTCTTCCTGGTGGGAAATGAGAGTTAAATTTGCCCGTCCAGACACCTCCAGCTAGTCTCTCATTGGTTCTCGCTATTCCTGTTCATCTTCCGCAGAAATTGCAAACTGGGCCAAACAGGAGGTTAAAGGCGCTGACTCTCCAAGTCGGGGGAGTGTTAGTAAAGCGTCTGGAATGTTGCACCCGAGTACCAGGGTACGAAAACTGAGACATATTTGAACACGTCTCTCGATCTCATGGTTGATCATACTCTGGGTTCCACATGCATGTTTTAGCTGTAGGAAGAATACCTTAAACCTGGGTAGTTGAAACCCGTGGAATGGGTACCATGCAATATGACTTCAAAGGGTCTTCATTTGCTCACCGAACCTCTCCAATCCTATCACTGCTGCGTTTATGCCCCTGTACACACGCTTGATTCTCTTTTGGAGATATAGCAATCCATAGGTTTTAAGATACTTACTAGTCAGGTACATTCTTAGGCGTTTAATATGGGGTGTTGAGTCCATTTCGTTGAGCAAGGAGTAGCTCTTGTCTATTCCATATTTGGCTTAAGGAACTTTATCTGTGCTCATTTCAATCTCTGGTTTTATGCAGCACCCCAACTCACCTTTCACCTTAAGCAAGCATAAGTTGGTTTTCTAAATTTGAGACACTGTTCTGTTTTGAAATTCAGTTCCTGTGTAGCCAAGTTTACATTCCGTGTATTACTGATATCTTATGATGTTTCTTTTTCTGTGTGACTTATTTCAGTTAGAATCATCATACCTGAATCCACTCATTGTGCTGCTAAGGGCCTGATGACATAGATTTCATTGCTGAGTGATATTGCTTTGTAAGTAAATACCAAAAGTTCTTTATCCATTTTTCACTTTCTGCGATGTTGAACTTGTACTGTAAACGAGGTTCTTGTAAACAGAGGCGTCCCAAACTTTGGGGTGGCTGTGTCTTTTTGATTTTAATTTCCCTAAGCTATAGGACCATAAGTGGAAGTGCCCTAGGCTCTGTTGCTTTGTTTTTCAGATGTTTCAGGAAACACCATACACTTCTCCCGAGTGTCTCTTGGCAATTTACATCCCGCCCAGCAGCATAACAAGGCTCCCAGTTCTCCATGGCCTGTCCTGCCTTGCTGGATTTTACACTTTTTTCAGATGGCCCTTTTGACCGGGGGGAAGTGAGACTTCATTGTAGTGCAGATTTCCTTTGCAAGCTTGCTTGGTTGGCCAAAAAGGGCGTATGCGTTTTTTCCTGAATATATTCAGGAAAAAACGCATACGCCCTTTTTGGCCAAGTGCATCATTGTGGACGTTCTGCCTCTTTTCCTATGCTTTCAATGCAATTCCAGTCTACCTCCTGAAATCGGTTTCCTGCAATTCTGCCCCTCTTTCAAGTCCTCTTGGCAGCCTTACTTCACTATATTTTTGGACGATAGCTGTCATTTATAACTCTGCAGGTTTGTGAATTACAGTGCCCCTGAGCTACTTTCTTCAACTCGCTTTCTTTTGAGCTGGCCGCAACACCGCAGGATGGCTTCAGGCTCTAATCTGGTTCCGGCACGGCACACTGAGCCTTTGGTTATTTCCTCTTCCTGGTGGGAAATGAGAGTTAAATTTGCCCGTCCAGACAACTCCAGCTAGTCTCTCATTGGTTCTCCTTATTCCTGTTCATCTTCCGCAGAAATTGCAAACTGGGCCAAACAGGAGGTTAAAGGCGCTGACTCTCCAAGTCGGGAGAGTGTTAGTAAAGAATCTGGAATGTTGCACCCGAGTACCAGGGGAGGAAAACTGAGACATATTTGAACACGTCTCCCATTCACACGGTTGATCATACTCTGGGTTCCACATGCATGTTTTAGCTGAAGGAAGAATACCTTAAACCTGGAGAGTTGAGACCCGTGGAATGGGTACCATGCAATATGACTTCAAAGGGTCTTCATTTGCTCACCGAACCTCTCCAATCCTATCACTGCTGCGTTTATGCCCCTGTACACACGCTTGATTCTCTTTTGGAGACATAGCAATCCATAGGTTTTAAGATACTTACTAGTCAGGTACATTCTTAGGCGTTTAATATGGGGTGTTGAGTCCATTTCGTTGAGCAAGGAGTAGCTCTTGTCTATTCCATATTTGGCTTAAGGAACTTTATCTGTGCTCATTTCAATCTCTGGTTTTATGCAGCACCCCAACTCACCTTTCCCCTTAAGCAAGCATAAGTTGGTTTTCTAAATTTGAGACCCTGTTCTGTTTTGGAATTCAGTTCCTGTGTATCCAAGTTTACATTCCGTGTATTACTGATATCTTATGATGTTTCTTTTTCTGTGTGACTTATTTCAGTTAGAATCATCATACCTGAATCCACTCATTGTGCTGCTAAGGGCCTGATGACATAGATTTCATTGCTGAGTGATATTGCTTTGTAAGTAAATACCAAAAGTTCTTTATCCATTTTTCACTTTCTGCGATGTTGAACTTGTACTGTAAACGAGGTTCTTGTAAACAGAGCCGTTCCAAACATTGTGGTGGCTGTGTCTTTTTGATTTTAATTTCCCTAAGCTATAGGACCATAAGTGGAAGTGCCCTAGGCTCTGTTGCTTTGTTTTTTAGATGTTTCAGGAAACACCATACACTTCTCCCGAGTGTCTGTTGGCAATTTACATCCCGCCCATCAGCATAACAAGGCTCCCAGTTCTCCATGGCCTGTCCTGCCTTGCTGGATTTTACACTTTTTTCAGATGGCCCTTTTGACCACGGGGAAGTGAGACTTCATTGTAGTGCAGATTTCCTTTGCAAGCTTGCTTGGTTGGCCAAAAAGGGCGTATGCGTTTTTTCCTGAATATATTCAGGAAAAAACGCATACGCCCTTTTTGGCCAAGTGCATCATTGTGGACGTTCTGCCTCTTTTCCTATGCTTTCAATGCAATTCCAGTCTACCTCCTGAAATCGGTTTCCTGCAATTCTGCCCCGCTTTCAAGTCCTCTTGGCAGCCTTACTTCAGTATATTTTTGGACGATAGCTGTCATTTATAACTCTGCAGGTTTGTGAATTACAGTGCCCCTGAGCTCCTTTCTTCAACTCGCTTTCTTTTGAGCTGGCCGCAACACCGCAGGATGGCTTCAGGCCCTAATCTGGTTCCGGCACGGCACGCTGAGCCTTTGGTTAATTCCTCTTCCTGGTGGGAAATGAGAGTTAAATTTGCCCGTCCAGACACCTCCAGCTAGTCTCTCATTGGTTCTCGCTATTCCTGTTCATCTTCCGCAGAAATTGCAAACTGGGCCAAACAGGAGGTTAAAGGCGCTGACTCTCCAAGTCGGGAGAGTGTTAGTAAAGCGTCTGGAATGTTGCACCCGAGTACCAGGGTACGAAAACTGAGACATATTTGAACACGTCTCTCGATCTCATGGTTGATCATACTCTGGGTTCCACATGCATGTTTTAGCTGTAGGAAGAATACCTTAAACCTGGGTAGTTGAAACCCGTGGAATGGGTACCATGCAATATGACTTCAAAGGGTCTTCATTTGCTCACCGAACCTCTCCAATCCTATCACTGCTGCGTTTATGCCCCTGTACACACGCTTGATTCTCTTTTGGAGATATAGCAATCCATAGGTTTTAAGATACTTACTAGTCAGGTACATTCTTAGGCGTTTAATATGGGGTGTTGAGTCCATTTCGTTGAGCAAGGAGTAGCTCTTGTCTATTCCATATTTGGCTTAAGGAACTTTATCTGTGCTCATTTCAATCTCTGGTTTTATGCAGCACCCCAACTCACCTTTACCCTTAAGCAAGCATAAGTTGGTTTTCTAAATTTGAGACCCTGTTCTGTTCTGTAATTCAGTTCCTGTGTAGCCAAGTTTACATTCCGTGTATTACTGATACCTTATGATGTTTCATTTTCTGTGTTACTTATTTCAGTTAGAATCATCATACCTGAATCCACTCATTGTGCTGCTAAGGGCCTGATGACATAGATTTCATTGCTGAGTGATATTGCTTTGCAAGTAAATACCACAACTTCTTTATCCATTTTTCACTTTCTGCGATGTTGAACTTGTACTGTAAACGAGGTTCTTGTAAACAGAGCCGTTCCAAACATTGTGGTGGCTGTGTCTTTTTGATTTTAATTTCCCTAAGCTATAGGACCATAAGTGGAAGTGCCCTAGGCTCTGTTGCTTTGTTTTTTAGATGTTTCAGGAAACACCATACACTTCTCCCGAGTGTCTGTTGGCAATTTACAACCCGCCCATCAGCATAACAAGGCTCCCAGTTCTCCATGGCCTGTCCTGCCTTGCTGGATTTTACACTTTTTTCAGATGGCCCTTTTGACCGGGGGGAAGTGAGACTTCATTGTAGTGCAGATTTCCTTTGCAAGCTTGCTTGGTTGGCCAAAAAGGGCGTATGCGTTTTTTCCTGAATATATTCAGGAAAAAACGCATACGCCCTTTTTGGCCAAGTGCATCATTGTGGACGTTCTGCCTCTTTTCCTATGCTTTCAATGCAATTCCAGTCTACCTCCTGAAATCGGTTTCCTGCAATTCTGCCCCTCTTTCAAGTCCTCTTGGCAGCCTTACTTCAGTATATTTTTGGACGATAGCTGTCATTTATAACTCTGCAGGTTTGTGAATTACAGTGCCCCTGAGCTCCTTTCTTCAACTCGCTTTCTTTTGAGCTGGCCGCAACACCGCAGGATGGCTTCAGGCCCTAATCTGGTTCCGGCACGGCACGCTGAGCCTTTGGTTAATTCCTCTTCCTGGTGGGAAATGAGAGTTAAATTTGCCCGTCCAGACACCTCCAGCTAGTCTCTCATTGGTTCTCGCTATTCCTGTTCATCTTCCGCAGAAATTGCAAACTGGGCCAAACAGGAGGTTAAAGGCGCTGACTCTCCAAGTCGGGGGAGTGTTAGTAAAGCGTCTGGAATGTTGCACCCGAGTACCAGGGTACGAAAACTGAGACATATTTGAACACGTCTCTCGATCTCATGGTTGATCATACTCTGGGTTCCACATGCATGTTTTAGCTGTAGGAAGAATACCTTAAACCTGGGTAGTTGAAACCCGTGGAATGGGTACCATGCAATATGACTTCAAAGGGTCTTCATTTGCTCACCGAACCTCTCCAATCCTATCACTGCTGCGTTTATGCCCCTGTACACACGCTTGATTCTCTTTCGGAGACATAGCAATCCATAGGTTTTAAGATACTTACTAGTCAGGTACATTCTTAGGCGTTTAATATGGGGTGTTGAGTCCATTTCGTTGAGCAAGGAGTAGCTCTTGTCTATTCCATATTTGGCTTAAGGAACTTTATCTGTGCTCATTTCAATCTCTGGTTTTATGCAGCACCCCAACTCACCTTTACCCTTAAGCAAGCATAAGTTGGTTTTCTAAATTTGAGACCCTGTTCTGTTCTGTAATTCAGTTCCTGTGTAGCCAAGTTTACATTCCGTGTATTACTGATACCTTATGATGTTTCATTTTCTGTGTGACTTATTTCAGTTAGAATCATCATACCTGAATCCACTCATTGTGCTGCTAAGGGCCTGATGACATAGATTTCATTGCTGAGTGATATTGCTTTGCAAGTAAATACCACAACTTCTTTATCCATTTTTCACTTTCTGCGATGTTGAACTTGTACTGTAAACGAGGTTCTTGTAAACAGAGCCGTTCCAAACATTGTGGTGGCTGTGTCTTTTTGATTTTAATTTCCCTAAGCTATAGGACCATAAGTGGAAGTGCCCTAGGCTCTGTTGCTTTGTTTTTTAGATGTTTCAGGAAACACCATACACTTCTCCCGAGTGTCTGTTGGCAATTTACAACCCGCCCATCAGCATAACAAGGCTCCCAGTTCTCCATGGCCTGTCCTGCCTTGCTGGATTTTACACTTTTTTCAGATGGCCCTTTTGACCGGGGGGAAGTGAGACTTCATTGTAGTGCAGATTTCCTTTGCAAGCTTGCTTGGTTGGCCAAAAAGGGCGTATGCGTTTTTTCCTGAATATATTCAGGAAAAAACGCATACGCCCTTTTTGGCCAAGTGCATCATTGTGGACGTTCTGCCTCTTTTCCTATGCTTTCAATGCAATTCCAGTCTACCTCCTGAAATCGGTTTCCTGCAATTCTGCCCCTCTTTCAAGTCCTCTTGGCAGCCTTACTTCAGTATATTTTTGGACGATAGCTGTCATTTATAACTCTGCAGGTTTGTGAATTACAGTGCCCCTGAGCTCCTTTCTTCAACTCGCTTTCTTTTGAGCTGGCCGCAACACCGCAGGATGGCTTCAGGCCCTAATCTGGTTCCGGCACGGCACGCTGAGCCTTTGGTTAATTCCTCTTCCTGGTGGGAAATGAGAGTTAAATTTGCCCGTCCAGACACCTCCAGCTAGTCTCTCATTGGTTCTCGCTATTCCTGTTCATCTTCCGCAGAAATTGCAAACTGGGCCAAACAGGAGGTTAAAGGCGCTGACTCTCCAAGTCGGGGGAGTGTTAGTAAAGCGTCTGGAATGTTGCACCCGAGTACCAGGGGAGGAAAACTGAGACATATTTCAACACGTCTCTCGTTCACACGGTTGATCATACTCAGGGTTCCACATGCATGTTGTAGCTGAAGGAAGAATCCCTTAAACCTGGAGAGTTGAGACCCGTGTAATGGGTACCATGCAATATGACATCAAAGGGTCTTCATTTGCTCACCGAACCTCTCCAATCCTATCACTGCTGCGTTTATGCCCCTGTACACATGCTTGATTCTCTTTCGGAGACATAGCAATCCATAGGTTTTAAGATACTTACTAGTCAGGTACATTCTTAGGCGTTTAATATGCGGTGTTGAGTCCATTTCGTTGAGCAAGGAGTAGCTCTTGTCTATTCCATATTTGGCTTAAGGAACTTTATCTGTGCTCATTTCAATCTCTGGTTTTATGCAGCACCCCAACTCACCTTTCCCCTTAAGCAAGCATAAGTTGTTTTTCTAAATTTGAGACCCTGTTCTGTTCTGTAATTCAGTTCCTGTGTAGCCAAGTTTACATTCCGTGTATTAGTGATATCTTATGATGTTTCTTTTTCTGTGTGACTTATTTCAGTTAGAATCATCGTACCTGAATCCACTCATTATGCTGCTATGGGCCTGGTGACATAGATTTCATTGCTGAGTGATACTGCATTGTACGTAAGTACCACAAGTTCTTTATCCATTTTTCACTTTCTGTGATATTGAACTTGTACGGTAAACGAGGTTCTTGTAAACAGAGGCGTCCCAAACTTTGGGGTGGCTGTGTCTTTTTGATTTTAATTTCCCTAAGCTATAGGACCATAAGTGGAAGTGCCCTAGGCTCTGTTGCTTTGTTTTTTAGATGTTTCAGGAAACACCATACACTTCTCCCGAGTGTCTGTTGGCAATTTACATCCCGCCCATCAGCATAACAAGGCTCCCAGTTCTCCATGGCCTGTCCTGCCTTTCTGGATTTTACACTTTTTTCAGATGGCCCTTTTGACCGGGGGGAAGTGAGACTTCATTGTAGTGCAGATTTCCTTTGCAAGCTTGCTTGGTTGGCCAAAAAGGACGTATGCGTTTTTTCCTGAATATATTCAGGAAAAAACGCATACGTCCTTTTTGGCCAAGTGCATCATTGTGGACGTTCTGCCTCTTTTCCTATGCTTTCAATGCAATTCCAGTCTACCTCCTGAAATCGGTTTCCTGCAATTCTGCCCCACTTTCAAGTCCTCTTGGCAGCCTTACTTCAGTATATTTTTGGACGATAGCTGTCATTTATAACTCTGCAGGTTTGTGAATTACAGTGCCCCTGAGCTCCTTTCTTCAACTCGCTTTCTTTTGAGCTGGCCGCAACACCGCAGGATGGCTTCAGGCCCTAATCTGGTTCTGGCACGGCACGCTGAGCCTTTGGTTAATTCCTCTTCCTAGTGGGAAATGAGAGTTAAATTTGCCCGTCCAGACACCTCCAGCTAGTCTCTCATTGGTTCTCGCTATTCCTGTTCATCTTCCGCAGAAATTGCAAACTGGGCCAAACAGGAGGTTAAGGGGACTGAGTCTCCAATTCGGGAGGGTGTTAGTAAAGCGTCTGGAATGTTGCACCCGAGTACCAGGGTACGAAAACTGTGACATATTTGAACACGTCTGCCGTTCACACGGTTGATCATACTCTGGGTTCCACATGCAAGTTTTAGCTGAAGGAAGAATACCTTAAACCTGGAGAGTTGAGACCCGTGTAATGGGTACCATGCAATATGACTTCAAAGGGTCTTCATTTGCTCACCGAACCTCTCCAATCCTATCACTGCTGCGTTTATACCCCTGTACACACGCTTGATTCTCTTTCGGAGACATAGCAATCCATAGGATTTAAGATAATTACTAGTCAGGAACATTCTTAGGCGTTTAATATGGGGTGTTGAGTCCATTTCGTTGAGCAAGGAGTAGCTCTTGTCTATTCCATATTTGGCTTAAGGAACTTTATCTGTGCTCATTTCAATCTCTGGTTTTATGCAGCACCCCAACTCACCTTTCCCCTTAAGCAAGCATAAGTTGGTTTTCTAAATTTGAGACCCTGTTCTGTTTTGGAATTCAGTTCCTGTGTAGCCAAGTTTACATTCCGTGTATTAGTGATATCTTATGATGTTTCTTTTTCTGTGTGACTTATTTCAGTTAGAATCATCGTACCTGAATCCACTCATCATGCTGCTACGGGCCTGATGACATAGATTTCATTGCTGAGTGATACTGCATTGTACGTAAGTACCACAAGTTCTTTATCCATTTTTCTCTTTCTGTGATATTGAACTTGTACTGTAAACGAGGTTCTTGTAAACAGAGGCGTCCCAAACTTTGGGGTGGCTGTGTCTTTTTGATTTTAATTTCCCTAAGCTATAGGACCATAAGTGGAAGTGCCCTAGGCTCTGTTGCTTTGTTTTTTAGATGTTTCAGGAAACACCATACACTTCTCCCGAGTGTCTGTTGGCAATTTACATCCCGCCCCTCAGCATAACAAGGCTCCCAGTTCTCCATGGCCTGTCCTGCCTTTCTGGATTTTACACTTTTTTCAGATGGCCCTTTTGACCGGGGGGAAGTGAGACTTCATTGTATTGCAGATTTCCTTTGCAAGCTTGCTTGGTTGGCCAAAAAGGGCGTATGCGTTTTTTCCTGAATATATTCAGAAAAAAACGCATACGCACTTTTTGGCCAAGTGCATCATTGTGGACGTTCTGCCTCTTTTCCTATGCTTTCAATGCAATTCCAGTCTACCTCCTGAAATCGGTTTCCTGCAATTCTGCCCCACTTTCAACTCCTCTTGGCAGCCTTACTTCAGTATAATTTTGGACGATAGCTGTCATTTATAACTCTGCAGGTTTGTGAATTACAGTGCCCCTGAGCTCATTTCTTCAACTCGCTGTGTTGTGAGCTGGCCGCAACACCGGAGGATGGCTTCAGGCCGTAATCTGGTTCCGGCACGGCACGCTGAGCCTTTGGTTAATTCCTCTTCCTAGTGGGAAATGAGAGATAATTTGCTCGTCTAGACACCTCCAGCTAGTCTCTCATTGGTTCTCCCTATTCCTGTTCATCTTCCGCAGAAATTGAAAACTGGGCCAAACAGGAAGTTAAAGGGACTGACTCTCCAAGTCGGGAGAGTGTTAGTAAAGCGTCTGGAATGTTGCACCCGAGTACCAGGTGACGAAAACTGAGACATATTTGAACACGTCTCCCGATCACATGGTTGATCATACTCTAGGTTCCACATGCATGTTTTAGCTGAAGGAAGAATACCTTAAACCTGGAGAGTTGAGGCCCTTGGAATGGGTACCATGCAATATGACTTCAAAGGGTATTCATTTGCTCACCGAACCTCTCCAATCCTTTCACTGCTGCGTTTATGCCCCTGTACACACGCTTGATTCTCTTTCGGAGACATAGCAATCCATAGGTTTTAAGATACTTACTAGTCAGGTACATTCTTAGGCGTTTAATATGGGGTGTTGAGTCCATTTCGTTGAGCAAGGAGTAGCTCTTGTCTATTCCATATTTGGCTTAAGGAACTTTATCTGTGCTCATTTCAATCTCTGGTTTTATGCAGCACCCCAACTCACCTTTCCCCTTAAGCAAGCATAAGTTGGTTTTCTCAATTTGAGACCCTGTTATGTTTTGTAATTCAGTTCCTCTGTAGCGAAGTTTACATTCCATGTATTAGTGATATTTATTGATGTTTCTTTTTCTGTGTGACTTATTTCAGTTAGAATCACCATACCCGAATCCACTCATTGTGCTGCTAAGGGCCTGGTGACATAGATTTCATTGCTGAGTGACATTGCATTGTACTTGAGTACCCAAACTTCTTTATCCATTTTTCACTTTCTGTGATATTGAACTTGTACTGTAAACGAGGTTCTTGTAAACAGAGCCGTCCCAAACTTTGGGGTGGCTGTGTCTTTTTGATTTTAATTTCCCTAAGCTATAGGACCATAAGTGGAAGTGCGCTAGGCTCTGTTGCTTTGTTTTTTAGATGTTTCAGGAAACACCATACACTTCTCCCGAGTGTCTGTTGGCAATATACATCCCGCCCATCAGCATAACAAGGCTCCCAGTTCTCCATGGCCTGTCCTGCCTTTCTGGGTTTTACACTTTTTTCAGATGGCCCTTTTGACCTGGGGGAAGTGAGACTTCATTGTAGTGCCGATTTCCTTTGCAGGTTTGCTTGGTTGGCCAAAAAGGGCGTATGCGTTTTTTCCTGAATATATTCAGGAAAAAACGCATACACCCTTTTTGTCCAAGTGCATCATTGTCGAGGTTCTGACTCTCTTCATATGTTTTCAATGCAATTCCAGTCTACCTCCTGAAATTGGTTTCCTGCAATTCTGCCTTGCTTTCATTGCCTCTTCATAGCCTTACCTCAATATATTTTTTGAATATAGTTGGCCTTTATAACTCTGCAGGTTTTTGAATTGCAGTGGCCCTTAGCTCCATTTTTCAGCTCTTATTTTTGTGGTCTTGCCCCATAACCACAGGATTCCTTGAAGCCCTATTTTTCTTCTGGGGCACCTTGCTGTGCCTTTGGTTAATTCTTCTTACTGATGTGACATTAGAGTGACATGTGCCCATTGAAACCGCTACAGCTAGTTTCTCACTGGTTCCCCCTATTCCCATTCATCCTCTGCACTAACTGCAGACTGTGCGATACCAGAACTTAAAGGCATTGACTCCATGTGGGGATGTTGTTAGTAAAGCGGCTGGAATGTCGATCTGGAGCCCCAGGAGAGGAAAAATGAGGTGCGTTTTAGAAACCTTTCCCGATCATATGGTATACCAGTCGCTGGGTTTCCCAAGCATGGTTTAGCTGTAGGAAGATTCCCTTCAACCTGGAGTGTTGGGACCCTTGGACTGAGTAGCATGAAGTATTGCATTAAACTTTCGGCAGTTGCTCACCAAAGCTCACCAATCCTCTCAGCCCCAAGTGTCCAGCCTTATGTCTTATCCAGCTGTGGGTTTATATGTGGTCAATCCAGGTTACATCACAGCCCCTGAGCGAATTTTGTAAGAATTTTTCTCTTTCATTGTTTCAGCGTTTTCTTTTTAAAATTTATTTCTATAATGAGGTTTAGCTGATTTTCACTGCTGTGTTTGTGCCGCTCTGCACACACTTGATTCCCTTATGGAGATATATCAATACATGGGTTTTAAGATTCTTATTACTCAGATATATTTCTCTGCGGTGTATAGGGTGTGTTGAGGCCAGTTCATTGAGCAAGGTGTAGATCTTGTCTAATACCTATTTGGTTTATTGAACGGTATCTGTGCTAATTTCAAACTCTGGTTTTATGCATCACCCCACCTCTCCTTTCCCCTTAAGCTGACATAAGTGTGTTTTCTAAATGTGAGACACTGTTCTGTTCTGTAATTCATTTCTTGTGCAGCCATATTTACCCTCCCTCTATAAGTGATATCTTATGATATGTTTCTTTTTCTGTTTGACTTATTTCAAGTAGTATTATCGGACCTAAATCCACTCTTTATCCTTCTACTAGCCTTATTACATTGATTTCATGGTGAAGAGATATTCCATTGTACATAAGTACCACATCTTCTTTATCCATTGTTCTCTTTCCTGGGATATTTAAGGTGTACTGAAGTTGAGGTTCTTGTAAACAGAGTAGCCCTAAACTGTGGTGTGCTTGTGTCTTGTTGATTTTTAGACTTCCCTAGATATACTCCCATGATTGGAAGTGTCCTATGCTCTGTAGCTCTGTTTTTTAGATGATTTAGGAACCACCATACACTTCTCCAGAGTGGCTCTCGGCAGTTCACACACTGCCCATCAGCGTATAAAGGCTCCCTGTTCTCCATGGCCTGTCCTGCATTTCTGGTTTTTACAATTTTTTAGGATGGCCCTTTTGACCGGTGGGAAGTGAGACTTCTTTGTTGTGCACATTTGCATTGCTTGTTTGCTTCGTTGCCCATAAAGTGCGTATGCGTTTTTTCCTGGATATAATCAGGAAAAAACGCATACGCCCTTTTGGGCCAACTGCATCATTGTCGAAATTCTGCCGCTTTTCATGTGCGTTAAAGACGAGTCCAATCTATCTCTTGAAATCTGTTTCTTGCAATTCTGTCTTGCATTCAGATCCTCTTCTTTGCCTTACCTCAACATATTTTTGGACATTAGTTTTCATTTATAACTCTGCAGGTTTGTGAATTGCAGTGACCCTGAGCTCCATTTTTTAAGTTGCTCTTTTGTGAGCTGGCCACAAACCCACAGGATTGCTTCCGGCCCTATTTTGGCTCTGGCGAGGCAGGCTGAGCCTTTCTTTAATTCTTATTCTTAATGGGAAATTAGAGTGATATGTGCCCGTCCAAACCCCTACAACTATTCTCTCATTGGTTCCCCCTCTTCCCGTTCATCCTCCTCACAATTTGCAAAATGTGTGAAACAAAAGTTTAAATGTGCTGATTCTCCAAGTGGGGAGATTCTAAGTAACGTGGCTGGAATGGTGAACAGGAGCACCAGGAGAGGATAAATGAGGTGCATTTTAGACACATCTCCCGATCACATGGTGTACAGTCCTCTGGGTTTTCCATGCATGTTTTAGCTGTAGGAAGATCCCTTGAACCTGCAGATTTGGGACCCATTGAATGGGTACCAGGTAGTATTACTTTAAAGGGTGTGCATTTCCTCACCCAACCTCACATTTCTCTTAGCGCAAACAGTTTCCAGCCTTATGTCTCATCTTGCTGTGGGTCTAGATGTGTTCAATCCATGTTGCATCACCGTCCCTGAGGAAAAGTTGTAAGAGGTTTTCTCTGTCTCTCTGTCGTTTATTTTTTTCAATTTATTACTATATTGGTTACAGCTGATTTTCAAAGCTCTGTTTCTTGCTGCTGTACATCCACTTGATTCACGTACAGAGAGTCATCAATAAATTCTTTTTCAGATTCTTACCAGTCGTATATATTCTTTTCCGGTGACTTGAGTGTGCTGAGTGCAGTTCTTTTAGCTACCGTGTAGGTCTTGTTGATTATCAGTTTGGTATTTGGAATGGTATCTTTGCTAATTTCAACCTCCTGGATGATGCCTCACCCCTCCCCACCTTTCCCGTTTAGCAGCCTTATGCGTGTTTTCTACATATTTGACTATGTTTTTGTTTTGTAATTTATTTCATGTGTAGCCATTTTGGATTCCACCTTTAAGTGATATCTTATGATATGTGTCTTTTTCTTTTTGAATTCTGTCACTTAGAATGATCATACGTAACTCCTCCGGAGTTGTTACAACTGGCCATATTTCATTGATTTCCAGGCTGAATAATATTCCACTCTACCTAAGTACCACATCTCTATCCATTTTTTCCCTCCAGAGACATTTAAGTTATATCCTAGTCGAGGATCTTTTAAACAGAGAGGGGGTAAACATTGGGGTGCCTGTGTCCTCTCGATTTTTGTTTTTCCCAAGATATACGCCCATGAGTGCAAGTGCCCTATGCTCTGTAGCTCATTTTTTAGATGTTTTAGTAAACACAATACACTTTTCCAGAATGGCCGTTGGCAATATACATTTCCACTATAAGTCTCACAGGGCTCCCTCTTCTCGTTGCCCTGTCCTGCATTTCTGTTGTTTACGCTTTATGAGGATGGCTCTACTGACTGATGCGAAGTGATATCTTTTGTAGTATTGACTTCCAGTGCCCACCTGTTTGGTTGGCTAAAAAAGTGTATGCCCTTTTCTTGAATATATACAGAAAAAAACGCATGCACCCTTTTTGGCCAACTGCAATGTTGGCAATGTTCAGCTCCTTTTCTTGTGCTTAATGGCGAGTCCTTTCTACCTCCTCAAATCCCTTTCCTGCCATTCTCCCTTGCTTACAAGTCCTTTTCTCTGACTTTCCTCAAGACATTTTTCAGTGATGGATATTTTCAACTCTGCAGTTTTGTGAATTTTACTGCCCCTGAGTTCCATTGTTCAACTTGTGTTTATGGGAACTGGCCACAAAGCAGCGGGATTTCCTCAAGCCCTATACTGTTTCCATGGGCAACCCTAGCCTTTGGTCAATTCGTCTTCCTGATTGGAAATTAGAGTGACATGTGCCTGTCTGAACACCTAGGACTTGTCTCTCATTGTTCCTCATCCTTCTGCTTCATCCTCTGGACAAATTCCAAACTGTACGCAACAGGATGTTGACAGTGCTGACATCTCCAAGTGGGGAGACTGTTAGTAAAGACGCTGGAGGGGTGAACCCGAGCACCAGGAGATGAGGAGATGAGATGCCTTTTCCAAACTCTTCCCGATCAGATGGTATACCATCCTCTGGGTGTGACAGACATGTTTTAGCAGTAGGAAGAGTCCCATTCATGTAAGGAGAACACCAGGGCTTTTTCAAAATCAGTGTCTCCCCGAAACCCAAACTGGGGAATTTTTTAAGCTACGGCTACACATATGTTCATTAAGGGCCTTGGGAAGTAGGCAGAGTCCAAACTTTAGATGATTGAAGTCTTCAGGGTCAGAAGCACTCACCACCAGCTTCCCTTAGGCTACACTTTAACTATCATTGATAGATGATGTCAATAAAAATATCTATTCTTTTTCAGATTATTTCCCCTTATAGGTTATTGCAAAATGTTGAGTGTAGTTCCCTGTGCTATACAGTAGTTCCTTGTTGATGATCTATTTTATACATAGCAGTGTGTATGTGTTAATTCCAAACTGTTAATTTATCCCTCCTCCCACCTTTCCCCTTTGGTAATAATAAATTATAAGATTTTATACTTCTCAGAAATGGGGGAGCTGAAAGAGAGGTATCATTTTCAATGGAAAAGCATTTAAAACAAGATTGAAGGTTTAACCAAGATTATTAGATGTACATCCTTGGAAAGAAATCACTTCGTTTCTCTAATATTGACCTGACAAATAAGACAAACCTTTTCACTGAACTTGCTTATAAAAAGTGATGGAAATATCAAATGGAAGTGTTAGAAACATCTTATTTTACCCGAGCCTTATACACTGTTCTATGTTAACTACAGTTTGGCTCACACATCTGTTCATTGAGGTTACAATAGTCTCAATTTCTGTTACTGATCCTCCAGAGTGGACCCCAACAAGTGTCCCCCTGCCCAGTGTCATTGGGGCCAACAGATCGAGACTGAGTTTGGTTCACAAGCAAAGGAAACTTTATATTTTGATCAGAGAATGGAGAGGTGAGAGCATGCACTACCCCGTGGGCTGTGGGCTGGGCTGCTGTGTAGAGATCCTGTCAGAGTCAGTGGGAGGGAGGGAGGCGGCGGAGCTCTCGAGGGCCGGGTTGGCTGTAGCTCAGGCTCTATATCGTGGAGTCTGCACTGGGCCCCAGGAGCTGAGGTGTCGACCCAGCCATTCTGCACTAGGAAATCTGGTCTGAAGTGCCGGGTGTGGAACCTCTGCATGCGGGACCCTAGGAGCACGTGAAATTAGACAAAGCACAAAGGATAAAAAAGGTTAGACTTGACTTTATTGCCCAGATTCTATTTTTATCTCCCAGGGATTTTTAATGGGCTTTGCTGGGGACAAACCCCTCCTCTGCCTTTTGTCCCGTTCCTCATTCTTGGAGTGCTGAGGGTGCAGACCCTTCTTCTGTAACTGCTGAGTGCTGAGTTGGGAGCCCTCATACCCTGGGGCGAGGGTCAGAGCTTCTCCCCAGCAGCCTCCCGGTGACGTTGATTGTCCCCAGGACCCCTGCCTCCCTGCTCGTCCACCTGAGCACCAGCATTGGAAGTGTTATAGATTCTAATGACCTTTAAGGGTCCAGGAAAGAGATGTGCAGAGACGCTGTGGGGGCCGGTTTCACCCCGCCCCACATTTGTTCGGCCACCTTAGGCTGACCGTTTCTGCCAGCCTAGATGCTCTGACCAGTAGTCTGCGCTTTCTTCAATTAGGCCCCTGAATTAACGTACAAACAGCACCAGGTGTCAGAGCCCTGCCCGCTCAACTCCCAGACAGTCCAGGGTCAGTGGTGATAAGGACCATGATGGCTACTGAGTCAACAGCCTTTTGAAGTAAACAGGAGTACAGCCGGTCTTATTGGCCACCATCATCACGGTGTCTGTAGGCTTTTCTATGGTGACAGTGTGGTATACGGTTCCCCCGCCAAGATTATTAGCTCCCCTCTGGGTGCAGTAAGTCCTGCAAGCAGTAGTCTACTCTTTTGGGACACACTCTTGTTGTTTTATGAGAGAAACTCCAGGTCAAGTGATGTTCACACGAGTCGTCATGGTGCCCTGTTGCCCCCGGTTATCTCTCTGGATGTTGGAGTTGGAGGGCCTCCTCACTCGAGGTCGGTGTGCCCACGGAGCGAACCCTGCAACTTCAGGGCATGGTTGGTGGTTAGGATCACCACGTGGGGTCTTTTTCCCTTAGGAGGGAGGTGGCCTTTTGGGCTGCTGATTTCCAGGTTTTTAGATACCGCCAGTATCTTGGCCAGATGTGGCAGTGGGCCAAGCTCCTTAGTGACCGTAGCTTATCCTACCTGGATGGCATTCTTGCATTGTTCCATTTCAAGTGGTCCCAGTTTTTGCACTAATTCTCCAATGGCGATTCACCTTTCACCGGGAATGTAAAGGTCAAAGGGTTTAGCTAAATTAGGGAGTTCCAGGGCAAGGGTCTGAATTGACTGCTCTTTCCATTCTTGAAAGGCCACTTCTGGATTCTATTCAAAAGGATCATCATCTTTTCCTTTCAGTGTTTCATATAGAGGCCCAGCTAGTAGACTGTAGTTAGGGATCCAGAAGCAGCAAACCCTGGCCTCCCCAGGAACCCCTAAGCTGTCTTCTAGTTTTAGAAAGGGGTAAGGCTGAAAATGGTTTCTTCCCTTTCCTGGGATGGGCTTCTCTGACCTTCTGTGAGAATGAAGCCCAGGCAGGTCACCGCAGTCTGTGATATTTGAGCTTTTTCTTGGACAACTTCTATCCTTTATTGGCTTGGTAGTTCAGAGGCCTCCTTAGTAGGGCTGGCGATCAGAATGTCGTCTGCATATTGAAGGAGGGTTTCCTTTTCCAGAGGTAGAACTTTTAGGTCTTTAGCTAAGCTTTCCCCAAAGACGGTGTGGGAATTTTTGCACCCTTGGGTCCAGACGGCCCGGAAGTATTGTTTTAGTTGTATGTTGAGTCCTGCCACTCACAAGCCAAAATTTCTTGTGACTCTGGGACTAATGGAATACAAAAGAAGGCATCATTGAAGACTAATACAGAATACCATGTCCTGGTGGTTGGTAGAATGACCAGCAGGGTGTAGGAATTAGGAGCAACTGGAGGTATATCCTCGGTGGCTTCACTGACTGTCCTGACATCCTTTACCAGGTCCCCAGCAGCCCATGGGGCTCTCGTGGTCAGACCAATCCCAGAATATGGAGCTCACCTGGGCAGGTACCCCACCCCCACCCCAGCCCACGGGGCTCTCGTGGTCAGGCCCCTCCCAGGATACAGAGCTACCCTTGCAGGTACCATGGCAGGGCTGGGCACACAGGAACCGTGCACAGAGCCCTCATTGCAGAGCACCCCCAGCTCACCTGTCCCTCAGAGCTGACACAGAGCACCTCAGAGCAGGACTTGAACTAACAAACAGCAGCTGCGACAGGTCTGTGTCCCTGGGCATCACTTCGTGAGGCCTCCCTCCACCTGGTCTTCCAGAGACTTCCACTGCACCCAGGGCGCCAGGCCTCTGTCTCCAACCACCACCCACCCCTCCTCTCCCTGACTCCTGGGTTCCTCTCATTAGGAGAGGGTTTTCTTGAAGTTATCTCCCACTCATGGGCCAGATAAAATGATTAGAAAACAAGCCAAAGCTGCAGCCCCTTGTCTATCCTGACTCTCAGGAGCCCACACCTGTTCCTTGGACCTGGCCGTTCAGCAAGTTCCATTTTCTGCAACTGTGAGCCCCTGAGGGGTGATGATTGGCTGACCTGGGCAGCCTTACCGTGCCGGCCAGCCCTCCCCAGGTGTGCCTGGGTTGAGATCAATATAAATACCACTCCAGGCAGCAAGAGCCCCTGCAGCCGTGCCTGACGCCATTTTCTCTGCCCTGTCAGCAGTCTCGGGGCTGGGCTGGTGGGAGGGAGTGAGAGGCCACGGCTTTGTGGGTGGCCCAGTGTGAGTGGGGCTCTGCTGGACTTTCTGCAGCAGTTGCCAGGCTGCCACCTGCTAAAGAAGAGGATGTGTCACCCATACCTGCTGCTGGAATTTCTCCCTGGGCAGAGGTGAGGAAGGAAAAAAGCAGTGGGGGCAGGGACAGGACGGGTATCTCAGGCAGGGAAATGGAAATCTTCCAGAAGAGCACCCAGGGCCAGGACCATCCTGGCTGGCCTGCAGGCACCAAGTTGGCCGGCATGCTGTCACTCGTGTGGCTCTATGGCCCTTCCTCTAGGCTTTCAAGTCCTTGTATATATTCAGGTGTTTTACCTGGGACGGGTGGGAATAGTTCAGCAGCAACTGGCCTGGGGCTCAGCTCACGTTTACTCACAGATGCCTCGGCACGGTGCCCCAGCTTTGCAATGAGGACGCTTGTTGCGTGGGGGCTGCTGGCTGAATGGGAGACGATTCCCCACCACTGACCAACTTCAGAATTGTTTACAACTGGAGCAAGTGCCCTGATACGGTTTTCCTCTGTGTAACTGGTGGGTTCTGTGTTTTTTTCTCTTTTTCGTTTTTGGTTCAAGGTAGATTTTATTCCTCTTTTTTGTATTTACAGATATAAGCATGGAAATAATTTATTCATATAAATACATGTAAGTGCAGGGAATAATTGTTTTTTCTGTTTTATTTTTTAAATTTTATTTCTTTTTAATTTTGAATTTTATTTTATATTTTTATACAGCAGGTTCTTATTGGTTATCTATTTTATACATATAAATGTATACATGCCAATCCCAGTCTCTCAACTCGTCCCACCACCACCCCCCCAACAGCTTTCCCCCCTTGTTGTCCATACGTTTGTTGTCTACATCTGTTGCTCTATTTATGCCTTGCAAAATGGTTAATCTGTACAGTTTTTCTAGGTTCCACATATATGCATGAATATACAAGATTTGTTTTTCTCTTTCTGACTTACTTCACTCTGTATGACAGTCTCTAGATCCATCGACGTCTCTACAAATGACCCAATTTCATTCCTTTTCATGGCTTAGTAATATTCCATTTTATATATGTACCACAGCTTTATGCATTCGTCTGTCTGTGGGCATTTAGGTTGCTTCCATTACCTCGATATTGTAAATAGTGATGCAATGAACATTGCGGTGAATGACTCTTTTTGATTTATGGTTTTGTCTGGGTATATGTCCAGTACTGGGATTGCTGTATCATATGGTAATTCTATTGTTAGTTTCTTAAGAAATTCCATATTGTTCTCCATAATGACTGTATCAATTTATATTCCCAACAATAGTGGAAGAGGGTTCCTTTTCTCCACACCCTTTCCAGCATTTTTTGTTTGTAGATTTTCTATGATGCCTATTCTACCAGGTGTGAGGTGATACCTCATTGTTGAATCCATTTCGTTGAGCAAGGGGTAGGTCTTGTCTATTACATATTTGGCTTATGGAACGGTATCTGTGCTAATTTCAAACTCTGCTTTTATGCAGCACCCCAACTCACCTTCCCCCTTAAGCAGGCATAAGTTGGTTTTCTAAACTTGAGACCCTGTTCTGTT
This sequence comes from Grampus griseus, assembly GCF_964374135.1. Lineage (NCBI taxonomy): Eukaryota > Metazoa > Chordata > Mammalia > Artiodactyla > Delphinidae > Grampus > Grampus griseus. The sequence goes on along the minus strand of NW_028133354.1, from coordinate 707,273 downwards.
TTGTAATTCAGTTCATGTGTAGCCAAGTTCACATTCCGTGTATTAGTGATACCTTATGATGTTTCATTTTCTGTGTGACTTATTTCACGTAGAATCATCGTGCCTCAATCCACTCATTATGCTGGTACGGGTCTGGTGACATAGATTTCATTGCTGAGTGGTATTCTGTTGTACATAAGTACCGCAACTTCTTTATCCATTATTTGCTCTCTGGGATATTTAACTTGTGCCGTAGAAGAGATTTCTGTAAAAAGAGCCGTCCCAAATTTAGGGGTGGCTGTGTCTTTTTTATTTTAATTTCCCTAAGCTCTAGGACCATAAGTGGAAGTGCCCTAGGCTCTGCTGCTTTGTTTTTTAGATGTTTCAGGAAACACCATACACTTCTACAGAGCGGCTGTTGGCAATTTACATCCCGCCCATCAGCATAACAAGGCTCCCAGTTCTCCATGGCCTCTCCTGCCTTTCTGGATTTTACAGTTTTCTCAGATGGCCCTTTAGACCGGGGGGAAGTGAGACTTCATTGTAGTGCAGATTTCCTTTGCAAGCTTGCTTGGTTGGCCAAGAAGGGCGTATGCGTTTTTTCCTGAATATATTCAGGAAAAAACGCATACGCCCTTTTTGGCCAAGTGCATCATTGTGGACGTTCTGCCTCTTTTCCTATGCTTTCAATGCAATTCCAGTCTACCTCCTGAAATCGGTTTCCTGCAATTCTGCCCCGCTTTCAAGTCCTCTTGGCAGCCTTACTTCAGTATATTTTTGGACGATAGCTGTCATTTATAACTCTGCAGGTTTGTGAATTACAGTGCCCCTGAGCTCCTTTCTTCAACTCGCTTTCTTTTGACCTGGCCGCAACACCGCAGGATGGCTTCAGGCCCTAATCTGGTTCCGGCACGGCATGCTGAGCCTTTGGTTATTTCCTCTTCTTGGTGGGAAATGAGAGTTAAATTTGCCCGTCCAGACACCTCCAGCTAGTCTCTCATTGGTTCTCGCTATTCCTGTTCATCTTCCGCAGAAATTGCAAACTGGGCCAAACAGGAGGTTAAAGGGACTGACTCTCCCAGTGGGGAGAGTGTTAGTAAAGCGTCTGGAATGTTGCACCCGAGTACCAGGGGAGGAAAACTGAGACATATTTGAACACGTCTCCCGTTCACATGGTTGATCATACTCTGGGTTCCACATGCATCTTTTAGCTGAAGGAAGAATACCTTAAACCTGGAGAGTTGAGACCCGTGTAATGGGTACCATGCAATATGATTTCAAAGGGTCTTCATTTGCTCACCGAACCTCTCCAATCCTATCACTGCTGCGTTTATGCCCCTGTACACACACTTGATTCTCTTTTGGAGACATAGCAATCCATAGGTTTTAAGATACTTACTAGTCAGGTACATTCTTAGGCGTTTAGTATGGGGTGTTGAGTCCATTTCGTTGAGCAAGGAGTAGCTCTTGTCTATTCCATATTTGGCTTAAGGAACTTTATCTGTGCTCATTTCAATCTCTGGTTTTATGCAGCACCCTAACTCACCTTTCCCCTTAAGCAAGCATAAGTTGGTTTTCTAAATTTGAGACCCTGTTCTGTTCTGTAATTCAGTTCCTGTGTAGCCAAGTTTACATTCCGTGTATTACTGATACCTTATGATGTTTCATTTTATGTGTGACTTATTTCAGTTAGAATCATCATACCTGAATCCACTCATTGTGCTGCTAAGGGCCTGATGACATAGATTTCATTGCTGAGTGATATTGCTTTGCAAGTAAATACCACAACTTCTTTATCCATTTTTCACTTTCTGCGATGTTGAACTTGTACTGTAAACGAGGTTCTTGTAAACAGAGGCGTCCCAAACTTTGGGGTGGCTGTGTCTTTTTGATTTTAATTTCCCTAAGCTATAGGACCATAAGTGGAAGTGCCCTAGGCTCTGTTGCTTTGTTTTTTAGATGTTTCAGGAAACACCATACACTTCTCCCGAGTGTCTGTTGGCAATTTACATCCCGCCCAGCAGCATAACAAGGCTCCCAGTTCTCCATGGCCTGTCCTGCCTTGCTGGATTTTACACTTTTTTCAGATGGCCCTTTTGACCGGGGGGAAGTGAGTCTTCATTGTAGTGCAGATTTCCTTTGCAAGCTTGCTTGGTTGGCCAAAAAGGGCATATGCGTTTTTTCCTGAATATATTCAGGAAAAAACGCATACGCCCTTTTTGGCCAAGTGCATCATTGTGGACGTTCTGCCTCTTTTCCTATGCTTTCAATGCAATTCCAGTCTACCTCCTGAAATCGGTTTCCTGCAATTCTGCCCCGCTTTCAAGTCCTCTTGGCAGCCTTACTTCAGTATATTTTTGGACGATAGCTGTCATTTATAACTCTGCAGGTTTGTGAATTACAGTGCCCCTGAGCTCCTTTCTTCAACTCGCTTTCTTTTGAGCTGGCCGCAACACCGCAGGATGGCTTCAGGCCCTAATCTTGTTCCAGCACGGCACGCTGAGCCTTTGGTTAATTCCTCTTCCTGGTGGGAAATGAGAGTTAAATTTGCCCGTCCAGACACCTCCAGCTAGTCTCTCATTGGTTCTCACTATTCCTGTTCATGTTCCGCAGAAATTGCAAACTGGGCCAAACAGGAGGTTAAAGGGACTGACTCTCCAAGTCAGGAGAGTGTTAGTAAAGCGTCTGGAATGTTGCACCCGAGTACCAGGGTACGAAAACTGAGACATATTTGAACACGTCTCCCGATCACATGGTTGATCATACTCTGGGTTCCACATGCATGTTTTAGCTGTAGGAAGAATACCTTAAACCTGGGTAGTTGAAACCCGTGGAATGGGTACCATGCAATATGATATCAAAGGGTCTTCATTTGCTCACCGAACCTCTCCAATCCTATCACTGCTGTGTTTATGCCCCTGTACACATGCTTGATTCTCTTTCCTAGACATAGCAATCCATAGGTTTTAAGATACTTACTAGTCAGGTACATTCTTAGGCGTTTAATATGGGGTGTTGAGTCCATTTCGTTGAGCAAGGAGTAGCTCTTGTCTATTCCATATTTGGCTTAAGGAACTTTATCTGTGCTCATTTCAATCTCTGGTTTTATGCAGCACCCCAACTCAACTTTCACCTTAAGCAAGCATAAGTTGGTTTTCTAAATTTGAGACCCTGTTCTGATTTGAAATTCAGTTCCTGTGTAGCCAAGTTTACATTCCGTGTATTACTGATATCTTATGATGTTTCTTTTTCTGTGTGACTTATTTCAGTTAGAATCATCATACCTGAATCCACTCATTGTGCTGCTAAGGGCCTGATGACATAGATTTCATTGCTGAGTGATATTGCTTTGTAAGTAAATACCACAAGTTCTTTATCCATTTTTCACTTTCTGCGATGTTGAACTTGTACTGTAAACGAGGTTCTTGTAAACAGAGGCGTCCCAAACTTTGGGGTGGCTGTGTCTTTTTGATTTTAATTTCCCTAAGCTATAGGACCATAAGTGGAAGTGCCCTAGGCTCTGTTGCTTTGTTTTTTAGATGTTTCAGGAAACACCATACACTTCTCCCGAGTGTCTGTTGGCAATTTACATCCCGCCCAGCAGCATAACAAGGCTCCCAGTTCTCCATGGCCTGTCCTGCCTTGCTGGATTTTACACTTTTTTCAGATGGCCCTTTTGACCGGGGGGAAGTGAGACTTCATTGTAGTGCAGATTTCCTTTGCAAGCTTGCTTGGTTGGCCAAAAAGGGCGTATGCGTTTTTTCCTGAATATATTCAGGAAAAAACGCATACGCCCTTTTTGGCCAAGTGCATCATTGTGGACGTTCTGCCTCTTTTCCTATGCTTTCAATGCAATTCCAGTCTACCTCCTGAAATCGGTTTCCTGCAATTCTGCCCCGCTTTCAAGTCCTCTTGGCAGCGTTACTTCAGTATATTTTTGGACGATAGCTGTCATTTATAACTCTGCAGGTTTGTGAATTACAGTGCCCCTGAGCTACTTTCTTCAACTCGCTTTCTTTTGAGCTGGCCGCAACACCGCAGGATGGCTTCAGGCTCTAATCTGGTTCCGGCACGGCACACTGAGCCTTTGGTTATTTCCTCTTCCTGGTGGGAAATGAGAGTTAAATTTGCCCGTCCAGACAACTCCAGCTAGTCTCTCATTGGTTCTCCTTATTCCTGTTCATCTTCCGCAGAAATTGCAAACTGGGCCAAACAGGAGGTTAAAGGCGCTGACTCTCCAAGTCGGGAGAGTGTTAGTAAAGAATCTGGAATGTTGCACCCGAGTACCAGGGGAGGAAAACTGAGACATATTTGAGCACGTCTCCCGTTCACACGGTTGATCATACTCTGGGTTCCACATGCATGTTTTAGCTGAAGGAAGAATACCTTAAACCTGGAGAGTTGAGACCCGTGGAATGGGTACCATGCAATATGACTTCAAAGGGTCTTCATTTGCTCACCGAACCTCTCCAATCCTATCACTGCTGCGTTTATGCCCCTGTACACACGCTTGATTCTCTTTTGGAGACATAGCAATCCATAGGTTTTAAGATACTTACTAGTCAGGTACATTCTTAGGCGTTTAATATGGGGTGTTGAGTCCATTTCATTGAGCAAGGAGTAGCTCTTGTCTATTCCATATTTGGCTTAAGGAACTTTATCTGTGCTCATTTCAATCTCTGGTTTTATGCAGCACCCCAACTCACCTTTCCCCTTAAGCAAGCATAAGTTGGTTTTCTAAATTTGAGACCCTGTTCTGTTCTGTAATTCAGTTCCTGTGTAGGGAAGTTTACATTCCGTGTATTACTGATACCTTATGATGTTTCATTTTCTGTGTGACTTATTTCAGTTAGAATCATCATACCTGAATCCACTCATTGTGCTGCTAAGTGTCTGATGACATAGATTTCATTGCTGAGTGATATTGCTTTGCAAGTAAATACCACAACTTCTTTATCCATTTTTCACATTCTGCGATGTTGAACTTGTACTGTAAACGAGGTTCTTGTAAACAGAGGCGTCCCAAACTTTGGGGTGGCTGTGTCTTTTTGATTTTAATTTCCCTAAGCTATAGGACCATAAGTGGAAGTGCCCTAGGCTCTGTTGCTTTGTTTTTTAGATGTTTCAGGAAACACCATACACTTCTCCCGAGTGTCTGTTGGCAATTTACATCCCGCCCAGCAGCATAACAAGGCTCCCAGTTCTCCATGGCCTGTCCTGCCTTGCTGGATTTTACACTTTTTTCAGATGGCCCTTTTGACCGGGGGGAAGTGAGACTTCATTGTAGTGCAGATTTCCTTTGCAAGCTTGCTTGGTTGGCCAAAAAGGGCGTATGCGTTTTTTCCTGAATATATTCAGGAAAAAACGCATACGCCCTTTTTGGCCAAGTGCATCATTGTGGACGTTCTGCCTCTTTTCCTATGCTTTCAATGCAATTCCAGTCTACCTCCTGAAATCGGTTTCCTGCAATTCTGCCCCGCTTTCAAGTCCTCTTGGCAGCGTTACTTCAGTATATTTTTGGACGATAGCTGTCATTTATAACTCTGCAGGTTTGTGAATTACAGTGCCCCTGAGCTACTTTCTTCAACTCGCTTTCTTTTGAGCTGGCCGCAACACCGCAGGATGGCTTCAGGCTCTAATCTGGTTCCGGCACGGCACACTGAGCCTTTGGTTATTTCCTCTTCCTGGTGGGAAATGAGAGTTAAATTTGCCCGTCCAGACAACTCCAGCTAGTCTCTCATTGGTTCTCCTTATTCCTGTTCATCTTCCGCAGAAATTGCAAACTGGGCCAAACAGGAGGTTAAAGGCGATGACTCTCCAAGTCGGGAGAGTGTTAGTAAAGAATCTGGAATGTTGCACCCGAGTACCAGGGGAGGAAAACTGAGACATATTTGAACACGTCTCCCGTTCACACGGTTGATCATACTCTGGGTTCCACATGCATGTTTTAGCTGAAGGAAGAATACCTTAAACCTGGAGAGTTGAGACCCGTGGAATGGGTACCATGCAATATGACTTCAAAGGGTCTTCATTTGCTCACCGAACCTCTCCAATCCTATCACTGCTGCGTTTATGCCCCTGTACACACGCTTGATTCTCTTTTGGAGACATAGCAATCCATAGGTTTTAAGATACTTACTAGTCAGGTACATTCTTAGGCGTTTAATATGGGGTGTTGAGTCCATTTCATTGAGCAAGGAGTAGCTCTTGTCTATTCCATATTTGGCTTAAGGAACTTTATCTGTGCTCATTTCAATCTCTGGTTTTATGCAGCACCCCAACTCACATTTCCCCTTAAGCAAGCATAAGTTGGTTTTCTAAATTTGAGACCCTGTTCTGTTCTGTAATTCAGTTCCTGTGTAGGGAAGTTTACATTCCGTGTATTACTGATACCTTATGATGTTTCATTTTCTGTGTGACTTATTTCAGTTAGAATCATCATACCTGAATCCACTCATTGTGCTGCTAAGGGCCTGATGACATAGATTTCATTGCTGAGTGATATTGCTTTGCAAGTAAATACCACAACTTCTTTATCCATTTTTCACATTCTGCGATGTTGAACTTGTACTGTAAACGAGGTTCTTGTAAACAGAGGCGTCCCAAACTTTGGGGTGGCTGTGTCTTTTTGATTTTAATTTCCCTAAGCTATAGGACCATAAGTGGAAGTGCCCTAGGCTCTGTTGCTTTGTTTTTTAGATGTTTCAGGAAACACCATACACTTCTCCCGAGTGTCTGTTGGCAATTTACATCCCGCCCAGCAGCATAACAAGGCTCCCAGTTCTCCATGGCCTGTCCTGCCTTGCTGGATTTTACACATTTTTCAGATGGCCCTTTTGACGGGGGGAAGTGAGACTTCATTGTAGTGCAGATTTCCTTTGCAAGCTTGCTTGGTTGGCCAAAAAGGGCGTATGCGTTTTTTCCTGAATATATTCAGGAAAAAACGCATACGCCCTTTTTGGCCAAGTGCATCATTGTGGACGTTCTGCCTCTTTTCCTATGCTTTCAATGCAATTCCAGTCTACCTCCTGAAATCGGTTTCCTGCAATTCTGCCCCGCTTTCAAGTCCACTTGGCAGCCTTACTTCAGTATATTTTTGGACGATAGCTGTCATTTATAACTCTGCAGGTTTGTGAATTGCAGTGCCCCTGAGCTCCTTTCTTCAACTCGCTTTCTTTTGAGCTGGCCGCAACACCGCAGGATGGCTTCAGGCCCTAATCTGGTTCCGGCACGGCACGCTGAGCCTTTGGTTAATTCCTCTTCCTGGTGGGAAATGAGAGTTAAATTTGCCCGTCCAGACACCTCCAGCTAGTCTCTCATTGGTTCTCGCTATTCCTGTTCATCTTCCGCAGAAATTGCAAACTGGGCTAAACGGGAGGTTAAAGGGACTGACTCTCCAAGTCGGGAGAGTGTTAGTAAAGCGTCTGGAATGTTGCACCCGAGTACCAGGGTACGAAAACTGAGACATATTTGAACACGTCTCCCGATCACATGGTTGATCATACTCTGGGTTCCACATGCATGTTTTAGCTGAAGGAAGAATACCTTAAACCTGGGTAGTTGAAACCCGTGGAATGGGTACCATGCAATATGACATCAAAGGGTCTTCATTTGCTCACCGAACCTCTCCAATCCTATCACTGCTGCGTTTATGCCCCTGTACACATGCTTGATTCTCTTTCGGAGACATAGCAATCCATAGGTTTTAAGATACTTACTAGTCAGGTACATTCTTAGGCGTTTAATATGCGGTGTTGAGTCCATTTCGTTGAGCAAGGAGTAGCTCTTGTCTATTCCATATTTGGCTTAAGGAACTTTATCTGTGCTCATTTCAATCTCTGGTTTTATGCAGCACCCCAACTCACCTTTCCCCTTAAGCAAGCATAAGTTGGTTTTCTAAATTTGAGACCCTGTTCTGTTTTGGAATTCAGTTCCTGTGTATCCAAGTTTACATTCCGTGTATTACTGATATCTTATGATGTTTCTTTTTCTGTGTGACTTATTTCAGTTAGAATCATCATACCTGAATCCACTCATTGTGCTGCTAAGGGCCTGATGACATAGATTTCATTGCTGAGTGATATTGCTTTGTAAGTAAATACCAAAAGTTCTTTATCCATTTTTCACTTTCTGCGATGTTGAACTTGTACTGTAAACGAGGTTCTTGTAAACAGAGCCGTTCCAAACATTGTGGTGGCTGTGTCTTTTTGATTTTAATTTCCCTAAGCTATAGGACCATAAGTGGAAGTGCCCTAGGCTCTGTTGCTTTGTTTTTTAGATGTTTCAGGAAACACCATACACTTCTCCCGAGTGTCTGTTGGCAATTTACATCCCGCCCATCAGCATAACAAGGCTCCCAGTTCTCCATGGCCTGTCCTGCCTTGCTGGATTTTACACTTTTTTCAGATGGCCCTTTTGACCGGGGGGAAGTGAGACTTCATTGTAGTGCAGATTTCCTTTGCAAGCTTGCTTGTTTGGCCAAAAAGGGCGTATGCGTTTTTTCCTGAATATATTCAGGAAAAAATGCATACGCCCTTTTTGGCCAAGTGCATCATTGTGGACGTTCTGCCTCTTTTCCTATGCTTTCAATGCAATTCCAGTCTACCTCCTGAAATCGGTTTCCTGCAATTCTGCCCCACTTTCAAGTCCTCTTGGCAGCCTTACTTCAGTATATTTTTGGACGATAGCTGTCATTTATAACTCTGCAGGTTTGTGAATTACAGTGCCCCTGAGCTCCTTTCTTCAACTCGCTTTCTTGTGACCTGGCCGCAACACCACAGGATGGCTTCAGGCCCTAATCTGGTTCCGGCACGGCACGCTGAGCCTTTGGTTAATTCCTCTACCTGGTGGGAAATGAGAGTTAAATTTGCCCGTCCAGACACCTCCAGCTAGTCTCTCATTGGTTCGCGCTATTCCTGTTCATCTTCCGCAGAAATTGCAAACTGGGCCAAACAGGAGGTTAAAGGGACTGACTCTCCAAGTCGGGAGAGTGTTAGTAAAGCGTCTGGAATGTTGCACCTGAGTACCAGGGGACGAAAACTGAGACATATTTGAACACGTCTCCCGATCACATGGTTGATCATACTCTAGGTTCCACATGCATGTTTTAGCTGAAGGAAGAATACCTTAAAACTGGGTAGTTGAAACCCGTGGAATGGGTACCATGCAATATGACTTCAAAGGGTCTTCATTTGCTCATCGAACCTCTCCAATCCTATCACTGCTGCGTTTACGCCCCTGTACACATGCTTGATTCTCTTTCGGAGACATAGCAATCCATAGGTTTTAAGATACTTACTAGTCAAGTACATACATAGGCGTTTAATATGCGGTGTTGAGTCCATTTCGTTGAGCAAGGAGTAGCTCTTGTCTATTCCATATTTGGCTTAAGGAACTTTATCTGTGCTCATTTCAATCTCTGGTTTTATGCAGCACCCCAACTCACCTTTCCCCTTAAGCAAGCATAAGTTGGTTTTCTAAATTTGAGACCCTGTTCTGTTCTGTAATTCAGTTCCTGTGTAGCCAAGTTTACATTCCGTGTATTACTGATATCTTATGATGTTTCTTTTTCTGTGTGACTTATTTCAGTTAGAATCATCATACCTGAATCCACTCATTGTGCTGCTAAGGGCCTGATGACATAGATTTCATTGCTGAGTGATATTGCTTTGTAAGTAAATACAACTTCTTTATCCATTTTTCACTTTCTGCGATGTTGAACATGTACTGTAAACAAGGATCTTGTAAACAGAGGCGTCCCAAAATTTGGGGTGGCTGTGTCTTTTTGATTTTAATTTCCCTAAGCTATAGGACCATAAGTGGAAGTGCCCTAGGCTCTGTTGCTTTGTTTTCTAGATGTTTCAGGAAACACCATACACTTCTCCCGAGTGTCTGTTGGCAATTTACATCCCTCCCATCAGCATAACAAGGCTCCCAGTTCTCCATGGCCTGTCCTGCCTTGCTGGATTTTACACTTTTTTCAGATGGCCCTTTTGACCGGGGGGAAGTGAGACTTCATGTAGTGCAGATTTCCTTTGCAAGCTTGCTTGGTTGGCCAAAAAGGGCGTATGCGTTTTTTCCTGAATATATTCAGGAAAAAACGCATACGCCCTTTTTGTCCAAGTGCATCATTGTGGACGTTCTGCCTCTTTTCCTATGCTTTCAATGCAATTCCAGTCTACCTCCTGAAATCGGTTTCCTGCAATTCTGCCCCGCTTTCAAGTCCTCTTGGCAGCCTTACTTCAGTATATTTTTGGACGATAGCTGTCATTTATAACTCTGCAGGTTTCTGAATTACAGTGCCCCTGAGCTCCTTTCTTCAACTCGCTTTCGTGTGAGCTGGCCGCAACACCGCAGGATGGCTTCAGGCCCTAATCTGGTTCCGGCAAGGCACGCTGAGCCTTTGGTTAATTCCTCTTCCTGGTGGGAAATGAGAGTTAAATTTGCCCGTCCAGACACCTCCAGCTAGTCTCTCATTGGTTCTCGCTATTCCTGTTCATCTTCCGCAGAAATTGCAAAGTGGGCCAAACAGAAGGTTAAAGGGACTGACTCTCCAAGTCGGGAGAGTGTTAGTTAAGCATCTGGAATGTTGCACCCGAGTACCAGGGTACGAAAACTGAGACATATTTGAACACGTCTCCCGATCACATGGTTGATCATACTCTAGGTTCCACATGCATGTTTTAGCAGAATGAAGAATAACTTAAACCTGGGTAGTTGAAACCCGTGGAATGGGTACCATGCAACATTACTTCAAAGGGTCTTCATTTGCTCATCGAACCTCTCCAATCCTATCACTGCTGCATTTATGCCCCTGTACACATGCTTGATTCTCTTTTGGAGACATAGCCATCCATAGGTTTTAAGATACTTACTAGTCAGGTACATTCTTAGGCGTTTAATATGCAGTGTTGAGTCCATTTCGTTGAGCAAGGAGTAGCTCTTGTCTATTCCGTATTTGGCTTAAGGAATTTTATCTGTGCTCATTTCAATCTCTGGTTTTATGCAGCACCCCAACTCACCTTTCCCCTTAAGCAAGCATAAGTTGGTTTTCTAAATTTGAGACCCTGTTCTGTTCTGTAATTCAGTTCCTGTGTAGCCAAGTTTACATTCCGTGTATTACTGATATCTTATGATGTTTCTTTTTCTGTGTGACTTATTTCAGTTAGAATCATCATACCTGAATACACTCATTGTGCTGCTAAGGGCCTGATGAGATAGATTTCATTGCTGAGTCATATTGCTTTGTAAGTAAATACAACTTCTTTATCCATTTTTCACTTTCTGCGATGTTGAACTTGTACTGTAAACAAGGATCTTGTAAACAGAAGCGTCCCAAATTTTGGGGTGGCTGTGTCTTTTTGATTTTAATTTCCCTAAGCTATAGGTCCATAAGTGGAAGTGCCCTAGGCTCTGTTGCTTTGTTTTTTAGATGTTTCAGGAAACACCATACACTTTCGCGAGTTTCTGTTAGCAATTTACATCCCGCCCATCAGCATAACTAGGCTCCCAGTTCTCCATGGCCTGTCCTGCCTTTCTGGATTTTACACTTTTTTCAGATGGCCCTTTTGACCGGGGGGAAGTGAGACTTCATTGTAGTGCAGATTTCCTTTGCAAGCTTGCTTGGTTGGCCAAAAAGTGCGTTTGCGTTTTTTCCTGAATATATTCAGGAAAAAACGCATACGCCCTTTTTGGCCAAGTGCATCATTGTGGACGTTCTGCCTCATTTCCTATGCTTTCAATGCAATTCCAGTCTACCTCCTGAAATCGGTTTCCTGCAATTCTGCCCCGCTTTCAAGTCCTCTTGGCAGCCTTACTTCAGTATATTTTTGGACGATAGCTGTCATTTATAACTCTGCAGGTTTGTGAATTACTGTGCCCCTGAGCTCCTTTCTTCAACTCGCTTTCTTGTGACCTGGCCGCAACACCACAGGATGGCTTCAGGCCCTAATCTGGTTCCGGCATGGCACGCTGAGCCTTTGGTTATTTCCTCTTCCTGGTGGGAAATGAGAGTTAAATTTTCCCGTCCAGACACCTCCACCTAGTCTATCATTGGTTCTCCCTATTCCTGTTCATATTCCGCAGAAATTGCAAACTGGGCCAAACAGGAGGTTAAAGGCGCTGACTCTCCAAGTGGGGAGAGTGTTAGTAAAGCGTCTGGAATGTTGCACCTGAGTACCAGGGGACGAAAACTGAGACATATTTGAACACGTCTCCCGATCACATGGTTGATCATACTCTAGGTTCCACATGCATGTTTTAGCTGAAGGAAGAATACCTTAAAACTGGGTAGTTGAAACCCGTGGAATGGGTACCATGCAATATGACTTCAAAGGGTCTTCATTTGCTCATCGAACCTCTTCAATCCTATCACTGCTGCGTTTACGCCCCTGTACACATGCTTGATTCTCTTTCGGAGACATAGCAATCCATAGGTTTTAAGATACTTACTAGTCAGGTACATACATAGGCGTTTAATATGCGGTGTTGAGTCCATTTCGTTGAGCAAGGAGTAGCTCTTGTCTATTCCATATTTGGCTTAAGGAACTTTATCTGTGCTCATTTCAATCTCTGGTTTTATGCAGCACCCCAACTCACCTTTCCCCTTAAGCAAGCATAAGTTGGTTTTCTAAATTTGAGACCATGTTCTGTTTTGGAATTCAGTTCCTGTGTATCCAAGTTTACATTCCGTGTATTACTGATATCTTATGATGTTTCTTTTTCTGTGTGACTTATTTCAGTTAGAATCATCATACCTGAATCCACTCATTGTGCTGCTAAGGGCCTGATGACATAGATTTCATTGCTGAGTGATATTGCTTTGTAAGTAAATACCAAAAGTTCTTTATCCATTTTTCACTTTCTGCGATGTTGAACTTGTACTGTAAACGAGGTTCTTGTAAACAGAGCCGTTCCAAACATTGTGGTGGCTGTGTCTTTTTGATTTTAATTTCCCTAAGCTATAGGACCATAAGTGGAAGTGCCCTAGGCTCTGTTGCTTTGTTTTTTAGATGTTTCAGGAAACACCATACACTTCTCCCGAGTGTCTGTTGGCAATTTACATCCCGCCCATCAGCATAACAAGGCTCCCAGTTCTCCATGGCCTGTCCTGCCTTGCTGGATTTTACACTTTTTTCAGATGGCCCTTTTGACCGGGGGGAAGTGAGACTTCATTGTAGTGCAGATTTCCTTTGCAAGCTTGCTTGGTTGGCCAAAAAGGGCGTATGCGTTTTTTCCTGAATATATTCAGGAAAAAATGCATACGCCCTTTTTGGCCAAGTGCATCATTGTGGACGTTCTGCCTCTTTTCCTATGCTTTCAATGCAATTCCAGTCTACCTCCTGAAATCGGTTTCCTGCAATTCTGCCCCACTTTCAAGTCCTCTTGGCAGCCTTACTTCAGTATATTTTTGGACGATAGCTGTCATTTATAACTCTGCAGGTTTGTGAATTACAGTGCCCCTGAGCTCCTTTCTTCAACTCGCTTTCTTGTGACCTGGCCGCAACACCACAGGATGGCTTCAGGCCCTAATCTGGTTCCGGCACGGCACGCTGAGCCTTTGGTTAATTCCTCTACCTGGTGGGAAATGAGAGTTAAATTTGCCCGTCCAGACACCTCCAGCTAGTCTCTCATTGGTTCGCGCTATTCCTGTTCATCTTCCGCAGAAATTGCAAACTGGGCCAAACAGGAGGTTAAAGGGACTGACTCTCCAAGTCGGGAGAGTGTTAGTAAAGCGTCTGGAATGTTGCACCTGAGTACCAGGGGACGAAAACTGAGACATATTTGAACACGTCTCCCGATCACATGGTTGATCATACTCTAGGTTCCACATGCATGTTTTAGCTGAAGGAAGAATACCTTAAAACTGGGTAGTTGAAACCCGTGGAATGGGTACCATGCAATATGACTTCAAAGGGTCTTCATTTGCTCATCGAACCTCTCCAATCCTATCACTGCTGCGTTTACGCCCCTGTACACATGCTTGATTCTCTTTCGGAGACATAGCAATCCATAGGTTTTAAGATACTTACTAGTCAAGTACATACATAGGCGTTTAATATGCGGTGTTGAGTCCATTTCGTTGAGCAAGGAGTAGCTCTTGTCTATTCCATATTTGGCTTAAGGAACTTTATCTGTGCTCATTTCAATCTCTGGTTTTATGCAGCACCCCAACTCACCTTTCCCCTTAAGCAAGCATAAGTTGGTTTTCTAAATTTGAGACCCTGTTCTGTTCTGTAATTCAGTTCCTGTGTAGCCAAGTTTACATTCCGTGTATTACTGATATCTTATGATGTTTCTTTTTCTGTGTGACTTATTTCAGTTAGAATCATCATACCTGAATCCACTCATTGTGCTGCTAAGGGCCTGATGACATAGATTTCATTGCTGAGTGATATTGCTTTGTAAGTAAATACAACTTCTTTATCCATTTTTCACTTTCTGCGATGTTGAACATGTACTGTAAACAAGGATCTTGTAAACAGAGGCGTCCCAAAATTTGGGGTGGCTGTGTCTTTTTGATTTTAATTTCCCTAAGCTATAGGACCATAAGTGGAAGTGCCCTAGGCTCTGTTGCTTTGTTTTCTAGATGTTTCAGGAAACACCATACACTTCTCCCGAGTGTCTGTTGGCAATTTACATCCCTCCCATCAGCATAACAAGGCTCCCAGTTCTCCATGGCCTGTCCTGCCTTTCTGGATTTTACACTTTTTTCAGATGGCCCTTTTGACCGGGGGGAAGTGAGACTTCATGTAGTGCAGATTTCCTTTGCAAGCTTGCTTGGTTGGCCAAAAAGGGCGTATGCGTTTTTTCCTGAATATATTCAGGAAAAAACGCATACGCCCTTTTTGTCCAAGTGCATCATTGTGGACGTTCTGCCTCTTTTCCTATGCTTTCAATGCAATTCCAGTCTACCTCCTGAAATCGGTTTCCTGCAATTCTGCCCCGCTTTCAAGTCCTCTTGGCAGCCTTACTTCAGTATATTTTTGGACGATAGCTGTCATTTATAACTCTGCAGGTTTCTGAATTACAGTGCCCCTGAGCTCCTTTCTTCAACTCGCTTTCGTGTGAGCTGGCCGCAACACCGCAGGATGGCTTCAGGCCCTAATCTGGTTCCGGCAAGGCACGCTGAGCCTTTGGTTAATTCCTCTTCCTGGTGGGAAATGAGAGTTAAATTTGCCCGTCCAGACACCTCCAGCTAGTCTCTCATTGGTTCTCGCTATTCCTGTTCATCTTCCGCAGAAATTGCAAAGTGGGCCAAACAGAAGGTTAAAGGGACTGACTCTCCAAGTCGGGAGAGTGTTAGTTAAGCATCTGGAATGTTGCACCCGAGTACCAGGGTACGAAAACTGAGACATATTTGAACACGTCTCCCGATCACATGGTTGATCATACTCTAGGTTCCACATGCATGTTTTAGCAGAATGAAGAATAACTTAAACCTGGGTAGTTGAAACCCGTGGAATGGGTACCATGCAATATTACTTCAAAGGGTCTTCATTTGCTCATCGAACCTCTCCAATCCTATCACTGTTGCGTTTATGCCCCTGTACACATGCTTGATTCTCTTTTGGAGACATAGCCATCCATAGGTTTTAAGATACTTACTAGTCAGGTACATTCTTAGGCGTTTAATATGCAGTGTTGAGTCCATTTCGTTGAGCAAGGAGTAGCTCTTGTCTATTCCGTATTTGGCTTAAGGAATTTTATCTGTGCTCATTTCAATCTCTGGTTTTATGCAGCACCCCAACTCACCTTTCCCCTTAAGCAAGCATAAGTTGGTTTTCTAAATTTGAGACCCTGTTCTGTTCTGTAATTCAGTTCCTGTGTAGCCAAGTTTACATTCCGTGTATTACTGATATCTTATGATGTTTCTTTTTCTGTGTGACTTATTTCAGTTAGAATCATCATACCTGAATACACTCATTGTGCTGCTAAGGGCCTGATGAGATAGATTTCATTGCTGAGTCATATTGCTTTGTAAGTAAATACAACTTCTTTATCCATTTTTCACTTTCTGCGATGTTGAACTTGTACTGTAAACAAGGATCTTGTAAACAGAAGCGTCCCAAATTTTGGGGTGGCTGTGTCTTTTTGATTTTAATTTCCCTAAGCTATAGGTCCATAAGTGGAAGTGCCCTAGGCTCTGTTGCTTTGTTTTTTAGATGTTTCAGGAAACACCATACACTTTCGCGAGTTTCTGTTAGCAATTTACATCCCGCCCATCAGCATAACTAGGCTCCCAGTTCTCCATGGCCTGTCCTGCCTTTCTGGATTTTACACTTTTTTCAGATGGCCCTTTTGACCGGGGGGAAGTGAGACTTCATTGTAGTGCAGATTTCCTTTGCAAGCTTGCTTGGTTGGCCAAAAAGTGCGTTTGCGTTTTTTCCTGAATATATTCAGGAAAAAACGCATACGCCCTTTTTGGCCAAGTGCATCATTGTGGACGTTCTGCCTCATTTCCTATGCTTTCAATGCAATTCCAGTCTACCTCCTGAAATCGGTTTCCTGCAATTCTGCCCCGCTTTCAAGTCCTCTTGGCAGCCTTACTTCAGTATATTTTTGGACGATAGCTGTCATTTATAACTCTGCAGGTTTGTGAATTACTGTGCCCCTGAGCTCCTTTCTTCAACTCGCTTTCTTGTGACCTGGCCGCAACACCACAGGATGGCTTCAGGCCCTAATCTGGTTCCGGCATGGCACGCTGAGCCTTTGGTTATTTCCTCTTCCTGGTGGGAAATGAGAGTTAAATTTTCCCGTCCAGACACCTCCACCTAGTCTATCATTGGTTCTCCCTATTCCTGTTCATATTCCGCAGAAATTGCAAACTGGGCCAAACAGGAGGTTAAAGGCGCTGACTCTCCAAGTGGGGAGAGTGTTAGTAAAGCGTCTGGAATGTTGCACCTGAGTACCAGGGGACGAAAACTGAGACATATTTGAACACGTCTCCCGATCACATGGTTGATCATACTCTAGGTTCCACATGCATGTTTTAGCTGAAGGAAGAATACCTTAAAACTGGGTAGTTGAAACCCGTGGAATGGGTACCATGCAATATGACTTCAAAGGGTCTTCATTTGCTCATCGAACCTCTTCAATCCTATCACTGCTGCGTTTACGCCCCTGTACACATGCTTGATTCTCTTTCGGAGACATAGCAATCCATAGGTTTTAAGATACTTACTAGTCAGGTACATTCTTAGGCGTTTAATATGGGGTGTTGAGTCCATTTCGTTGAGCAAGGAGTAGCTCTTGTCTATTCCATATTTGGCTTAAGGAACTTTATCTGTGCTCATTTCAATCTCTGGTTTTATGCAGCACCCCAACTCACCTTTCCCCTTAAGCAAGCATAAGTTGGTTTTCTAAATTTGAGACCCTCTTCTGTTCTGTAATTCAGTTCCTGTGTAGCCAAGTTTACATTCCGTGTATTAGTGATATCCTATGATGTTTCTTTTTCTGTGTGACTTATTTCAGTTAGAATCATCGTACCTAAATCCACTTATTATGCTGCTACGGGCCTGATGACATAGATTTCATTGCTGAGTGATACTGCATTGTACGTAAGTACCACAAGTTCTTTATCCATTTTTCACTTTCTGTGATATTGAAATTGTACGGTAAAGGAGGTTCTTGTAAACAGAGGCGTCCCAAACTTTGGGGTGGCTGTGTCTTTTTGATTTTAATTTCCCTAAGCTATAGGACCATAAGTGGAAGTGCCCTAGGCTCTGTTGCTTTGTTTTTTAGATGTTTCAGGAAACACCATACACTTCTCCCGAGTGTCTGTTGGCAATTTACATCCCGTCCATCAGCATAACAAGGCTCCCAGTTCTCCATGGCCTGTCCTGCCTTTCTGGATTCTACACTTTTTTCAGATGGCCCTTTTGACCGGGGAGAAGTGAGACTTCATTGTAGTGCAGATTTCCTTTGCAAGTTTGCTTGGTTGGCCAAAAAGGGCGTATGCGTTTTCTCCTGAATATATTCAGGAAAAAACGCATACGCCCTTTATGGCCAAGTGCATCATTTTGGACGTTCTGCCTCTTTTCCTATGCTTTCAATGCAATTCCAGTCTACCTCCTGAAATCGGTTTCCTGCAATTCTGCCCCGCTTTCAAGTCCTCTTGGCAGCCTTCCTTCAGTATATTTTTGGACGATAGCTGTCATTTATAACTCTGCAGGTTTGTGAATTACAGTGCCCCTGAGCTCCTTTCTTCAACTCGCTTTCTTGTGACCTGGCCGCAACACCGCAGGATGGCTTCAGGCCCTAATCTGGTTCCGGCACGGCACGCTGAGCCTTTGGTTAATTCCTCTTCCTGGTGGGAAATGAGAGTTAAATTTGCCCGTCCAGACACCGCCAGCTAGTCTCTCATTGGTTCTCACTATTCCTGTTCATCTTCCGCAGAAATTGCAAACTGGGCCAAACAGGAGGTTAAAGGGACTGACTCTCCAAGTCGGGAGAGTGTTAGTAAAGCATCTGGAATGTTGCACCCGAGTACCAGGGTACCAAAATTGAGACATATTTGAACACGTCTTCTGATCACATGTTTGATCATACTCTAGGTTCCACATGCATGTTTTAGCTGAAGGAAGAATACCTTAAACCTGGAGAGTTGAGACCCGTGTAATGGGTACCATGCAATATGACTTCAAAGGGTCTTCATTTGCTCACCGAACATCTCCAATCCTATCACTGCTGCGTTTATACCCCTGTACACATGCTTGATTCTCTTTCGGAGACATAGCAATCCATAGGTTTTAAGATACTTACTACTCAGGTACATTCTTAGGCGTTTAATATGGGGTGTTGAGTCCATTTCGTTGAGCAAGGAGTAGCTCTTGTCTATTCCATATTTGGCTTAAGGAACTTTATCTGTGCTCATTTCAATCTCTGGTTTTATGCAGCACCCCAACTCACCTTTACCCTTAAGCAAGCATAAGTTGGTTTTCTAAATTTGAGACCCTGTTCTGTTTTGGAATTCAGTTCCTGTGTAGCCAAGTTTACATTCCGTGTATTACTGATATCTTATGATGTTTCTTTTTCTGTGTGACTTATTTCAGTTAGAATCAACATATCTGAATCCACTCATTGTGCTGCTAAGGGCCTGATGACATAGATTTCAGTGCTGAGTGATATTGCTTTGTAAGTATATACCACAGCTTCTTTATCCATTTTTCACTTTCTGCGATGTTGAACTTGTACTGTAAACGAGGTTCTTGTAAACAGAGCCGTTCCAAACATTGGGGTGGCTGTGTCTTTTTGATTTTAATTTCCCTAAGCTATAGGACCATAAGTGGAAGTGCCCTAGGCTCTGTTGCTTTGTTTTTTAGATGTTTCAGGAAACACCATACACTTCTCCCGAGTGTCTGTTGGCAATTTACATCCCGCCCATCAGCATAACAAGGCTCCCAGTTCTCCATGGCCTGTCCTGCCTTTCTGGATTTTACACTTTTTTCAGATGGCCCTTTTGACCGGGGGGAAGTGAGACTTCATTGTAGTGCAGATTTCCTTTGCAAGCTTGCTTGGTTGGCCAAAAAGGGCGTATGCGTTTTTTCCTGAATATATTCAGGAAAAAACGCATACGCCCTTTTTGGCCAAGTGCATCATTGTGGACGTTCTGCCTCTTTTCCTATGCTTTCAATGCAATTCCAGTCTACCTCCTGAAATCGGTTTCCTGCAATTCTGCCCCGCTTTCAAGTCCTCTTGGCAGCCTTACTTCAGTATATTTTTGGACGATAGCTGTCATTTATAACTCTGCAGGTTTGTGAATTACAGTGCCCCTGAGCTCCTTTCTTCAACTCGCTTTCTTGTGACCTGGCCGCAACACCACAGGATGGCTTCAGGCCCTAATCTGGTTCCGGCACGGCACGCTGAGCCTTTGGTTAATTCCTCTTCCTGGTGGGAAATGAGAGTTAAATTTGCCCGTCCAGACACCTCCAGCTAGTCTCTCATTGGTTCTCCCTATTCCTGTTCATCTTCCGCAGAAATTGCAAACTGGGCCAAACAGGAGGTTAAAGTGACTGACTCTCCAAGTCGGGAGAGTGTTAGTAAAGCGTCTGGAATGTTGCACCTGAGTACCAGGGGACGAAAACTGAGACATATTTGAACACGTCTCCCGATCACATGGTTGATCATACTCTAGGTTCCACATGCATGTTTTAGCTGAAGGAAGAATACCTTAAACCTGGAGAGTTGAAACCCGTGTAATGGGTACCATGCAATATGACTTCAAAGGGTCTTCATTTGCTCATCGAACCTCTTCAATCCTATCACTGCTGCGTTTACGCCCCTGTACACATGCTTGATTCTCTTTCGGAGACATAGCAATCCATAGGTTTTAAGATACTTACTAGTCAGGTACATACATAGGCGTTTAATATGCGGTGTTGAGTCCATTTCGTTGAGCAAGGAGTAGCTCTTGTCTATTCCATATTTGGCTTAAGGAACTTTATCTGTGCTCATTTCAATCTCTGGTTTTATGCAGCACCCCAACTCACCTTTCCCCTTAAGCAAGCATAAGTTGGTTTTCTAAATTTGAGACCCTGTTCTGTTCTGTAATTCAGTTCCTGTGTAGCCAAGTTTACATTCCGTGTATTACTGATATCTTATGATGTTTCTTTTTCTGTGTGACTTATTTCAGTTAGAATCATCATACCTGAATCCACTCATTGTGCTGCTAAGGGCCTGATGACATAGATTTCATTGCTGAGTGATATTGCTTTGTAAGTAAATACAACTTCTTTATCCATTTTTCACTTTCTGCGATGTTGAACATGTACTGTAAACAAGGATCTTGTAAACAGAGGCATCCCAAACTTTGGGGTGGCTGTGTCTTTTTGATTTTAATTTCCCTAAGCTATAGGACCATAAGTGGAAGTGCCCTAGGCTCTGTTGCTTTGTTTTTTAGATGTTTCAGGAAACACCATACACTTCTCCCGAGTGTCTGTTGGCAATTTACATCCCATCCATCAGCATAACAAGGCTCCCAGTTCTCCATGGCCTGTCCTGCCTTTCTGGATTTTACACTTTTTTCAGATGGCCCTTTTGACCGGAGGGAAGTGAGACTTCATTGTAGTGCAGATTTCCTTTGCAAGTTTGCTTGGTTGGCCAAAAAGGGCGTATGCGTTTTCTCCTGAATATATTCAGGAAAAAACGCATACGCCCTTTTTGTCCAAGTGCATCATTTTGGACGTTCTGCCTCTTTTCCTATGCTTTCAATGCAATTCCAGTCTACCTCCTGAAATCGGTTTCCTGCAATTCTGCCCCGCTTTCAAGTCCTCTTGGCAGCCTTCCTTCAGTATATTTTTGGACGATAGCTGTCATTTATAACTCTGCAGGTTTGTGAATTACAGTGCCCCTGAGCTCCTTTCTTCAACTCGCTTTCTTGTGACCTGGCCGCAACACCGCAGGATGGCTTCAGGCCCTAATCTGGTTCCGGCACGGCACGCTGAGCCTTTGGTTAATTCCTCTTCCTGGTGGGAAATGAGAGTTAAATTTGCCCGTCCAGACACCTCCAGCTAGTCTCTCATTGGTTCTCACTATTCCTGTTCATCTTCCGCAGAAATTGCAAACTGGGCCAAACAGGAGGTTAAAGGGACTGACTCTCCAAGTCGGGAGAGTGTTAGTAAAGCATCTGGAATGTTGCACCCGAGTACCAGGGTACCAAAATTGAGACATATTTGAACACGTCTTCTGATCACATGTTTGATCATACTCTAGGTTCCACATGCATGTTTTAGCTGAAGGAAGAATACCTTAAACCTGGAGAGTTGAGACCCGTGTAATGGGTACCATGCAATATGACTTCAAAGGGTCTTCATTTGCTCACCGAACATCTCCAATCCTATCACTGCTGCGTTTATACCCCTGTACACATGCTTGATTCTCTTTCGGAGACATAGCAATCCATAGGTTTTAAGATACTTACTACTCAGGTACATTCTTAGGCGTTTAATATGGGGTGTTGAGTCCATTTCGTTGAGCAAGGAGTAGCTCTTTTCTATTCCATATTTGGCTTAAGGAACTTTATCTGTGCTCATTTCAATCTCTGGTTTTATGCAGCACCCCAACTCACCTTTACCCTTAAGCAAGCATAAGTTGGTTTTCTAAATTTGAGACCCTGTTCTGTTCTGTAATGCAGTTCCTGTGTAGCCAAGTTTACATTCCGTGTATTACTGATATCTTATGATGTTTCTTTTTCTGTGTGACTTATTTCAGTTAGAATCATCATATCTGAATCCACTCATTGTGCTGCTAAGGGCCTGATGACATAGATTTCATTGCTGAGTGATATTGCTTTGTAAGTAAATACAACTTCTTTATCCATTTTTCACTTTCTGCGATGTTGAACATGTACTGTAAACAAGGATCTTGTAAACAGAGGCGTCCCAAACTTTGGGGTGGCTGTGTCTTTTTGATTTTAATTTCCCTAAGCTATAGGACCATAAGTGGAAGTGCCCTAGGCTCTGTTGCTTTGTTTTTTAGATGTTTCAGGAAACACCATACACTTCTCCCGAGTGTCTGTTGGCAATTTACATCCCGCCCATCAGCATAACAAGGCTCCCAGTTCTCCATGGCCTGTCCTGCCTTTCTGGATTTTACACTTTTTTCAGATGGCCCTTTTGACCGGGGGGAAGTGAGACTTCATGTAGTGCAGATTTCCTTTGCAAGCTTGCTTGGTTGGCCAAAAAGGGCGTATGCGTTTTTTCCTGAATATATTCAGGAAAAAACGCATACGCCCTTTTTGGCCAAGTGCATCATTGTGGACGTTCTGCCTCTTTTCCTATGCTTTCAATGCAATTCCAGTCTACCTCCTGAAATCGGTTTCCTGCAATTCTGCCCCGCTATCAAGTCCTCTTGGGAGCCTTACTTCAGTATATTTTTGGACGATAGCTGTCATTTATAGCTCTGCAGGTTTAAGAATTACAGTGCCCCTGAGCTCCTTTCTTCAACTCGCTTTCTTGTGAGCTGGCCGCAACACCGCAGGATGGCTTCAGGCCCTAATCTGGTTCCGGCAAGGCACGCTGAGCCTTTGGTTAATTCCTCTTCCTGGTGGGAAATGAGAGTTAAATTTGCCCGTCCAGACACCTCCAACTAGTCTCTCATTGGTTCTCCCTATTCCTGTTCATCTTCCGCAGAAATTGCAAAGTGGGCCAAACAGAAGGTTAAAGGGACTGACTCTCCAAGTCGGGAGAGTGTTAGTAAAGCATCTGGAATGTTGCACTCGAGTACCAGGGTACGAAAACTGAGACATATTTGAACACGTCTCCCGATCACATGGTTGACCATACTCTAGGTTCCACATGCATGTTTTAGCAGAATGAAGAATAACTTAAACCTGGGTAGTTGAAACCCGTGGAATGGGTACCATGCAATATTACTTCAAAGGGTCTTCATTTGCTCATCGAACCTCTCCAATCCTATCACTGCTGTGTTTATGCCCCTGTACACATGCTTGATTCTCTTTTGGAGACATAGCCATCCATAGGTTTTAAGATACTTACTAGTCAGGTACATTCTTAGGCGTTTAATATGCGGTGTTGAGTCCATTTCATTGAGCAAGGAGTAGCTCTTGTCTATTCCGTATTTGGCTTAAGGAATTTTATCTGTGCTCATTTCAATCTCTGGTTTTATGCAGCACCCCAACTCACCTTTCCCCTTAAGCAAGCATAAGTTGGTTTTCTAAATTTGAGACCCTGTTCTGTTCTGTAATTCAGTTCCTGTGTAGCCAAGTTTACATTCCGTGTATTACTGATATCTTATGATGTTTCTTTTTCTGTGTGACTTATTTCAGTTAGAATCATCATACCTGAATCCACTCATTGTGCTGCTAAGGGCCTGATGAGATAGATTTCATTGCTGAGTCATATTGCTTTGTAAGTAAATACAACTTCTTTATCCATTTTTCACTTTCTGCGATGTTGAACTTGTACTGTAAACAAGGATCTTGTAAACAGAGGCGTCCCAAATTTTAGGGTGGCTGTGTCTTTTTGATTTTAATTTCCCTAAGCTATAGGTCCATAAGTGGAAGTGCCCTAGGCTCTGTTGCTTTGTTTTTTAGATGTTTCAGGAAACACCATACACTTTCCCGAGTTTCTGTTGGCAATTTACATCCCGCCCATCAGCATAACTAGGCTCCCAGTTCTCCATGGCCTGTCCTGCCTTTCTGGATTTTACACTTTTTGCAGATGGCCCTTTTGACCGGGGGGAAGTGAGACTTCATTGTAGTGCAGATTTCCTTTGCAAGCTTGCTTGGTTGGCCAAAAAGGGCGTATGCGTTTTTTCCTGAATATATTCAGGAAAAAACGCATACGCCCTTTTTGGCCAAGTGCATCATTGTGGACGTTCTGCCTCTTTTCCTATGCTTTCAATGCAATTCCAGTCTACCTCCTGAAATCGGTTTCCTGCAATTCTGCCCCGCTTTCAAGTCCTCTTGGCAGCCTTACTTCAGTATATTTTTGGACGATAGCTGTCATTTATAACTCTGCAGGTTTGTGAATTACAGTGCCCCTGAGCTCCTTTCTTCAACTCGCTTTCTTGTGACCTGGCCGCAACACCGCAGGATGGCTTCAGGCCCTAATCTGGTTCCGGCATGGCACGCTGAGCCTTTGGTTATTTCCTCTTCCTGGTGGGAAATGAGAGTTAAATTTGCCCGTCCAGACACCTCCAGCTAGTCTATCATTGGTTCTCCCTATTCCTGTTCATATTCCGCAGAAATTGCAAACTGGGCCAAACAGGAGGTTAAAGGCGCTGACTCTCCAAGTGGGGAGAGTGTTAGTAAAGCGTCTGGAATGTTGCACCAGAGTACCAGGGGAGTAAAACTGAGACACATATGAACACGTCTCCCGTTCACATGATTGATCATACTCTGGGTTCCACATGCATGATTTAGCTGAAGGAAGAATACCTTAAACCTGGAGAGTTGAGACCCGTGGAATGGGTACCATGCAATATGACTTCAAAGGGTCTTCATTTGCTCACCGAACCTCTCCAATCCTATCACTGCTGCGTTTATGCCCCTGTACACACGCTTGATTCTCTTTTGGAGACATAGCAATCCATAGGTTTTAAGATACTTACTAGTCAGGTACATTCTTAGGCGTTTAATATGGGGTGTTGAGTCCATTTCGTTGAGCAAGGAGTAGCTCTTGTCTATTCCATATTTGGCTTAAGGAACTTTATCTGTGCTCATTTCAATCTCTGGTTTTATGCAGCACCCCAACTCACCTTTCCCCTTAAGCAAGCATAAGTTGGTTTTCTAAATTTGAGACCCTCTTCTGTTTTGGAATTCAGTTCCTGTGTAGCCAAGTTTACATTCCGTGTATTAGTGATATCCTATGATATTTCTTTTTCTGTGTGACTTATTTCAGTTAGAATCATCGTACCTAAATCCACTTATTATGCTGCTACGGGCCTGATGACATAGATTTCATTGCTGAGTGATACTGCATTGTACGTAAGTACCACAAGTTCTTTATCCATTTTTCACTTTCTGTGATATTGAAATTGTACGGTAAAGGAGGTTCTTGTAAACAGAGGCGTCCCAAACTTTGGGGTGGCTGTGTCTTTTTGATTTTAATTTCCCTAAGCTATAGGACCATAAGTGGAAGTGCCCTAGGCTCTGTTGCTTTGTTTTTTAGATGTTTCAGGAAACACCATACACTTCTCCCGAGTGTCTGTTGGCAATTTACATCCCGCCCATCAGCATAACAAGGCTCCCAGTTCTCCATGGCCTGTCCTGCCTTTCTGGATTTTACACTTTTTTCAGATGGCCCTTTTGACCGGGGAGAAGTGAGACTTCATTGTAGTGCAGATTTCCTTTGCAAGTTTGCTTGGTTGGCCAAAAAGGGCGTATGCGTTTTCTCCTGAATATATTCAGGAAAAAACGCATACGCCCTTTATGGCCAAGTGCATCATTTTGGACGTTCTGCCTCTTTTCCTATGCTTTCAATGCAATTCCAGTCTACCTCCTGAAATCGGTTTCCTGCAATTCTGCCCCGCTTTCAAGTTCTCTTGGCAGCCTTCCTTCAGTATATTTTTGGACGATAGCTGTCATTTATAACTCTGCAGGTTTGTGAATTACAGTGCCCCTGAGCTCCTTTCTTCAACTCGCTTTCTTGTGACCTGGCCGCAACACCGCAGGATGGCTTCAGGCCCTAATCTGGTTCCGGCATGGCACGCTGAGCCTTTGGTTAATTCCTCTTCCTGGTGGGAAATGAGAGTTAAATTTGCCCGTCCAGACACCTCCAGCTAGTCTCTCATTGGTTCTCACTATTCCTGTTCATCTTCCGTAGAAATTGCAAACTGGGCCAAACAGGAGGTTAAAGGGACTGACTCTCCAAGTCGGGAGAGTGTTAGTAAAGCATCTGGAATGTTGCACCCGAGTACCAGGGGAGGAAAACTGAGACATATTTGAACACGTCTTCTGATCACATGTTTGATCATACTCTAGGTTCCACATGCATGTTTTAGCTGAAGGAAGAATACCTTAAACCTGGAGAGTTGAGACCCGTGTAATGGGTACCATGCAATATGACTTCAAAGGGTCTTCATTTGCTCACCGAACATCTCCAATCCTATCACTGCTGCGTTTATACCCCTGTACACATGCTTGATTCTCTTTCGGAGACATAGCAATCCATAGGTTTTAAGATACTTACTACTCAGGTACATTCTTAGGCGTTTAATATGGGGTGTTGAGTCCATTTCGTTGAGCAAGGAGTAGCTCTTGTCTATTCCATATTTGGCTTAAGGAACTTTATCTGTGCTCATTTCAATCTCTGGTTTTATGCAGCACCCCAACTCACCTTTACCCTTAAGCAAGCATAAGTTGGTTTTCTAAATTTGAGACCCTGTTCTGTTCTGTAATTCAGTTCCTGTGTAGCCAAGTTTACATTCCGTGTATTACTTATATCTTATGATGTTTCTTTTTCTGTGTGAATAATTTCAGTTAGAATCATCATATCTGAATCCACTCATTGTGCTGCTAAGGGCCTGATGACATAGATTTCAGTGCTGAGTGATATTGCTTTGTAAGTATATACCACATCTTCTTTATCCATTTTTCACTTTCTGCGATGTTGAACTTGTACTGTAAACGAGGTTCTTGTAAACAGAGCCGTTCCAAACATTGGGGTGACTGTGTCTTTTTGATTTTAATTTCCCTAAGCTATAGGACCATAAGTGGAAGTACCCTAGGCTCTGTTGCTTTCTTTTTTAGATGTTTCAGGAAACACCATACACTTCTCCCGAGTGTCTGTTGGCAATTTACATCCCGCCCATCGGCATAACAAGGCTCCCAGTTCTCCATGGCCTGTCCTGCCTTTCTGGATTTTACACTTTTTTCAGATGGCCCTTTTGACCGGGGGGAAGTGAGACTTCATTGTAGTGCAGATTTCCTTTGCAAGCTTGCTTGGTTGGCCAAAAAGGGCGTATGCGTTTTTTCCTGAATATATTCAGGAAAAAACGCATACGCCCTTTTTGGCCATGTGCATCATTGTGGACGTTCTGCCTCTTTTCCTATGCTTTCAATGCAATTCCAGTCTACCTCCTGAAATCGGTTTCCTGCAATTCTGCCCCGCTTTCAAGTCCTCTTGGCAGCCTTACTTCAGTATATTTTTGGACGATAGCTGTCATTTATAACTCTGCAGGTTTGTGAATTACAGTGCCCCTGAGCTCCTTTCTTCAACTCGCTTTCTTTTGAGCTGGCCGCAACACCGCAGGATGGCTTCAGGCCCTAATCTGGTTCCGGCACGGCACGCTGAGCCTTTGGTTAATTCCTCTTCCTGGTGGGAAATGAGAGTTAAATTTCCCCGTCCAGACACCTCCAGCTAGTCTCTCATTGGTTCTCGCTATTCCTGTTCATCTTCCGCAGAAATTGCAAACTGGGCCAAACAGGAGATTAAAGGGACTGACTCTCCAAGTGGGGAGAGTGTTAGTAAAGTGTCTGGAATGTTGCACCCGAGTACCAGGGGAGGAAAACTGAGACGTATTTGAACACGTCTCCCGATCACATGGTTGATCATACTCTGGGTTCCACATGCATGTTTTAGCTGAAGGAAGAATACCTTAAACCTGGGTAGTTGAAACCCGTGGAATGGGTACCATGCAATATGACTTCAAAGGGTCTTCATCTGCTCACCAAACCTCTCCAATCCTATCACTGCTGCGTTTATGCCCCTGTACACACGCTTGATTCTCTTTTAGAGACATAGCAATCCATAGGTTTTAAGATACTTACTAGTCAGGTACATTCTTAGGCGTTTAATATGCGGTGTTGAGTCCATTTCGTTGAGCAAGGAGTAGCTCTTGTCTATTCCATATTTGGCTTAAGGAACTTTATCTGTGCTCATTTCAATCTCTGGTTTTATGCAGCACCCCAACTCACCTTTCCCCTTAAGCAAGCATAAGATGGTTTTCTAAATTTGAGACCCTGTTCTGTTCTGTAATTCAGTTCCTGTGTAGCCAAGTTTACATTCCGTGTATTAGTGATATCTTATGATGTTTCTTTTTCTGTGTGACTTATTTCAGTTAGAATCATCGTACCTGAATCCACTCATTATGCTGCTACGGGCCTGATGACATAGATTTCATTGCTGAGTGATACTGCATTGTACGTAAGTACCACAAGTTCTTTATCCATTTTTCACTTTCTGTGATATTGAACTTGTACGGTAAAGGAGGTTCTTGTAAACAGAGGCGTACCAAACTTTGGGGTGGCTGTGTCTTTTTTATTTTAATTTCCCTAAGCTATAGGACAATAAGTGGAAGTGCCCTAGGCTCTGTTGCTTTGTTTTTTAGATGTTTCAGGAAACACCATACACTTCTCCCGAGTGTCTGTTGGCAATTTACATCCCGCCCATCAGCATAACAAGGCTCCCAGTTCTCCATGGCCTGTCCTGCCTTTCTGGATTTTACACTTTTTGCAGATGGCCCTTTTGACCGGGGGGAAGTGAGACTTCATTGTAGTGCAGATTTCCTTTGCAAGTTTGCTTGGTTGGCCAAAAAGGGCGTATGCGTTTTTTCCTGAATATATTCAGGAAAAAACTCATACGCCCTTTTTGGCCAAGGGCATCATTGTGGACGTTCTGCCTCTTTTCCTATGCTTTCAATGCAATTCCAGTCTACCTCCTGAAATCGGTTTCCTGCAATTCTGCCCCGCTTTCAAGTCCTCTTGGCAGCCTTACTTCAGTATATTTTTGGACGATAGCTGTCATTTATAACTCTGCAGGTTTGTGAATTACAGTGCCCCTGAGCTCCTTTCTTCAACTCGCTTTCTTGTGACCTGGCTGCAACACCGCAAGATGGCTTCAGGCCCTAATCTGGTTCCGGCACGGCACGCTGAGCCTTTGGTTAATTCCTCTTCCTGGTGGGAAATGAGAGTTAAATTTGCCCGTCCAGACACCTCCAGCTAGTCTCTCATTAGTTCTCGCTATTCCTGTTCATCTTCCGCAGAAATTGCAAACTGGGCCAAACGGGAGGTTAAAGGGACTGACTCTCCAAGTCGGGAGAGTGTTAGTAAAGCGTCTGGAATGTTGCCCCTGAGTACCAGGGTACGAAAACTGAGACATATTTGAACACGTCTCCCGATCACATGGTTGATCATACTCTAGGTTCCACATGCATGTTTTAGCTGAAGGAAGAATACCTTAAACCTGGGTAGTTGAAACCCGTGGAATGGGTACCATGCAATATGACTTCAAAGGGCCTTCATTTGCTCAACGAACCTCTCCAATCCTATCACTGCTGCGTTTATGCCCCTGTGCACATGCTTGATTCTCTTTCGGAGACATAGCAATCAATACATTTTAAGACACTTACTAGTCAGGTACATTCTTAGGCGTTTAATATGGGGTGTTGTGTCCTTTTCGTTGAGCAAGGAGTAGCTCTTGTCTATTCCATATTTGGCTTAAGGAACTTTATCTGTGCTCATTTCAATCTCTGGTTTTATGCAGCACCCCAACTCACCTTTCCCCTTAAGCAAGCATAAGATGGTTTTCTAAATTTGAGACCCTGTTCTGTTTTGGAATTCAGTTCCTGTGTAGCCAAGTTTACATTCCGTGTATTAGTGATATCTTATGATGTTTCTTTTTCTGTGTGACTTATTTCAGTTAGAATCATCGTACCTGAATCCACTCATTATGCTGCTACGGGCCTGATGACATAGATTTCATTGCTGAGTGATACTGCATTGTACGTAAGTACCACAAGTTCTTTATCCATTTTTCACTTTCTGTGATATTGAACTTGTACGGTAAACGAGGTTCTTGTAAACAGAGGTGTCCCAAATTTTGGGGTGGCTGTGTCTTTTTGATTTTAATTTCCCTAAGCTATAGGACCATAAGTGGAAGTGCCCTAGGCTCTGTTGCTTTGTCTTTTAGATGTTTCAGGAAACACCATACACTTCTCCCAAGTGTCTGTTGGCAATTTACATCCCGCCCATCAGCATAACAAGGCTCCCAGTTCTCCATGGCCTGTCCTGCCTTTCTGGATTTTACACTTTTTTCAGATGGCCCTTTTGACCGGGGGGAAGTGAGACTTCATTGTAGTGCAGATTTCCTTTGCAAGCTTGCTTGGTTGGCTAAAAAGTGCGTATGCGTTTTTTCCTGAATATATTCAGGAAAAAACCCATACGCCCTTTTTGGCCAAGTGCATCATTGTGGACGTTCTGCCTCTTTTCCTATGCTTTCAATGCAATTCCAGTCTACCTCCTGAAATCGGTTTCCTGCAATTCTGCCCGGCTTTCAAGTCCTCTTGGCAGCCTTACTTCAGTATATTTTTGGACGATAGCTGTCATTTATAACTCTGCAGGTTTGTGAATTACAGTGCCCCTGAGCTCCTTTCTTCAACTCGCTTTCTTTTGAGCTGGCCGCAACACCGCAGGATGGCTTCAGGCCCTAATCTGGTTCCGGCACGGCACGCTGAGCCTTTGGTTAATTCCTCTTCCTGGTGGGAAATGAGAGTTAAATTTGCCCGTCCAGACACCTGCAGCTAGTCTCTCATTGGTTCTCGCTATTCCTGTTCATCTTCCGCAGAAATTGCAAACTGGGCCAAACAGGAGGTTAAAGGGACTGACTCTCCATGTCGGGAGAGTGTTAGTAAAGCGTCTGGAATGTTGCACCCGAGTACCAGGGTACGAAAACTGAGACATATTTGAACACGTCTCCCGATCACATGGTTGATCATACTCTAGGTTCTACATGCATGTTTCAGCTGAAGGAAGAATACCTTAAACCTGGGTAGTTGAAACCCGTGGAATGGGTACCATGCAATATGACTTCAAAGGGTCTTCATTTGATCACCGAACCTCTCTAATCCTATCATTGCTGCGTTTATGCCAGTGTACACATGCTTGATTCTCTTTTGGAGACATAGCAATCAATACGTTTTAAGATACTTACTAGTCAGGTACATTCTTAGGCGTTTAATATGGGGTGTTGAGTCCTTTTCGTTGAGCAAGGAGTAGCTCTTGTCTATTCCATATTTGGCTTAAGGAACTTTATCTGTGCTCATTTCAATCTCTGGTTTTATGCAGCACCCCAACTCACCTTTCCCCTTAAGCAAGCATAAGATGGTTTTCTAAATTTGAGACCCTGTTCTGTTTTGGAATTCAGTTCCTGTGTAGCCAAGTTTACATTCCGTGTATTACTGATATCTTATGATGTTTCTTTTTCTGTATGACTTATTTCAGTTAGAATCATCGTACCTGAATCCACTCATTATGCTGCTACGGGCCTGATGACATAGATTTCATTGCTGAGTGATACTGCATTGTACGTAAGTACCACAAGTTCTTTATCCATTTTTCACTTTCTGTGATATTGAACTTGTACGGTAAACGAGGTTCTTGTAAACAGAGGCGTCCCAAACTTTGCGGTGGCTGTGTCTTTTTGATTTTAATTTCCCTAAGCTATAGGACCATAAGTGGAAGTGCCCTAGGCTCTGTTGCTTTGTCTTTTAGATGTTTCAGGAAACACCATACACTTCTCCCGAGTGTCTGTTGGCAATTTACATCCCGCCCATCAGCATAACAAGGCTCCCAGTTCTCCAAGGCCTGTCCTGCCTTTCTGGATTTTACACTTTTTTCAGATGGCCCTTTTGACCGTGGGGAAGTGAGACTTCATTGTAGTGCAGATTTCCTTTGCAAGCTTGCTTGGTTGGCCAAAAAGGGCGTATGCGTTTTTTCCTGAATATATTCAGGAAAAAACGCATACGCCCTTTTTGGCCAAGTGCATCATTGTGGACGTTCTGCCTCTTTTCCTATGCTTTCAATGCATTTCCAGTCTACCTCCTGAAATCGGTTTCCTGCAATTCTGCCCCGCTTTCAAGTCCTCTTGGCAGCCTTACTTCAGTATATTTTTGGATGATAGCTGTCATTTATAACTCTGCAGGTTTGTGAATTACAGTGCCCCTGAGCTCCTTTCTTCAACTCGCTTTCTTTTGAGCTGGCCGCAACACCGCAGGATGGCTTCAGGTCCTAATCTGGTTCCGGCACGGCAAGCTGAGCCTTTGGTTAATTCCTCTTCCTGGTGGGAAATGAGAGTTAAATTTGCCCGTCCAGACACCTCCAGCCAGTCTCTCATTGATTCTCTCTATTCCTGTTCATATTCCGCAGAAATTGCAAACTGGGCTAAACAGGAGGTTAAAGGTACTGACTCTCCAATTCGGGAGAGTGTTAGTAAAGCATCTGGAATGTTGCACCCGAGTACCAGGGGAGGAAAACTGAGACATATTTGAACACGTCCCCCGTTCACACGGTTGATCATACTCTGGGTTTCACATGCATGTTTTAGCTGAAGGAAGAATACCTTAAACCTGGAGAGTTGAGACCCGTGTAATGGGTACCATGCAATATGACTTCAAAGGGTCTGCATTTGCTCACCGAACCTCTCCAATCCTATCACTGCTGCGTTTATGCCCCTGTACACACGCTTGATTCTCTTTCAGAGACATAGCAATCCATAGGTTTTAAGATACTTACTATTCAGGAACATGCTTAGGCGTTTAATATGGGGTGTTGAGTCCATTTCGTTGAGCAAGGAGTAGCTCTTGTCTATTCCATATTTGGCTTAAGGAACTTTATCTGTGCTCATTTCAATCTCTGGTTTTATGCAGCACCCCAACTCACCTTTCCCCTTAAGCAAGCATAAGATGGTTTTCTAAATTTGAGACCCTGTTCTGTTTTGGAATTCAGTTCCTGTGTAGCCAAGTTTACATTCCGTGTATTACTGATATCTTATGATGTTTCTTTTTCTGTATGACTTATTTCAGTTAGAATCATCGTACCTGAATCCACTCATTATGCTGCTACGGGCCTGATGACATAGATTTCATTGCTGAGTGATACTGCATTGTACGTAAGTACCACAAGTTCTTTATCCATTTTTCACTTTCTGTGATATTGAACTTGTACGGTAAACGAGGTTCTTGTAAACAGAGGCGTCCCAAACTTTGGGGTGGCTGTGTCTTTTTGATTTTAATTTCCCTAAGCTATAGGACCATAAGTGGAAGTGCCCTAGGCTCTGTTGCTTTGTTTTTTAGATGTTTCAGGAAACACCATACACTTCTCCCGAGTGTCTGTTGGCAATTTAAATCCCTCCCATCAACATAACAAGGCTCCCAGTTCTCCATGGCCTGTCCTGCCTTTCTGGATTTTACACTTTTTTCAGATGGCCCTTTTGACCGGGGGGAAGTGAGACTTCATTGTAGTGCAGATTTCCTTTGCAAGCTTGCTTGGTTGGCCAAAAAGGGCGTATGCGTTTTTTCCTGAATATATTCAGGAAAAAACGCATACGCCCTTTTTGGCCAAGTGCATCATTGTGGACGTTCTGCCTCTTTTCCTATGCTTTCAATGCAATTCCAGTCTACCTCCTGAAATCGGTTTCCTGCAATTCTGCCCCGCTTTCAAGTCCTCTTGGCAGCCTTACTTCAGTATATTTTTGGATGATAGCTGTCATTTATAACTCTACAGGTTTGTGAATTACAGTGCCCCTGAGCTCCTTTCTTCAACTCGCTTTCTTTTGAGCTGGCCGCAACACCGCAGGATGGCTTCAGGTCCTAATCTGGTTCCGGCACGGCACGCTGAGCCTTTGGTTAATTCCTCTTCCTGGTGGGAAATGAGAGTTAAATTTGCCCGTCCAGACACCTCCAGCCAGTCTCTCATTGGTTCTCGCTATTCCTGTTCATCTTCCGCAGAAATTGCAAACTGGGCTAAACAGGAGGTTAAAGGTACTGACTCTCCAATTCGGGAGAGTGTTAGTAAAGCATCTGGAATGTTGCACCCGAGTACCAGGGGAGGAAAACTGAGACATATTTGAACACGTCCCCCGTTCACACGGTTGATCATACTCTGGGTTTCACATGCATGTTTTAGCTGAAGGAAGAATACCTTAAACCTGGAGAGTTGAGACCCGTGTAATGGGTACCATGCAATATGACTTCAAAGGGTCTGCATTTGATCACCGAACCTCTCCAATCCTATCACTGCTGCGTTTATGCCCCTGTACACACGCTTGATTCTCTTTCAGAGACATAGCAATCCATAGGTTTTAAGATACTTACTATTCAGGAACATGCTTAGGCGTTTCATATGGGGTGTTGAGTCCATTTCGTTGAGCAAGGAGTAGCTCTTGTCTATTCCATATTTGGCTTAAGGAACTTTATCTGTGCTCATTTCAATCTCTGGTTTTATGCAGCACCCCAACTCACCTTTCCCCTTAAGCAAGCATAAGTTGGTTTTGTAAATTTGAGACCCTGTTCTGTTTTGGAATTCAGTTCCTGTGTAGCCAAGTTTACATTCCGTGTATTAGTGATATCTTATGATGTTTCTTTTTCTGTGTGACTTATTTCAGTTAGAATCATCGTACCTGAATCCACTCATTATGCTGCTACGGGCCTGATGACATAGATTTCATTGCTGAGTGATACTGCATTGTACGTAAGTACCACAAGTTCTTTATCCATTTTTCACTTTCTGTGATATTGAACTTGTACGGTAAACGAGGTTCTTGTAAACAGAGGTGTCCCAAATTTTGGGGTGGCTGTGTCTTTTTGATTTTAATTTCCCTAAGCTATAGGACCATAAGTGGAAGTGCCCTAGGCTCTGTTGCTTTGTCTTTTAGATGTTTCAGGAAACACCATACACTTCTCCCAAGTGTCTGTTGGCAATTTACATCCCGCCCATCAGCATAACAAGGCTCCCAGTTCTCCATGGCCTGTCCTGCCTTTCTGGATTTTACACTTTTTTCAGATGGCCCTTTTGACCGGGGGGAAGTGAGACTTCATTGTAGTGCAGATTTCCTTTGCAAGCTTGCTTGGTTGGCTAAAAAGTGCGTATGCGTTTTTTCCTGAATATATTCAGGAAAAAACCCATACGCCCTTTTTGGCCAAGTGCATCATTGTGGACGTTCTGCCTCTTTTCCTATGCTTTCAATGCAATTCCAGTCTACCTCCTGAAATCGGTTTCCTGCAATTCTGCCCGGCTTTCAAGTCCTCTTGGCAGCCTTACTTCAGTATATTTTTGGACGATAGCTGTCATTTATAACTCTGCAGGTTTGTGAATTACAGTGCCCCTGAGCTCCTTTCTTCAACTCGCTTTCTTTTGAGCTGGCCGCAACACCGCAGGATGGCTTCAGGCCCTAATCTGGTTCCGGCACGGCACGCTGAGCCTTTGGTTAATTCCTCTTCCTGGTGGGAAATGAGAGTTAAATTTGCCCGTCCAGACACCTCCAGCTAGTCTCTCATTGGTTCTCGCTATTCCTGTTCATCTTCCGCAGAAATTGCAAACTGGGCCAAACAGGAGGTTAAAGGGACTGACTCTCCATGTCGGGAGAGTGTTAGTAAAGCGTCTGGAATGTTGCACCCGAGTACCAGGGTACGAAAACTGAGACATATTTGAACACGTCTCCCGATCACATGGTTGATCATACTCTAGGTTCTACATGCATGTTTCAGCTGAAGGAAGAATACCTTAAACCTGGGTAGTTGAAACCCGTGGAATGGGTACCATGCAATATGACTTCAAAGGGTCTTCATTTGATCACCGAACCTCTCTAATCCTATCATTGCTGCGTTTATGCCAGTGTACACATGCTTGATTCTCTTTTGGAGACATAGCAATCAATACGTTTTTAGATACTTACTAGTCAGGTACATTCTTAGGCGTTTAATATGGGGTGTTGAGTCCTTTTCGTTGAGCAAGGAGTAGCTCTTGTCTATTCCATATTTGGCTTAAGGAACTTTATCTGTGCTCATTTCAATCTCTGGTTTTATGCAGCACCCCAACTCACCTTTCCCCTTAAGCAAGCATAAGATGGTTTTCTAAATTTGAGACCCTGTTCTGTTTTGGAATTCAGTTCCTGTGTAGCCAAGTTTACATTCCGTGTATTACTGATATCTTATGATGTTTCTTTTTCTGTATGACTTATTTCAGTTAGAATCATCGTACCTGAATCCACTCATTATGCTGCTACGGGCCTGATGACATAGATTTCATTGCTGAGTGATACTGCATTGTACGTAAGTACCACAAGTTCTTTATCCATTTTTCACTTTCTGTGATATTGAACTTGTACGGTAAACGAGGTTCTTGTAAACAGAGGCGTCCCAAACTTTGCGGTGGCTGTGTCTTTTTGATTTTAATTTCCCTAAGCTATAGGACCATAAGTGGAAGTGCCCTAGGCTCTGTTGCTTTGTCTTTTAGATGTTTCAGGAAACACCATACACTTCTCCCGAGTGTCTGTTGGCAATTTACATCCCGCCCATCAGCATAACAAGGCTCCCAGTTCTCCATGGCCTGTCCTGCCTTTCTGGATTTTACACTTTTTTCAGATAGCCCTTTTGACCGGGGGGAAGTGAGACTTCATTGTAGTGCAGATTTCCTTTGCAAACTTGCTTGGTTGGCCAAAAAGGGCGTATGCGTTTTTTCCTGAATATATTCAGGAAAAAACGCATACGCCCTTTTTGGCCAAGTGCATCATTGTGGACGTTCTGCCTCTTTTCCTATGCTTTCAATGCATTTCCAGTCTACCTCCTGAAATCGGTTTCCTGCAATTCTGCCCCGCTTTCAAGTCCTCTTGGCAGCCTTACTTCAGTATATTTTTAGATGATAGCTGTCATTTATAACTCTGCAGGTTTGTGAATTACAGTGCCCCTGAGCTCCTTTCTTCAACTCGCTTTCTTTTGAGCTGGCCGCAACACCGCAGGATGGCTTCAGGTCCTAATCTGGTTCCGGCACGGCAAGCTGAGCCTTTGGTTAATTCCTCTTCCTGGTGGGAAATGAGAGTTAAATTTGCCCGTCCAGACACCTCCAGCCAGTCTCTCATTGATTCTCTCTATTCCTGTTCATCTTCCGCAGAAATTGCAAACTGGGCCAAACAGGAGGTTAAAGGGACTGACTTCGAAGTCGGGAGAGTGTTAGTAAAGCATCTCGAATGTTGCACCCGAGAACCAGGGTACGAAAACTGAGACATATTTGAACACGTCTCCTGATCACATGGTTGATCATACTCTAGGTTCCACATGCATGTTTTAGCTGAAAGAAGAATACCTTAAATCTGGGTAGTTGAAACCCGTGGAATGGGTACCATGCAATATGACTTCAAAGGGTCTTCATTTGCTCACCGAACCTCTCCAATCCTATCACTGCTGCGTTTATGCCCCTGTACACACGCTTGATTCTCTTTTGGAGACATAGCAATCCATAGGTTTTAAGATACTTAGTATTCAGGTACATTCTTAGGCGTTTAATATGGGGTGTTGAGTCCTTTTCGTTGAGCAAGGAGTAGCTCTTGTCTATTCCATATTTGGCTTAAGGAACTTTATCTGTGCTCATTTCAATCTCTGGTTTTATGCAGCACCCCAACTCACCTTTACCCTTAAGCAAGCATAAGTTGGTTTTCTAAATTTGAGACCCTGTTCTGTTCTGTAATTCAGTTCCTGTGTAGCCAAGTTTACATTCCGTGTATTACTGATATCTTATGATGTTTCTTTTTCTGTGTGACTTATTTCAGTTAGAATCATCATACCTGAATCCACTCATTGTGCTGCTAAGGGCCTGATGACATAGATTTCATTGCTGAGTGATATTGCTTTGTAAGTAAATACCACAACTTCTTTATCCATTTTTCACTTTCTGCGATGTTGAACTTGTACTGTAAACGAGGTTCTTGTAAACAGAGGCGTCCCAAACTTTTGGGTGCCTGTGTCTTTTTGATTTTAATTTCCCTAAGCTAAAGGACCATAAGTGGAAGAGCCCTAGGATCTGTTGCTTTGTTTTTTAGATATTTCAGGAAACACCATACACTTCTCCCGAGTGTCTGTTGGCAATTTACATCCCGCCCATCAGCATAACAAGGCTCCCAGTTCTCCATGGCCTGTCCTGCCTTTCTGGATTTTACACTTTTTTCAGATTGCCCTTTTGACCGGGGGGAAGTGAGACTTCATTGTAGTGCAGATTTCCTTTGCAAGCTTGCTTGGTTGGCCAAAAAGGGCGTATGCGTTTTTTCCTGAATATATTCAGGAAAAAACGCATACGCCCTTTTTGGCCAAGTGCATCATTGTGGACGTTCTGCCTCTTTTCCTATGCTTTCAATGCAATTCCAGTCTACCTCCTGAAATCGGTTTCCTGCAATTCTGCCCCGCTTTCAAGTCCTCTTGGCAGCCTTACTTCAGTATATTTTTGGACGATAGCTGTCATTTATAACTCTGCAGGTGTGTGAATTACAGTGCCCCTGAGCTCCTTTCTTCAACTCGCTTTCTTTTGAGCTGGCCGCAACACCGCAGGATGGCTTCAGGTCCTAATCTGGTTCCGGCACGGCACGCTGAGCCTTTGGTTATTTCCTCTTCCTGGTGGGAAATGAGAGTTAAATTTGCCCGTCCAGACACCTCCAGCTAGTCTCTCATTGGTTCTCCCTATTCCTGTTCATCTTCCGCAGAAATTGCAAACTGGGCCAAACAGGAGTTTAAAGGCGCTGACTCTCCAAGTGGGGAGAGTGTTAGTAAAGCGTCTGGAATGTTGCACCCGAGTACCAGGGGAGGAAAACTGAGACATATTTGAACACGTCTCCCGATCACATGGTTGATCATACTCTAGGTTCCACATGCATGTTTTAGCTGAAGGAAGAATACCTTAAACCTGGGTAGTTGAGACCCGTGTAATGGGTATCATGCAATATGACTTCAAATGGTCTTCATTTGCTCACCGAAACTCTCTAATCCTATCACTGCTGTGTTTATGCCCCTGTACACACGCTTGATTCTCTTTTGGAGACATAGCAATCCATAGGTTTTAAGATACTTACTAGTCAGGTACATTCTTAGGTGTTTAATATGGGGTGTTGAGTCCATTTCGTTGAGCAAGGAGTAGGTCTTGTCTATTCCATATTTGGCTTAAGGAACTTTATCTGTGCTCATTTCAATCTCTGGTTTTATGCAGCACCCCAACTCACCTTTCCCCTTAAGCAAGCATAAGTTGGTTTTCTAAATTGGAGACCCTGTTCTGTATTCGAATTCAGTTCCTGTGTAGCCAAGTTTACATTCCGTGTATTAGTGATATCTTATGATGTGTTTTTTCTGTGTGACTTATTTCAGTTAGAATCATCGTACCTGAATCCACTCATCATGCTGCTACGGGCCTGATGACATAGATTTCATTGCTGAGTGATACTGCATTGTACGTAAGTACCACAAGTTCTTTATCCATTTTTCACTTTGTGTGATATTGAACTTGTACTGTAAACGAGGTTCTTGTAAACAGAGGCGTCCCAAACTTTGGGGTGGCTGTGTCTTTTTGATTTTAATTTCCCTAAGCTATAGGACCATAAGTGGAAGTGCCCTAGGCTCTGTTGCTTTGTTTCTTAGATGTTTCAGGAAACACCATACACTTCTCCCTAGTGTCTGTTGGCAATTTACATCCCGCCCATCAGCATAACAAGGCTCCCAGTTCTCCATGGCCTGTCCTGCCTTTCTGGATTTTACACTTTTTTCAGATGGCCCTTTTGACCGGGGGGAAGTGAGACTTCATTGTAGTGCAGATTTCCTTTGCAAGCTTGCTTGGTTGGCCAAAAAGGGCGTATGCGTTTTTTCCTGAATATATTCAGGAAAAAACGCATACGCCCTTTTTGGCCAAGTGCATCATTGTGGACGTTCTGCCTCTTTTCCTATGCTTTCAATGCAATTCCAGTCTACCTCCTGCAATCGGTTTCCTGCAATTCTGCCCCGCTTTCAAGTCCTCTTAGCAGCCTTACTTCAGTATATTTTTGGACGATAGCTGTCATTTATAACTCTGCAGGTTTGTGAATTACAGTGCCCCTGAGCTCCTTTCTTAAACTCGCTTTCTTGTGACCTGGCCGCAACACCGCAGGATGGCTTCAGGCCCTAATCTGGTTCTGGCACGGCATGCTGAGCCTTTGGTTAATTCCTCTTCCTGGTGGGAAATGAGAGTTAAATTTGCCCGTCCAGACACCTCCAGCTAGTCTCTCATTGGTTCTCGCTATTCCTGTTCATCTTCCGCAGAAATTGCAAACTGGGCCAAACAGGAGGTTAAAGGGACTGACTCTCCAAGTCGGGAGAGTGTTAGTAAAGCGTCTGGAATGTTGCACCCGAGTACCAGGGTACAAAAACTGAGACATATTTGAACACGTCTCCTGATCACATGGTTGATCATACTCTAGGTTCCACATGCATGTTTTAGCTGAAGGAAGAATACCTTAAACCTGGGTAGTTGAAACCCGTGGAATGGGTACCATGCAATATGACTTCAAAGGGTCTTCATTTGCTCACCGAACCTCTCCAATCCTATCACTGCTGCGTTTATGCCCCTGTACACACGCTTGATTCTCTTTTGGAGACATAGCAATCCATAGGTTTTAAGATACTTACTAGTCAGGTACATTCTTAGGCGTTTAATATGGGGTGTTGAGTCCTTTCCGTTGAGCAAGGAGTAGCTCTTGTCTATTCCATATTTGGCTTAAGGAACGTAATCTGTGCTCATTTCCATCTCTGGTTTTATGCAGCACCCCAACTCACCTTTACCCTTAAGCAAGTTGGTTTTCTAAATTTGAGACCCTGTTCTGTTCTGTAATTCATTTCCTGTGTAGTCCAGTTTACATTCCGTGTATTAGTGATATCTTATGATGTTTCTTTTTCTGTGTGACTTATTTCAGTTAGAATCATCGTACCTGAATCCACTCATTATTGTGCTACGGGCCTGATGACATAGATTTCATTGCTGAGTGATACTGCATTGTACGTAAGTACCACAAGTTCTTTATCCATTTTTCACTTTCTGTGATATTGAACTTGTACGGTAAACCAGGTTCTTGTAAACAGAGGCGTCCCAAACTTTGGGGTGGCTGTGTCTTTTTGATTTTAATTTCCCTAAGCTATAGGACCATAAGTGGAAGTGCCCTAGGCTCTGTTGCTTTGTTTTTTAGATGTTTCAGGAAACACCATACACTTCTCCCGAGTGTCTGTTGGCAATTTACATCCCGCCCATCAGCATAACAAGGCTCCCAGTTCTCCATGGCCTGTCCTGCCTTTCTGGATTTTACACTTTTTTCAGATGGCCCTTTTGACCGGTTGGAAGTGAGACTTCATTGTAGTGCAGATTTCCTTTGCAAGCTTGCTTGGTTGGCCAAAAAGGGCGTATGCGTTTTTTCCTGAATATATTCAGGAAAAAACGCATACGCCCTTTTTGGCCAAGTGCATCATTGTGGACGTTCTGCCTCTTTTCCTATGCTTTCAATGCAATTCCAGTCTACCTCCTGAAATCGGTTTCCTGCAATTCTGCCCCGCTTTCATGTCCTCTTGGCAGCCTTACTTCAGTATATTTTTGGACGATAGCTGTCATTTATAACTCTGCAAGTTTGTGAATTACAGTGCCCCTAAGCTCCTTTCTTCAACTCGCTTTCTTGTGAGCTGGCCGCAACACCGCAGGATGGCTTCAGGCCCTAATGTGGTTCCGGCACGGCACGCTGAGCCTTTGGTTATTTCCTCTTCCTGGTGGGAAATGAAAGTTAAATTTGCCCGTCCAGACACCTCCAGCTAGTCTCTCATTGGTTCTCCCTATTCCTGTTCATCTTCCGCAGAAATTGCAAACTGGTCCAAACAGGAGGTTAAAGGCGCTGACTCTCCAATTGGGGAGAGTGTTAGTAAAGTGTCTGGAATGTTGCACCCGAGTACCAGGGGCGGAAAACTGAGACATATTTGAACATGTTTCCCGATCACATGGTTGATCATACTCTAGGTTCCACATGCATGTTTTAGCTGAAGGAAGAATACCTTAAACCTGGGTAGTTGAAACCCGTGGAATGGGTACCATGCAGTATGACTTCAAAGGGTCTTCATTTGCTCACCGAACCTCTCCAATCCTATCACTGCTGCGTTTATGCCCCTGTACACATGCTTGACTCTCTTTCGGAGACATAGCAATCCATAGGTTTTAAGATACTTACTAGTCAGGTACATTCTTAGGCGTTTAATATGGGGTGTTGAGTCCATTTCGTTGAGCAAGGAGTAGCTCTTGTCTAATCCATATTTGGCTTAAGGAACTTTATCTGTGCTCATTTCCATCTCTGGTTTTATGCAGCACCCCAACTCACCTTTACCCTTAAGCAAGCATAAGTTGGTTTTCTAAATTTGAGACCCTGTTCTGTTCTGTAATTCAGTTCCTGTGTAGCCAAGTTTACATTCCGTGTATTACTGATATCTT
Organism: Grampus griseus; assembly: GCF_964374135.1. NCBI lineage: Eukaryota > Metazoa > Chordata > Mammalia > Artiodactyla > Delphinidae > Grampus > Grampus griseus. Next base: position 664,594 of record NW_028133354.1, on the reverse strand, counting down.
ATGATGTTTCTTTTTCTGTGTGACTTATTTCAGTTAGAATCATCGTACCTGAATCCACTCATTATGCTGCTACCGGCCTGATGACATAGATTTCATTGCTGAGTGATACTGCATTGTACGTAAGTACCACAAGTTCTTTATCCATTTTTCACTTTCTGTGATATTGAACTTGTACGGTAAACGAGGTTCTTGTAAACAGAGGCGTCCCAAACCTTTCGGTGGCTGTGTCTTTTTGATTTTAATTTCCCTAAGCTATAGGACCATAAGTGGAAGTGCCCTAGGCTCTGTTGCTTTGTTTTTTAGATGTTTCAGGAAACACCATACACTTCTCCCGAGTGTCTGTTGGCAATTTACATCCCGCCCATCAGCATAACAAGGCTCCCAGTTCTCCATGGCCTGTCCTGCCTTTCTGGATTTTACACTTTTTTCAGATGGCCCTTTAGACCGGGCGGAAGTGAGACTTCATTGTACTGCAGATTTCCTTTGCAAGTTTGCTTGTTTGGCCAAAAAGGGCGTATGCGTTTTTTCCTGAATATATTCAGGAAAAAACGCATATGCCCTTTTTGGCCAAGTGCATCATTGTGGACGTTCTGCCTCTTTTCCTGTGCTTTCAATGCAATTCCAGTCTACCTCCTGAAATCGGTTTCCTGCAATTCTGCCCCGCTTTCAAGTCCTCTTGGCAGCCTTACTTCAGTATATTTTTGGACGATAGCTGTCATTTATAACTCTGCAGGTTTCTGAATTACAGTGCCCCTGAGCTCCTTTCTTCAACTCGCTTTCTTGTGAGCTGGCCCCCACACCGGTGGATGGCTTCAGGCCCTAATCTGGTTCCAGCACGGCACGCTGAGCCTTTGGTTATTTCCTCTTCCTGGTGGGAAATGAAAGTTAAATTTGCCCATCCCGACACCTCCAGCTAGTCTCTCATTGGTCCTCCCTATTCCTGTTCATCTTCCGCAGAAATTGCAAACTGGGCAAAACAGGAGTTTAAAGGTGCTGACTCTCCAATTGGGGAGAGTGTTAGTAAAGCGTCTGGAATGTTGCACCCGAGTACCAGGGGAGGAAACTGAGACATATTTGAACACGTCTCCCGATCACACGGTTGATCATACTCTAGGTTCCACATGCATGTTTTAGCTGAAGGACGAATACCTTAAACCTGGTTAGTTGAAACGCGTGGAATGGGTACAATGCAATATGACTTCAAAGGGTCTTCATTTGCTCACCGAACCTCTCCAATCCTATCACTGCTGCGTTTATGCCCCTGTACACACGCTTGATTCTCTTTTGGAGACATAGCAATCCATAGGTTTTAAGAAACTTACTAGTCAGGTACATTCTTAGGCGTTTAATATGGGGTGTTGAGTCCATTTCGTTGAGCAAGGAGTAGCTCTTGTCTATTCCATATTTGGCTTAAGGAACTTTATCTGTGCTCATTTCAATCTCTGGTTTTATGCAGCACCCCAACTCACCTTTCCCCTTAAGCAAGCATAAGTTGGTTTTCTAAATTTGAGACCCTGTTCTGTTCTGTAATTCAGTTCCTGTGTAGCCAAGTTTACATTCCGTGTATTACTGATATCTTATGATGTTTCTTTTTCTGTGTGACTTATTTCAGTTAGAATCATCATACCTGAATCCACTCATTGTGCTGCTAAGGGCCTGATGACATAGATTTCATTGCTGAGTGATATTGCTTTGTAAGTAAATACCACAACTTCTTTATCCATTTTTCACTTTCTGCGTTGTTGAACTTGTACTGTAAACAAGGTTCTTGTAAACAGAGGCCTCCCAAACTTTGGGGTGGCTGTGTCTTTTTGATTTTAATTTCCCTAAGCTATAGGACCATAAGTGGAAGTGCCCTAGGCTCTGTTGCTTTGTTTCTTAGATGTTTCAGGAAACACCATACACTTCTCCCGAGTGTCTGTTGGCAATTTACATCCCGCCCATCAGCATAACAAGGCTCCCAGTTCTCCATGGCCTGTCCTGCCTTTCTGGATTTTACACTTTTTTCAGATGGCCCTTTTGACCGGGGGGAAGTGAGACTTCATTGTAGTGCAGATTTCCTTTGCAAGTTTGCTTGGTTGGCCAAAAAGGGCGTATGCGTTTTTTCCTGAATATATTCAGGAAAAAACGCATACGCCCTTTTTGGCCAAGTGCATCATTGTGGACGTTCTGCCTCTTTTCCTATGCTTTCAATGCAATTCCAGTCTACCTCCTGAAATCGGTTTCCTGCAATTCTGCCCCGCTTTCAAGTCCTCTTGGCAGCCTTACTTCAGTATATTTTTGGACGATAGCTGTCATTTATAACTCTGCAGGTTTGTGAATTAAAGTGCCCCTGAGCTCCTTTCTTCAACTCGCTTTCTTGTGACCTGGCCGCAACACCGCAGGATGGCTTCAGGCCCTAATCTGGTTCTGGCATGGCACGCTGAGCCTTTGTTTAATTCCTCTTCCTGGTGGGAAATGAGAGTTAAATTTGCCCGTCCAGACACCTCCAGCTAGTCTCTCATTGGTTCTCCTTATTCCTGTTCATCTTCCGCAGAAATTGCAAACTGGGCCAAACAGGAGGTTAAAGGGACTGACTCTCCAAGTCGGGAGAGTGTTAGTAAAGCGTCTGGAATGTTGCACCCGAGTACCAGGGTACGAAAACTGAGACATATTTGAACACGTCTCCCGATCACATGGTTGATCATACTCTAGGTTCCACATGCATGTTTTAGCTGAAGGAAGAATACCTTAAACCTGGGTAGTTGAAACCCGTGGAATGGGTACCATGCAATATGACTTCAAAGGGTCTTCATTTGCTCAAAGAACCTCTCCAATCCTATCACTGCTGCGTTTATGCCCCTGTGCACATGCTTGATTCTCTTTCAGAGACATAGCAATCCATAGGTTTTAAGATACTTACTAGTCAGGTACATTCTTAGGCGTTTAATATGCGGTGTTGAGTCAATTTCGTTGAGCAAGGAGTAGCTCTTGTCTATTCCATATTTGGCTTAAGGAACTTTATCTGTGCTCGTTTCAATCTCTGGTTTTATGCAGCACCCCAACTCACCTTTCCCCTTAAGCAAGCATAAGTTGGTTTTCTAAATTTGAGACCCTGTTCTGTTCTGTAATTCAGTTCCTGTGTACCCAAGTTTACATTCCGTGTATTACTGATATCTTATGATGTTTCTTTTTCTGTGTGACTTATTTCAGTTAGAATCATCATACCTGAATCCACTCATTGTGCTGCTAAGGGCCTGATGACATAGATTTCATTGCTGAGTGATATTGCTTTGTAAGTAAATACCACAACTTCTTTATCCATTTTTCACTTTCTGCGTTGTTGAACTTGTACTGTAAACAAGGTTCTTGTAAACAGAGGCCTCCCAAACTTTGGGGTGGCTGTGTCTTTTTGATTTTAATTTCCCTAAGCTATAGGACCATAAGTGGAAGTGCCCTAGGCTCTGTTGCTTTGTTTCTTAGATGTTTCAGGAAACACCATACACTTCTCCCGAGTGTCTGTTGGCAATTTACATCCCGCCCATCAGCATAACAAGGCTCCCAGTTCTCCATGGCCTGTCCTGCCTTTCTGGATTTTACACTTTTTTCAGATGACCCTTTTGACCGGGGGGAAGTGAGACTTCATTGTAGTGCAGATTTCCTTTGCAAGTTTGCTTGGTTGGCCAAAAAGGGCGTATGCGTTTTTTCCTGAATATATTCAGGAAAAAACGCATACGCCCTTTTTGGCCAAGTGCATCATTGTGGACGTTCTGCCTCTTTTCCTATGCTTTCAATGCAATTCCAGTCTACCTCCTGAAATCGGTTTCCTGCAATTCTGCCCCGCTTTCAAGTCCTCTTGGCAGCCTTACTTCAGTATATTTTTGGACGATAGCTGTCATTTATAACTCTGCAGGTTTGTGAATTACAGTGCCCCTGAGCTCCTTTCTTCAACTCGCTTTCTTGTGACCTGGCTGAAACACCGCAGGATGGCTTCAGGCCCTAATCTGGTTCCGGCACGGCACGCTGAGCCTTTGGTTAATTCCTCTTCCTGGTGGGAAATGAGAGTTAAATTTGCCCGTCCAGACACCTCCAGCTAGTCTCTCATTGGTTCTCGCTATTCCTGTTCATCTTCCGCAGAAATTGCAAACTGGGCCAAACGGGAGGTTAAAGGGACTGACTCTCCAAGTCGGGAGAGTGTTAGTAAAGCGTCTGGAATGTTGCACCCGAGTACCAGGGTACGAAAACTGAGACATATTTGAACACGTCTCCCGATCACATGGTTGATCATACTCTAGGTTCCACATGCATGTTTTAGCTGAAGGAAGAATACCTTAAACCTGGGTAGTTGAAACCCGTGGAATGGGTACCATGCAATATGACTTCAAAGGGTCTTCATTTGCTCAGTGAACCTCTCCAATCTTATCACTGCTGCGTTTATTCCCCTGTACACATGCTTGATTCTCTTTAGGAGACATAGCAATCCATAGGTTTTAAGATACTTACTAGTCAGGTACATTCTTAGGCGTTTAATATGGGGTGTTGAGTCCATTTCGTTGAGCAAGGAGTAGCTCTTGTCTATTCCATATTTGGCTTAAGGAAGTTTATCTGTGCTCATTTCAATCTCTGGTTTTATGCAGCACCCCAACTCACCTTTCCCCTTAAGCAAGCATAAGTTGGTTTTCTAAATTTGAGACCCTGTTCTGTTCTGTAATTCAGTTCCTGTGTAGCCAAGTTTACATTCCGTGTATTACTGATATCTTATGATGTTTCTTTTTCTGTGTGACTTATTTCAGTTAGAATCATCGTACCTGAATCCACTCATTATGCTGCTACGGGCCTGATGACATAGATTTCATTGCTGAGTGATACTGCATTGTACGTAAGTACCACAAGTTCTTTATCCATTTTTCACTTTCTGTGATATTGAACTTGTACGGTAAACGAGGTTCTTGTAAACAGAGGCGTCCCAAACTTTGGGGTGGCTGTGTCTTTTTGATTTTAATTTCCCTAAGCTATAGGACCATAAGTGGAAGTGCCCTAGGCTCTGTTGCTTTGTTTTTTAGATGTTTCAGGAAACACCATACACTTCTCCCGAGTGTCTGTTGGCAATTTACATCCCGCCCATCAACATAACAAGGCTCCCAGTTCTCCATGGCCTGTCCTGCCTTTCTGGATTTTACACTTTTTTCAGATGGCCCTTTTGACCGGGGGGAAGTGAGACTTCATTGTAGTGCAGATTTCCTTTGCAAGTTTGCTTGGTTGGCCAAAAAGGGCGTATGCGTTTTTTCCTGAATATATTCAGGAAAAAACGCATACGCCCTTTTTGGCCAAGTGCATCATTGTGGACGTTCTGCCTCTTTTCCTATGCTTTCAATGCAATTCCAGTCTACCTCCTGAAATCGGTTTCCTGCAATTCTGCCCCGCTTTCAAGTCCTCTTGGCAGCCTTACTTCAGTATATTTTTGGACGATAGCTGTCATTTATAACTCTGCAGGTTTGTGAATTACAGTGCCCCTGAGCTCCTTTCTTCAACTCGCTTTCTTGTGACCTGGCTGAAACACCGCAGGATGGCTTCAGGCCCTAATCTGGTTCCGGCACGGCACGCTGAGCCTTTGGTTAATTCCTCTTCCTGGTGGGAAATGAGAGTTAAATTTGCCCGTCCAGACACCTCCAGCTAGTCTCTCATTGGTTCTCGCTATTCCTGTTCATCTTCCGCAGAAATTGCAAACTGGGCCAAACGGGAGGTTAAAGGGACTGACTCTCCAAGTCGGGAGAGTGTTAGTAAAGCGTCTGGAATGTTGCACCTGAGTACCAGGGTACGAAAACTGAGACATATTTGAACACGTCTCCCGATCACATGGTTGATCATACTCTAGGTTCCACATGCATGTTTTAGCTGAAGGAAGAATACCTTAAACCTGGGTAGTTGAAACCCGTGGAATGGGTACCATGCAATATGACTTCAAAGGGTCTTCATTTGCTCAGTGAACCTCTCCAATCTTATCACTGCTGCGTTTATGCCCCTGTGCACATGCTTGATTCTCTTTCGGAGACATAGCAATCCATAGGTTTTAAGATACTTACTAGTCAGGTACATTCTTAGGCGTTTAATATGGGGTGTTGAGTCCATTTCGTTGAGCAAGGAGTAGCTCTTGTCTATTCCATATTTGGCTTAAGGAACTTTATCTGTGCTCATTTCAATCTCTGGTTTTATGCAGCACCCCAACTCACCTTTCCCCTTAAGCAAGCATAAGTTGGTTTTCTAAATTTGAGACCCTGTTCTGTTCTGTAATTCAGTTCCTGTGTAGCCAAGTTTACATTCCGTGTATTACTGATATCTTATGATGTTTCTTTTTCTGTGTGACTTATTTCAGTTAGAATCATCATACCTGAATCCACTCATTGTGCTGCTAAGGGCCTGATGACATAGATTTCATTGCTGAGTGATATTGCTTTGTAAGTAAATACCACAACTCCTTTATCCATTTTTCAATTTCTGCGATGTTGAACTTCTACTGTAAACAAGGTTCTTGTAAACATAGGCGTCCCAAACTTTGGGGTGGCTGTGTCTTTTTGATTTTAATTTCCCTAAGCTATAGGACCACAAGTGGAAGTGCCCTAGGCTCTGTTGCTTTGTTTTTTAGATGTTTCAGGAAACACCATACACTTCTCCCGAGTTTCTGTTGGCAATTTACATCCCGCCCATCAGCATAACAAGGCTCCCAGTTCTCCATGGCCTGTCCTGCCTTTCTGGATTTTACGCTTTTTTCAGATGGCCCTTTTGACCGGGGGGAAGTGAGACTTCATTGTAGTGCAGATTTCCTTTGCAAGCTTGCTTGGTTGGCCAAAAAGGGCGTATGCGTTTTTTCCTGAATATATTCAGGAAAAAACGCATACGCCCTTTTTGGCCAAGTGCATCATTGTGGACGTTCTGCCTCTTTTCCTATGCTTTCAATGCAATTCCAGTCTACCTCCTGAAATCGGTTTCCTGCAATTCTGCCCCGCTTTCAAGTCCTCTTGGCAGCCTTACTTCAGTATACTTTTGGACGATAGCTGTCATTTATAACTCTGCAGGTTTGTGAATTACAGTGCCCCGAGCTCCTTTCTTCAACTCGCTTTCTTGTGACCTGGCCGCAACACCGCAGGATGGCTTCAGGCCCTAAACTGGTTCCGGCATGGCACGCTGAGCCTTTGGTTGTTTCCTCTTCCTGGTGGGAAATGAGAGTTAAATTTGCCCGTCCAGACACCTCCAGCTAGTCTCTCATTGGTTCTCCCTATTCCTGTTCATCTTCCGCAGAAATTGCAAACTGGGCCAAACAGGAGATTAAAGGCGCTGACTCTCCAAGTGGGGAGAGTGTTAGTGAAGCGTCTGGAATGTTGCACCCGAGTACCAGGGGAGGGAAACTGAGACATATTTGAACACATCTCCCGTTCACACGGTTGATCATACTCTGGGTTCCACATGCATGTTTTAGCTGAAGGAAGAATAACTTAAACCTGGGTAGTTAAAACCCGTGTAATGGGTACCATGCAATATGACTTCAAAGGGTCTTCATTTGCTCACCGAACCTCTCCAATCCTATCACTGCTGCGTTTATGCCCCTGTACACACGCTTGATTCTCTTTTGGAGACATAGCAATCCATAGGTTTTAAGATACTTACTAGTCAGGTACATTCTTAGGCGTTTAATATGAGGTGTTGAGTCCATTTCGTTGAGCAAGGAGTAGCTCTTGTCTATTCCATATTTGGCTTAAGGAACTTTATCTGTGCTCGTTTCAATCTCTGGTTTTATGCAGCACCCCAACTCACCTTTCCCCTTAAGCAAGCATAAGTTGTTTTTCTAAATTTGAGACGCTGTTCTGTTTTGGAATTCAGTTCCTGTGTAGCCAAGTTTACATTCCGTGTATTACTGATATCTTATGATGTTTCTTTTTCTGTGTGACTTATTTCAGTTAGAATCATCGTACCTGAATCCACTCATTATGCTGCTACGGGCCTGATGACATAGATTTCATTGCTGAGTGATACTGCATTGTACGTAAGTACCACAAGTTCTTTATCCATTTTTCACTTTCTGTGATATTGAACTTGTACAGTAAACGAGATTCTTGTAAACAGAGGCGTCCCAAACTTTGGGGTGGCTGTGTCTTTTTGATTTTAATTTCCCTAAGCTATAGGACCATAAGTGGAAGTGCCCTAGGCTCTGTTGCTTTGTTTTTTAGATGTTTCAGGAAACACCATACACTTCTCCCGAGTGTCTGTTGGCAATTTACATCCCGCCCATCAGCATAACAAGGCTCCCAGTTCTCCATGGCCTGTCCTGCCTTTCTGGATTTTACACTTTTTTCAGATGGCCCTTTTGACCGGGGGGAAGTGAGACTTCATTGTAGTGCAGATTTCCTTTGCAAGTTTGCTTGGTTGGCCAAAAAGGGCGTATGCGTTTATTCTTGAATATATTCAGGAAAAAACGCATACGCACTTTTTGGCCAAGTGCATCATTGTGGACGTTCTGCCTCTTTTCCTATGCTTTCAATGCAATTCCAGTCTACCTCCTGAAATCGGTTTCCTGCAATTCTGCCCCACTTTCAAGTCCTCTTGGCAGCCTTACTTCAGTATATTTTTGGACGATAGCTGTCATTTATAACTCTGCAGGTTTGTGAATTACAGTGCCCCTGAGTTCCTTTCTTCAACTCGCTTTCTTGTGACCTGGCCACAACACCGCAGGATGGCTTCAGGCCCTAATCTGGTTCGGGCACGGCACGCTGAGCCTTTGGTTAATTCCTATTCCTGGTGGGAAATGAGAGTTAAATTTGCCCGTCCAGACACCTCCAGCTAGTCTCTCATTGGTTCTCGCTATTCCTGTTCATCTTCCGCAGAAATTGCAAACTGGGCCAAACAGGAGGTTAAAGGGACTGACTCTCCATGTCGGGAGAGTGTTAGTAAAGCGTCTGGAATGTTGCACCCGAGTACCAGGGGAGAAAAACTGAGACATATGTGAACACGTCTCCCGTTCACACGGTTGATCATACTCTGGGTTCCACATGCATGTTTTAGCTGAAGGAAGAATACCTTAAACGTGTGTAGTTGAAACCCTTGGAATGGGTACCATGCAATATGATTTCAAAGGGTCTTCATTTGCTCACCGAACCTCTCCAATCTTATCACTGCTGCGTTTATGCCCCTGTACACACGCTTGATTCTCTTTTGAAGACATAGCAATCCATAGGTTTTAAGATACTTACTAGTCAGGTACATTCTTAGGCGTTTAATATGGGGTGTTGAGTCCATTTCGTTGAGCAAGGAGTAGCTCTTGTCTATTCCTTATTTGGCTTAAGGAACTTTATCTGTGCTCATTTCAATCTCTGGTTTTATGCAGCACCCCAACTCACCTTTCCCCTTAAGCAAGCATAAGTTGGTTTTCTCAATTTGAGACCCTGTTCTGTTCTGTAATTCAGTTACTGTGTAGCCAAGTTTACATTCCGTGTATTACTGATATCTTATGATGTTTCTTTTTCTGTGTGACTTATTTCAGTTAGAATCATCGTACCTGAATCCACTCATTGTGCTGCTAAGGGCCTGATGACATAGATTTCATTGCTGAGTGATATTGCTTTTTATGTAAATACCACAACTTCTTTATCCATTTTTCACTTTCTGCGTTGTTGAACTTGTACTGTAAACAAGGTTCTTGTAAACAGAGGCGTCCCAAACATTGGGGTGGCTGTGTCTTTTTGATTTTAATTTCCCTAAGCTATAGGACCATAAGTGGAAGTGCCCTAGGCTCTGTTGCTTTGTTTTTTAGATGTTTCAGGAAACACCATACACTTCTCCCGAGTTTCTGTTGGCAATTTACATCCCGCCCATCAGCATAACAAGGCTCCCAGTTCTCCATGGCCTGTCCTGCCTTTCTGGATTTTACACTTTTTTCAGATGGCCCTTTTGACCGGGGGGAAGTGAGACTTCATTGTAGTGCAGATTTCCTTTGCAAGTTTGCTTGGTTGGCCAAAAAGGGCGTATGCGTTTTTTCCTGAATATATTCAGGAAAAAACGCATACGCCCTTTTTGGCCAAGTGCATCATTGTGGACGTTCTGCCTCTTTTCCTATGCTTTCAATGCAATTCCAGTCTACCTCCTGAAATCGGTTTCCTGCAATTCTGCCCCGCTTTCAAGTCCTCTTGGCAGCCTTACTTCAGTATATTTTTGGACGATAGCTGTCATTTATAACTCTGCAGGTTTGTGAATTACAGTGCCCCTGAGCTCCTTTCTTCAACTCGCTTTCTTGTGACCTGGCTGAAACACCGCATGATGGCTTCAGGCCCTAATCTGGTTCCGGCACGGCACGCTGAGCCTTTGGTTAATTCCTCTTCCTGGTGGGAAATGAGAGTTAAATATGCCCGTCCAGACACCTCCAGCTAGTCTCTCATTGGTTCTCCCTATTCCTGTTCATCTTCCGCAGAAATTGCAAACTGGGCCAAACAGGAGGTTAAAGGCGCTGACTCTCCAAGTGGGGAGAGTGTTAGTGAAGCGTGTGGAATGTTGCACCCGAGTACCAGGGGAGGAAAACTGAGACATATTTGAACACATCACCCGTTCACACGGTTGATCATACTCTGGGTTCCACATGCATGTTTTAGCTGAAGGAAGAATAACATAAACCTGGGTAGTTAAAATCCGTGGAATGGGTACCATGCAATATGACTTCAAAGGGTCTGCATTTGCTCACCGAACCTCTCCAATCCTATCACTGCTGCGTTTATGCCCCTGTACACACGCTTGATTCTCTTTTGGAGACATAGCAATCCATAGGTTTTAAGATACTTACTAGTCAGGTACATTCTTAGGCGTTTAATATGAGGTGTTGAGTCCATTTCGTTGAGCAAGGAGTAGCTCTTGTCTATTCCATATTTGGCTTAAGGAACTTTATCTGTGCTCATTTCAATCTCTGGTTTTATGCAGCACCCCAACTCACCTTTCCCCTTAAGCAAGCATAAGTTGGTTTTCTAAATTTGAGACCCTGTTCTGTTTTGGAATTCAGTTCCTGTGTAGCCAAGTTTACATTCCGTGTATTAGTGATATCTTATGATGTTTCTTTTTCTGTGTGACTTATTTCAGTTAGAATCATCGTACCTGAATCCACTCATTATGCTGCTACGGGCCTGATGACATAGATTTCATTGCTGAGTGATACTGCATTGTACGTAAGTACCACAAGTTCTTTATCCATTTTTCACTTTCTGTGATATTGAACTTGTACGGTAAACGAGGTTCTTGTAAACAGAGGCGTCCCAAACTTTGGGGTGGCTGTGTCTTTTTGATTTTAATTTCCCTAAGCTATAGGACCATAAGTGGAAGTGCCCTAGGCTCTGTTGCTTTGTTTTTTAGATGTTTCAGGAAACACCATACACTTCTCCCGAGTGTCTGTTGGCAATTTACATCCCGCCCATCAGCATAACAAGGCTCCCAGTTCTCCATGGCCTGTCCTGCCTTTCTGGATTTTACACTTTTTTCAGATGGCCCTTTTGACCAGGGGGAAGTGAGACTTCATTGTAGTGCAGATTTCCTTTGTAAGTTTGCCTGCTTGGCCAAAAAGGGCGTATGCGTTTTTTCCTGAATATATTCAGGAAAAAACGCATACGCCCTTTTTGGCCAAGTGCATCATTGTGGACGTTCTGCCTCTTTTCCTATGCTTTCAATGCAATTCCAGTCTACCTCCTGAAATCGGTTTCCTGCAATTCTGCCCCGCTTTCAAGTCCTCTTGGCAGCCTTACTTCAGTATATTTTTGGACGATAGCTGTCATTTATAACTCTGCAGGTTTGTGAATTACAGTGCCCCTGAGCTCCTTTCTTCAACTCGCTTTCTTGTGACCTGGCCGCAACACCGCAGGATGGCTTCAGGCCCTAATCTGGTTCCGGCACGGCACGCTGAGCCTTTGGTTAATTCCTCTTCCTGGTGGGAAATGAGAGTTAAATTTGCCCGTCCAGACACCTCCAGCTAGGCTCTCATTGGTTCTCACTATTCCTGTTCATCTTCCGCAGAAATTGCAAACTGGGCCAAACAGGAGGTTAAAGGGACTGACTCTCCAAGTCGGGAGAGTGTTAGTAAAGCATCTGGAATGTTGCACCCGAGTACCAGGGTAGGAAAACTGAGACATTTTTGAACACGTCCCCCGTTCACACGGTTGGTCATACTCTGGGTTCCACATGCATGTTTTAGCTGAAGGAAGAATACCTTAAACCTGGAGAGTTGAGACCCGTGTAATGGGTACCATGCAATATGACTTCAAAGGGTCTTCATTTGCTCACCGAACCTCTCCAATCCTATCAGTGCTGCGTTTATGCCCCTGTACACACGCTTGATTCTCTTTCAGAGACATAGCAATCCATAGGTTTTAAGATACTTACTATTCAGGAACATGCTTAGGCGTTTAATATGGGGTGTTGAGTCCATTTCGTTGAGCAAGCAGTAGCTTTTGTCTATTCCATATTTGGCTTAAGGAACTTTATCTGTGCTCATTTCAATCTCTGGTTTTATGCAGCACCCCAACTCACCTTTCCCCTTAAGTAAGCATAAGTTGGTTTTCTAAATTTGAGACCCTGTTCTGTTTTGGAATTCAGTTCCTGTGTAGCCAAGTTTACATTCCGTGTATTAGTGATATCTTATGATGTTTCTTTTTCTGTGTGACTTATTTCAGTTAGAATCATCGTACCTGAATCCACTCATTATGCTGCTACGGGCCTGATGACATAGATTTCATTGCTGAGTGATATTGCATTGTACGTAAGTACCACAAGTTCTTTATCCATTTTTCACTTTCTGTGATATTGAACTTGTACGGTAAACGAGGTTCTTGTAAACAGAGGCGTCGCAAACTTTGGGGTGGCTGTGTCTTTTTGATTTTAATTTCCCTAAGCTATAGGACCATAAGTGGAAGTGCCCTAGGCTCTGTTGCTTTGTTTTTTAGATGTTTCAGGAAACACCATACACTTCTCCCGAGTGTCTGTTGGCAATTTACATCCCGCCCATCAGCATAACAAGGCTCCCAGTTCTCCATGGCCTGTCCTGCCTTTCTGGATTTTACACTTTTTTCAGATGGCCCTTTTGACCAGGGGGAAGTGAGACTTCATTGTAGTGCAGATTTCCTTTGCAAGCTTGCTTGGTTGGCCAAAAAGATTGTATGCGTTTTTTCCTGAATATATTCAGGAAAAAACGCATACGCCCTTTTTGGCCAAGTGCATCATTGTGGACGTTCTGCCTCTTTTCCTATGCTTTCAATGCAATTCCAGTCTACCTCCTGAAATCGGTTTCCTGCAATTCTGCCCCGCTTTCAAGTCCTCTTGGCAGCCTTACTTCAGTATATTTTTGGACGATAGCTGTCATTTATAACTCTGCAGGTTTGTGAATTACAGTGCCCCTGAGCTCCTTTCTTCAACTCGCTTTCTTTTGAGCTGGCCGCAACACCGCAGGATGGCTTCAGGCCCTAATCTGGTTCCGGCACGGCACGCTGAGCCTTTGGTTAATTCCTCTTCCTGGTGGGAAATGAGAGTTAAATTTGCCCGTCCAGACACCTCCAGCTAGTCTCTCATTGGTTCTCCCTATTCCTGTTCATCTTCCGCAGAAATTGCAAACTGGGCCAAACATGAGGTTAAAGGGACTGACTCTCCACGTCGGGAGAGTGTTAGTAAAGCATCTGGAATGTTGCACCCGAGTACCAGGCAGGAAAACTGAGACATATTTGAACACGTCTCCCGTTCACACGGTTGATCATACTCTGGGTTCCACATGCATGTTTCAGCTGAAGGAAGAATACCTTAAACCTGGGTAGTTGAGACCCGTGGAATGGGTACCATGCAATATGACTTCAAAGGGTCTTCATTTGCTCACCAAACCTCTCTAATCCTATCACTGCTGCGTTTATGCCCCTGTACACACGCTTGATTCTCTTTTGGAGACATAGCAATCCATAGGTTTTAAGATACTTACTAGTCAGGTACATTCTTAGGCGTTTGATATGGGGTGTTGAGTCCATTTCGTTGAGCAAGGAGTAGCTCTTGTCTATTCCATATTTGGCTTAAGGAACTTTATCTGTGCTCATTTCAATCTCTGGTTTTATGCAGCACCCCAACTCACCTTTCCCCTTAAGCAAGCATAAGATGGTTTTCTAAATTTGAGACCCTGTTCTGTTTTGGAATTCAGTTCCTGTGTAGCCAAGTTTACATTCCGTGTATTACTGATATCTTATGATGTTTCTTTTTCTGTATGACTTATTTCAGTTAGAATCGTCGTACCTAAATCCACTCATTATGCTGCTACGGGCCTGATGACATAGATTTCATTGCTGAGTGATACTGCATTGTACGTAAGTACCACAAGTTCTTTATCCATTTTTCACTTTCTGTGATATTGAACTTGTACGGTAAACGAGGTTCTTGTAAACAGAGGCGTCCCAAACTTTGGGGTGGCTGTGTCTTTTTGATTTTAATTTCCCTAAGCTATAGGACCATAAGTGGAAGTGCCCTAGGCTCTGTTGCTTTGTTTTTTAGATGTTTCAGGAAACACCATACACTTCTCCCGAGTTTCTGTTGGCAATTTACATCCCGGCCATCAGCATAACAAGGCTCCCAGTTCTCCATGGCCTGTCCTGCCTTTCTGGATTTTACACTTTTTTCAGATGGCCCTTTTGACCGGGGGGAAGTGAGACTTCATTGTAGTGCAGATTTCCTTTGCAAGTTTGCTTGGTTGGCCAAAAAGGGCGTATGCGTTTTTTCCTGAATATATTCAGGAAAAAACGCATACGCCCTTTTTGGCCAAGTGCATCATTGTGGACGTTCTGCCTCTTTTCCTATGCTTTCAATGCAATTCCAGTCTACCTCCTGAAATCGGTTTCCTGCAATTCTGCCCCGCTTTCAAGTCCTCTTGGCAGCCTTACTTCAGTATATTTTTGGACGATAGCTGTCATTTATAACTCTGCAGGTTTGTGAATTACAGTGCCCCTGAGCTCCTTTCTTCAACTCGCTTTCTTGTGACCTGGCTGAAACACCGCATGATGGCTTCAGGCCCTAATCTGGTTCCGGCACGGCACGCTGAGCCTTTGGTTAATTCCTCTTCCTGGTGGGAAATGAGAGTTAAATATGCCCGTCCAGACACCTCCAGCTAGTCTCTCATTGGTTCTCGCTATTCCTGTTCATCTTCCGCAGAAATTGCAAACTGTGCCAAACGGGAGGTTAAAGGGACTGACTCTCCAAGTCGGGAGAGTGTTAGTAAAGCGTCTGGAATGTTGCACCTGAGTACCAGGGTACGAAAACTGAGACATATTTGAACACGTCTCCCGATCACATGGTTGATCATACTCTAGGTTCCACATGCATGTTTTAGCTGAAGGAAGAATACCTTAAACCTGGGTAGTTGAAACCCGTGGAATGGGTACCATGCAATATGACTTCAAAGGGTCTTCATTTGCTCAGTGAACCTCTCCAATCTTATCACTGCTGCGTTTATGCCCCTGTACACATGCTTGATTCTCTTTCGGAGACATAGCAATCCATAGGTTGTAAGATACTTACTAGTCAGGTACGTTCTTAGGCGTTTAATATGGGGTGTTGAGTCCATTTCGTTGAGCAAGGAGTAGCTCTTGTCTATTCCATATTTGGCTTAAGGAACTTTATCTGTGCTCATTTCAATCTCTGGTTTTATGCAGCACCCCAACTCACCTTTCCCCTTAAGCAAGCATAAGTTGGTTTTCTAAATTTGAGACCCTGTTCTGTTCTGTAATTCAGTTTTTGTGTAGCCAAGTTTACATTCCGTGTATTACTGATATCTTATGATGTTTCTTTTTCTGTGTGACTTATTTCAGTTAGTATCATCATACCTGAATCCACTCATTGTGCTGCTAAGGGCCTGATGACATAGATTTCATTGCTGAGTGATATTGCTTTGTAAGTAAATACCACAACTTCTTTATCCATTTTTCACTTTCTGCGATGTTGAACTTCTACTGTAAACGAGGTTCTTGTAAACAGAGGCGTCCCAAACTTTGGGGTGGCTATGTCTTTTTGATTTTAATTTCCCTAAGCTATAGGACCATAAGTGGAAGTGCCCTAGGCTCTGTTGCTTTGTTTTTTAGATGTTTCAGGAAACACCATACACTTCTCCCGAGTTTCTGTTGGCAATTTACATCCAACCCATCAGCATAACAAGGCTCCCAGTTCTCCATGGCCTGTCCTGCCTTTCTGGATTTTACGCTTTTTTCAGATGGCCCTTTTGACCGGGGGGAAGTGAGACTTCATTGTAGTGCAGATTTCCTTTGCAAGCTTGCTTGGTTGGCCAAAAAGGGCGTATGCGTTTTTTCCTGAATATATTCAGGAAAAAACGCATACGCCCTTTTTGGCCAAGTGCATCATTGTGGACGTTCTGCCTCTTTTCCTATGCTTTCAATGCAATTCCAGTCTACCTCCTGAAATCGGTTTCCTGCAATTCTGCCCCGCTTTCAAGTCCTCTTGGCAGTCTTACTTCAGTATATTTTTGGACGATAGCTGTCATTTATAACTCTGCAGGTTTGTGAATTACAGTGCCCCGAGCTCCTTTCTTCAACTCGCTTTCTTGTGACCTGGCCGCAACACTGCAGGATGGCTTCAGGCCCTAAACTGGTTCCGGCATGGCACGCTGAGCCTTTGGTTGTTTCCTCTTCCTGGTGGGAAATGAGAGTTAAATTTGCCCGTCCAGACACCTCCAGCTAGTCTCTCATTGGTTCTCCCTATTCCTGTTCATCTTCCGCAGAACTTGCAAACTGGGCCAAACAGGAGATTAAAGGCGCTGACTCTCCAAGTGGGGAGAGTGTTAGTGAAGCGTCTGGAATGTTGCACCCGAGTACCAGGGGAGGGAAACTGAGACATATTTGAACACGTCTCCCGTTCACACGGTTGATCATACTCTGGGTTCCACATGCATGTTTTAGCTGAAGGAAGAATAACTTAAACCTGGGTAGTTAAAACCCGTGGAATGGGTACCATGCAATATGACTTCAAAGGGTCTTCATTTGCTCACCGAACCTCTCCAATCCTATCACTGCTGCGTTTATGCCCCTGTACACACGCTTGATTCTCTTTTGGAGACATAGCAATCTATAGGTTTTAAGATACTTACTAGTCAGGTACATTCTTAGGCGTTTAATATGGGGTGTTGAGTCCATTTCGTTGAGCAAGGAGTAGCTCTTGTCTATTCCATATTTGGCTTAAGGAACTTTATCTGTGCTCATTTCAATCTCTGGTTTTATGCAGCACCCCAACTCACCTTTCCCCTTAAGCAAGCATAAGTTGGTTTTCTAAATTTGAGACCATGTTCTGTTCTGTAATTCAGTTACTGTGTAGCCAAGTTTACATTCCGTGTATTAGTGATATCTTATGATGTTTCTTTTTCTGTGTGACTTATTTCAGTTAGAATCATCATACCTGAATCCACTCATTGTGCTGTTAAGGGCCTGATGACATAGATTTCAGTGCTGAGTGATATTGCTTTGTAAGTAAATACCACAAGTTCTTTATCCATTTTTCACTTTCTGTGATATTGAACTTGTACAGTAAACGAGGTTTTTGTAAACAGAGGCGTCCCAAACTTTGGGGTGGCTGTGTCTTTTTGATTTTAATTTCCCTAAGCTATAGGACCATAAGTGGAAGTGCCCTAGGCTCTGTTGCTTTGTTTTTTAGATGTTTCAGGAAACACCATACACTTCTCCCGAGTGTCTGTTGGCAATTTACATCCCGCCCATCAGCATAACAAGGCTCCCAGTTCTCCATGGCCTGTCCTGCCTTTCTGGATTTTACACTTTTTTCAGATGGCCCTTTTGACCGGGGGGAAGTGAGACTTCATTGTAGTGCAGATTTCCTTTGCAAGCTTGCTTGGTTGGCCAAAAAGGGCGTATGCGTTTTTTCCTGAATATATTCAGGAAAAAACGCATACGCCCTTTTTGGCCAAGTGCATCATTGTGGACGTTCTGCCTCTTTTCCTATGCTTTCAATGCAATTCCAGTCTACCTCCTGAAATCGGTTTCCTGCAATTCTGCCCCGCTTTCAAGTCCTCTTGGCAGCCTTACTTCAGTATATTTTTGGACGATAGCTGTCATTTATAACTCTGCACGTTTGTGAATTACAGTGCCCCTGAGCTCCTTTCTTCAACTCGCTTTCTTGTGACCTGGCCGCAACACCGCAGGATGGCTTCAGGCCCTAATCTGGTTCGGGCACGGCACGCTGAGCCTTTGGTTAATTCCTATTCCTGGTGGGAAATGAGAGTTAAATTCGCCCGTCCAGACACCTCCAGCTAGTCTCTCATTGGTTCTCCCTATTCCTGTTCATCTTCCGCAGAAATTGCAAACTGGGCCAAACAGGAGGTTAAAGGCGCTGACTCTCCAAGTGGGGAGAGTGTTAGTAAAGCATCTGGAATGTTGCACCCGAGTACCAGGGGAGGAAAACTGAGACATATTTGAACACGTCTCCCGTCCACACGGTTGATCATACTCTGGGTTCCACATGCATGTTTTACCTGAAGGAAGAATACCTTAAACCTGGAGAGTTGAGGCCCGTGGAATGGGTACCATGCAATATGACTTCAAAGGATCTGCATTTGCTCACCGAACCTCTCCAATCCTATCACTGCTGCGTTTATGCCCCTGTACACACGCTTGATTCTCTTTTGGAGACATAGCAATCCATAGGTTTTAAGATACTTACTAGTCAGGTACATTCTTAGGCGTTTAATATGGGGTGTTGAGTCCTTTTCGTTGAGCAAGGAGTAGCTCTTGTCTATTCCATATTTGGCTTAAGGAACTTTATCTGTGCTCATTTCAATCTCTGGTTTTATGCAGCACCCCAACTCACCTTTCCCCTTAAGCAAGCATAAGTTGGTTTTCTAAATTTGAGACCCTGTTCTGTTCTGTAATTCAGTTCCTGTGTAGCCAAGTTTACATTCCGTGTATTACTGATATCTTATGATGTTTCTTTTTCTGTGTGACTTATTTCAGTTAGAATCATCATACCTGAATCCACTCATTGTGCTGCTAAGGGCCTGATGACATAGATTTCATTGCTGAGTGATATTGCTTTGTAAGTAAATACCACAACTTCTTTATCCATTTTTCACTTTCTGCGATGTTGAACTTGTACTGTAAACGAGGTTCTTGTAAACAGAGGCGTCGCAAACTTTGGGGTGGCTGTGTCTTTTTGATTTTAATTTCCCTAAGCTATAGGACCATAAGTGGAAGTGCCCTAGGATCTGTTGCTTTGTTTTTTAGATATTTCAGGAAACACCATACACTTCTCCCGAGTGTCTGTTGGCAATTTACATCCCGCCCATCAGTATAACAAGGCTCCCAGTTCTCCATGGCCTGTCCTGCCTTTCTGGATTTTACACATTTTTCAGATGCCCCTTTTGACCGGGGGGAAGTGAGACTTCATTGTAGTGCAGATTTCCTTTGCAAGCTTGCTTGGTTGGCCAAAAAGGGCGTATGCGTTTTTTCCTGAATATATTCAGGAAAAAACGCATACGCCCTTTTTGGCCAAGTGCACCACTGTGGACGTTCTGCCTCTTTTCCTATGCTTTCAATGCAATTCCAGTCTACCTCCTGAAATCGGTTTCCTACAATTCTGCCCCGCTTTCAAGTCCTCTTGGCAGCCTTACTTCAGTATATTTTTGGACGATAGCTGTCATTTATAACTCTGCATGTTTGTGAATTACAGTGCCTCTGAGCTCCTTTCTTCAACTCGCTTTCTTTTGAGCTGGCCGCAACACCGCAGGATGGCTTCAGGCCCTAATCTGGTTCCGGCACGGCACGCTGAGCCTTTGGTTAATTCCTTTTCCTGGTGGGAAATGAGAGTTAAATTTGCCTGTCCAGACACCTCCAGCTAGTCTCTCATTGTTTCTCGCTATTCCTGTTCATCTTCCGCAGAAATTGCAAACTGGGCCAAACAGGAGGTTAAAGGGACTGACTCTCCATGTCGGGAGAGTGTTAGTAAAGCATCTGGAATGTTGCACCCGAGTACCAGGGGAGGAAAACTGAGACATATTTGAACACGTCTCCCGATCACATGGTTGATCATACTCTAGGTTCCACATGCATGTTTTAGCTGAAGGAAGAATACTTTAAACCTGGGTAGTTGAAACCCGTGGAATGGGTACCATGCAATATGACTTCAAAGGTTCTTCATTTGCTCACCGAACCTCTCCAATCCTATCACTGCTGCGTTTATGCCCCTGTACACACGCTTGATTCTCTTTTGGAGACATAGCAATCCATAGGTTTTAAGATACTTACTAGTCAGGTACATTCTTAGGCGTTTAATATGGGGTGTTGAGTCCATTTCCTTGAGCAAGGAGTAGCTCTTGTCTATTCCATATTTGGCTTAAGGAACTTTATCTGTGCTCATTTCAATCTCTGGTTTTATGCAGCACCCCAACTCACCTTTCCCCTTAAGCAAGCATAAGTTGGTTTTCTAAATTTGAGACCCTGTTCTGTTTTGGAATTCAGTTCCTGTGTAGCCAAGTTTACATTCCGTGTATTACTGATATCTTATGATGTTTCTTTTTCTGTGTGACTTATTTCAGTTAGAATCATCGTACCTGAATCCACTCATTATGCTGCTACGGGCCTGATGACATAGATTTCATTGCTGAGTGATACTGCATTGTACGTAAGTACCACAAGTTCTTTATCCATTTTTCACTTTCTGTGATATTGAACTTGTACGGTAAACGAGGTTCTTGTAAACAGAGGCGTCCCAAACTTTGGGGTGGCTGTGTCTTTTTGATTTTAATTTCCCTAAGCTATAGGACCATAAGTGGAAGTGCCCTAGGCTCTGTTGCTTTGTTTTTTAGGTGTTTCAGGAAACACCATACACTTCTCCCGAGTGTCTGTTGGCAATTTACGTCCCGCCCATCAGCATAACAAGGCTCCCAGTTCTCCATGGCCTGTCCTGCCTTTCTGGATTTTACACTTTTTTCAGATGGCCCTTTTGACCAGGGGGAAGTGAGACTTCATTGTAGTGCAGATTTCCTTTGTAAGTTTGCCTGCTTGGCCAAAAAGGGCGTATGCGTTTTTTCCTGAATATATTCAGGAAAAAACGCATACGCC
Organism: Grampus griseus; assembly: GCF_964374135.1. Taxonomy (NCBI): domain Eukaryota; kingdom Metazoa; phylum Chordata; class Mammalia; order Artiodactyla; family Delphinidae; genus Grampus; species Grampus griseus. The sequence continues at coordinate 643,499 of NW_028133354.1, read as the reverse complement.
CTTTTTGGCCAAGTGCATCATTGTGGACGTTCTGCCTCTTTTCCTATGCTTTCAATGCAATTCCAGTCTACCTCCTGAAATCGGTTTCCTGCAATTCTGCCCCGCTTTCAAGTCCTCTTGGCAGCCTTACTTCAGTATATTTTTGGACGATAGCTGTCATTTATAACTCTGCAGGTTTGTGAATTACAGTGCCCCTGAGCTCCTTTCTTCAACTCGCTTTCTTGTGACCTGGCCGCAACACCGCAGGATGGCTTCAGGCCCTAATCTGGTTCCGGCACGGCACGCTGAGCCTTTGGTTAATTCCTCTTCCTGGTGGGCAATGAGAGTTAAATTTGCCCGTCCAGACACCTCCAGCTAGGCTCTCATTGGTTCTCGCTATTCCTGTTCATCTTCCGCAGAAATTGCAAACTGGGCCAAACAGGAGGTTAAAGGGACTGACTCTCCAAGTCGGGAGAGTGTTAGTAAAGCATCTGGAATGTTGCACCCGAGTACCAGGGTAGGAAAACTGAGACATTTTTGAACACGTCCCCCGTTCACACGGTTGGTCATACTCTGGGTTCCACATGCATGTTTTAGCTGAAGGAAGAATACCTTAAACCTGGAGAGTTGAGACCCGTGTAATGGGTACCATGCAATATGACTTCAAAGGGTCTTCATTTGCTCACCGAACCTCTCCAATCCTATCAGTGCTGCGTTTATGCCCCTGTACACACGCTTGATTCTCTTTCAGAGACATAGCAATCCATAGGTTTTAAGATACTTACTATTCAGGAACATGCTTAGGCGTTTAATATGGGGTGTTGAGTCCATTTCGTTGAGCAAGCAGTAGCTTTTGTCTATTCCATATTTGGCTTAAGGAACTTTATCTGTGCTCATTTCAATCTCTGGTTTTATGCAGCACCCCAACTCACCTTTCCCCTTAAGTAAGCATAAGTTGGTTTTCTAAATTTGAGACCCTGTTCTGTTTTGGAATTCAGTTCCTGTGTAGCCAAGTTTACATTCCGTGTATTAGTGATATCTTATGATGTTTCTTTTTCTGTGTGACTTATTTCAGTTAGAATCATCGTACCTGAATCCACTCATTATGCTGCTACGGGCCTGATGACATAGATTTCATTGCTGAGTGATATTGCATTGTACGTAAGTACCACAAGTTCTTTATCCATTTTTCACTTTCTGTGATATTGAACTTGTACGGTAAACGAGGTTCTTGTAAACAGAGGCGTCGCAAACTTTGGGGTGGCTGTGTCTTTTTGATTTTAATTTCCCTAAGCTATAGGACCATAAGTGGAAGTGCCCTAGGCTCTGTTGCTTTGTTTTTTAGATGTTTCAGGAAACACCATACACTTCTCCCGAGTGTCTGTTGGCAATTTACATCCCGCCCATCAGCATAACAAGGCTCCCAGTTCTCCATGGCCTGTCCTGCCTTTCTGGATTTTACACTTTTTTCAGATGGCCCTTTTGACCAGGGGGAAGTGAGACTTCATTGTAGTGCAGATTTCCTTTGCAAGCTTGCTTGGTTGGCCAAAAAGGTCGTATGCGTTTTTTCCTGAATATATTCAGGAAAAAACGCATACGCCCTTTTTGGCCAAGTGCATCATTGTGGACGTTCTGCCTCTTTTCCTATGCTTTCAATGCAATTCCAGTCTACCTCCTGAAATCGGTTTCCTGCAATTCTGCCCCGCTTTCAAGTCCTCTTGGCAGCCTTACTTCAGTATATTTTTGGACGATAGCTGTCATTTATAACTCTGCAGGTTTGTGAATTACAGTGCCCCTGAGCTCCTTTCTTCAACTCGCTTTCTTTTGAGCTGGCCGCAACACCGCAGGATGGCTTCAGGCCCTAATCTGGTTCCGGCACGGCACGCTGAGCCTTTGGTTAATTCCTCTTCCTGGTGGGAAATGAGAGTTAAATTTGCCCGTCCAGACACCTCCAGCTAGTCTCTCATTGGTTCTCCCTATTCCTGTTCATCTTCCGCAGAAATTGCAAACTGGGCCAAACAGGAGGTTAAAGGGACTGACTCTCCAAGTCGGGAGAGTGTTAGTAAAGCATCTGGAATGTTGCACCCGAGTACCAGGGTACGAAAACTGAGACATATTTGAACACGTCCCCCGTTCACACGGTTGGTCATACTCTGGGTTCCACATGCATGTTTTAGCTGAAGGAAGAATACCTTAAACCTGGAGAGTTGAGACCCGTGTAATGGGTACCATGCAATATGACTTCAAAGGGTCTTCATTTGCTCACCGAACCTCTCCAATCCTATCACTGCTGCGTTTATGCCCCTGTACACACGCTTGATTCTCTTTCAGAGACATAGCAATCCATAGGTTTTAAGATACTTACTATTCAGGAACATGCTTAGGCGTTTAATATGGGGTGTTGAGTCCATTTCGTTGAGCAAGGAGTAGCTCTTGTCTATTCCATATTTGGCTTAAGGAACTTTATCTGTGCTCATTTCAATCTCTGGTTTTATGCAGCACCCCAACTCACCTTTCCCCTTAAGCAAGCATAAGTTGGTTTTCTAAATTTGAGACCCTGTTCTGTTTTGGAATTCAGTTCCTGTGTAGCCAAGTTTACATTCCGTGTATTAGTGATATCTTATGATGTTTCTTTTTCTGTGTGACTTATTTCAGTTAGAATCATCGTACCTGAATCCACTCATTATGCTGCTACGGGCCTGATGACATAGATTTCATTGCTGAGTGATACTGCATTGTACGTAAGTACCACAAGTTCTTTATCCATTTTTCACTTTCTGTGATATTGAACTTGTACGGTAAACGAGGTTCTTGTAAACAGAGGCGTCCCAAACTTTGGGGTGGCTGTGTCTTTTTGATTTTAATTTCCCTAAGCTATAGGACCATAAGTGGAAGTGCCCTAGGCTCTGTTGCTTTGTTTTTTAGGTGTTTCAGGAAACACCATACACTTCTCCCGAGTGTCTGTTGGCAATTTACGTCCCGCCCATCAGCATAACAAGGCTCCCAGTTCTCCATGGCCTGTCCTGCCTTTCTGGATTTTACACTTTTTTCAGATGGCCCTTTTGACCAGGGGGAAGTGAGACTTCATTGTAGTGCAGATTTCCTTTGTAAGTTTGCTTGGTTGGCCAAAAAGGGCGTATGCGTTTTTTCCTGAATATATTCAGGAAAAAACGCATACGCCCTTTTTGGCCAAGTGCATCATTGTGGACGTTCTGCCTCTTTTCCTATGCTTTCAGTGCAATTCCAGTCTACCTCCTGAAATCGGTTTCCTGCAATTCTGCCCCGCTTTCAAGTCCTCTTGGCAGCCTTACTTCAGTATATTTTTGGACGATAGCTGTCATTTATAACTCTGCAGGTCTGTGAATTACAGTGCCCCTGAGCTCCTTTCTTCAACTCGCTTTCTTTTGAGCTGGCCGCAACACCGCAGGATGGCTTCAGGCCCTAATCTGGTTCCGGCACGGCACGCTGAGCCTTTGGTTAATTCCTCTTCCTGGTGGGAAATGAGAGTTAAATTTTCCCGTCCAGACACCTCCAGCTAGTCTCTCATTGGTTCTCACTATTCCTGTTCATCTTCCGCAGAAATTGCAAACTGGGCCAAACAGGAGGTTAAAGGGACTGACTCTCCATGTCGGGAGAGTGTTAGTAAAGCATCTGGAATGTTGCACCCGAGTACCAGGGGAGGAAAACTGAGACATATTTGAACACGTCTCCCGTCCACACGGTTGATCATACTCTGGGTTCCACATGCATGTTTTACCTGAAGGAAGAATACCTTAAACCTGGAGAGTTGAGGCCCGTGGAATGGGTACCATGCAATATGACTTCAAAGGATCTGCATTTGCTCACCGAACATCTCCAATCCTATCACTGCTGCGTTTATGCCCCTGTACACACGCTTGATTCTCTTTTGGAGACATAGCAATCCATAGGTTTTAAGATACTTACTATTCAGGTACATTCTTAGGCGTTTAATATGGGGTGTTGAGTCCTTTTCGTTGAGCAAGGAGTAGCTCTTGTCTATTCCATATTTGGCTTAAGGAACTTTATCTGTGCTCATTTCAATCTCTGGTTTTATGCAGCACCCCAACTCACCTTTCCCCTTAAGCAAGCATAAGTTGGTTTTCTAAATTTGAGACCCTGTTCTGTTCTGTAATTCAGTTCCTGTGTAGCCAAGTTTACATTCCGTGTATTACTGATATCTTATGATGTTTCTTTTTCTGTGTGACTTATTTCAGTTAGAATCATCATACCTGAATCCACTCATTGTGCTGCTAAGGGCCTGATGACATAGATTTCATTGCTGAGTGATATTGCTTTGTAAGTAAATACCACAACTTCTTTATCCATTTTTCACTTTCTGCGATGTTGAACTTGTACTGTAAACGAGGTTCTTGTAAACAGAGGCGTCGCAAACTTTGGGGTGGCTGTGTCTTTTTGATTTTAATTTCCCTAAGCTATAGGACCATAAGTGGAAGTGCCCTAGGATCTGTTGCTTTGTTTTTTAGATATTTCAGGAAACACCATACACTTCTCCCGAGTGTCTGTTGGCAATTTACATCCCGCCCATCAGTATAACAAGGCTCCCAGTTCTCCATGGCCTGTCCTGCCTTTCTGGATTTTACACATTTTTCAGATGCCCCTTTTGACCGGGGGGAAGTGAGACTTCATTGTAGTGCAGATTTCCTTTGCAAGCTTGCTTGGTTGGCCAAAAAGGGCGTATGCGTTTTTTCCTGAATATATTCAGGAAAAAACGCATACGCCCTTTTTGGCCAAGTGCACCACTGTGGACGTTCTGCCTCTTTTCCTATGCTTTCAATGCAATTCCAGTCTACCTCCTGAAATCGGTTTCCTACAATTCTGCCCCGCTTTCAAGTCCTCTTGGCAGCCTTACTTCAGTATATTTTTGGACGATAGCTGTCATTTATAACTCTGCATGTTTGTGAATTACAGTGCCTCTGAGCTCCTTTCTTCAACTCGCTTTCTTTTGAGCTGGCCGCAACACCGCAGGATGGCTTCAGGCCCTAATCTGGTTCCGGCACGGCACGCTGAGCCTTTGGTTAATTCCTTTTCCTGGTGGGAAATGAGAGTTAAATTTGCCTGTCCAGACACCTCCAGCTAGTCTCTCATTGTTTCTCGCTATTCCTGTTCATCTTCCGCAGAAATTGCAAACTGGGCCAAACAGGAGATTAAAGGCGCTGACTCTCCAAGTGGGGAGAGTGTTAGTAAAGCGTCTGGAATGTTGCACCCGAGTACCAGGGGATGAAAACTGAGACATATTTGAACACGTCTCCCGTTTACACGGTTGATCATACTCTGGGTTCCACATGCATGTTTTAGCTGAAGGAAGAATAACTTAAACCTGGGTATTTAAAACCCGTGGAATGGGTACCATGCAATATGACTTCAAAGGGTCTTCATTTGCTCACCGAACCTCTCCAATCCTATCACTGCTGCGTTTATGCCCCTGTACACACACTTGATTCTCTTTTGGAGACATAGCAATCCATAGGTTTTAAGATACTTACTAGTCAGGTACATTCTTAGGCGTTTAATATGAGGTGTTGAGTCCATTTCGTTGAGCAAGGAGTAGCTCTTGTCTATTCCATATTTGGCTTAAGGAACTTTATCTGTGCTCATTTCAATCTCTGGTTTTATGCAGCACCCCAACTCACCTTTCCCCTTAAGCAAGCATAAGTTGGTTTTCTAAATTTGAGACCCTGTTCTGTTTTGGAATTCAGTTCCTGTGTAGCCAAGTTTACATTCCGTGTATTAGTGATATCTTATGATGTTTCTTTTTCTGTGTGACTTATTTCAGTTAGAATCATCGTACCTGAATCCACTCATTATGCTGCTACGTGCCGGATGACATAGATTTCATTGCTGAGTGATACTGCATTGTACGTAAGTACCACAAGTTCTTTATCCATTTTTCAATTTCTGCGATGTTGAACTTGTACTGTAAACGAGGTTCTTGTAAACAGAGGCGTCGCAAACTTTTGGGTGGCTGTGTCTTTTTGATTTTAATTTCCCTAAGCTATAGGACCATAAGTGGAAGTGCCCTAGGATCTGTTGCTTTGTTTTTTAGATATTTCAGGAAACACCATACACTTCTCCCGAGTGTCTGTTGGCAATTTACATCCCGCCCATCAGCATAACAAGGCTCCCAGTTCTCCATGGCCTGTCCTGCCTTTCTGGATTTTACACTTTTTTCAGATGGCCGTTTTGACCGGGGGGAAGTGAGACTTCATTGTAGTGCAGATTTCCTTTGCAAGCTTGCTTGGTTGGCCAAAAAGGGCGTATGCGTTTTTTCCTGAATATATTCAGGAAAAAACGCATACGCCCTTTTTGGCCAAGTGCATCATTGTGGACGTTCTGCCTCTTTTCCTATGCTTTCAATGCAATTCCAGTCTACCTCCTGAAATCGGTTTCCTGCAATTCTGCCCCGCTTTCAAGTCCTCTTGGCAGCCTTACTTCAGTATATTTTTGGACGATAGCTGTCATTTATAACTCTGCAGGTTTGTGAATTACAGTGCCCCTGAGCTCCTTTCTTCAACTCGCTTTCTTTTGAGCTGGCCGCAACACCGCAGGATGGCTTCAGGTCCTAATCTGGTTCCGGCACGGCACGCTGAGCCTTAGGTTATTTCCTCTTCCTGGTGGGAAATGAGAGTTAAATTTGCCCGTCCAGACACCTCCAGCTAGTCTCTCATTGGTTCTCGCTATTCCTGTTCATCTTCCGCAGAAATTGCAAAATGGGCCAAACAGGAGGTTAAAGGCGCTGACTCTCCAAGTGGGGAGAGTGTTAGTAAAGCGTCTGGAATGTTTCACCCGAGTACCAGGGGAGGAAAACTGAGACATATTTGAACACGTCTCCCGTCCACACGGTTGATCATACTCTGGGTTCCACATGCATGTTTTAGCTGAAGGAAGAATACCTTAAACCTGGAGAGTTGAGGCCCGTGTAATGGGTACCATGCAATATGACTTCAAAGGGTCTTCATTTGCTCACCGAGCCTCTCTAATCCTATCACTGCTGCGTTTATGCCCCCGTACACACGCTTGATTCTCTTTTGGAGACATAGCAATCCATAGGTTTTAAGATACTTACTAGTCAGGTACATTCTTAGGCGTTTAATATGGGGTGTTGATTCCATTTCGTTGAGCAAGGAGTAGCTCTTGTCTATTCCATATTTGGCTTAAGGAACTTTATCTGTGCTCATTTCAATCTCTGGTTTTATGCAGCACCCCAACTCACCTTTCCCCTTAAGCAAGCATAAGTTGGTTTTCTAAATTTGAGACCCTGTTCTGTATTGGAATTCAGTTCCTGTGTAGCCAAGTTTACATTCCGTGTATTAGTGATATCTTATGATGTTTCTTTTTCTGTGTGACTTATTTCAGTTAGAATCATCGTACCTGAATCCACTCATTATGCTGCTACGGGCCTGATGACATAGATTTCATTGCTGAGTGATACTGCATTGTACGTAAGTACCACAAGTTCTTTATCCATTTTTCACTTTCTGTGATATTGAACTTGTACGGTAAACGAGGTTCTTGTAAACAGAGGCGTCCCAAACTTTGGGGTGGCTGTGTCTTTTTTATTTTAATTTCCCTAAGCTATAGGACCATAAGTGGAAGTGCCCTAGGCTCTGTTGCTTTGTTTTTTAGATATTTCAGGAAACACCATACACTTCTCCCGAGTGTCTGTTGGCAATTTACATCCCGCCCATCAGCATAACAAGGCTCCCAGTTCTCCATGGCCTGTCCTGCCTTTCTGGATTTTACACTTTTTTCAGATGGCCCTTTTGACCGGGGGGAAGTGAGACTTCATTGTAGTGCAGATTTCCTTTGCAAGCTTGCTTGGTTGGCCAAAAAGGGCGTATGCGTTTTTTCCTGAATATATTCAGGAAAAAACGCATACGCCCTTTTTGGCCAAGTGCATCATTGTGGACGTTCTGCCTCTTTTCCTATGCTTTCAATGCAATTCCAGTCTACCTCCTGAAATCGGTTTCCTGCAATTCTGCCCCGCTTTCAAGTCCTCTTGGCAGCCTTACTTCAGTATATTTTTGGACGATAGCTGTCATTTATAACTCTGCAGGTTTATGAATTACAGTGCCCCTGAGCTCCTTTCTTCAACTCGCTTTCTTGTGACCTGGCCGCAACACCGCAGGATGGCTTCAGGCCCTAATCTGGTTCCGGCACGGCACGCTGAGCCTTTGGTTAATTCCTCTTCCTGGTGGGAAATGAGAGTTAAATTTGCCCGTCCAGACACCTCCAGCTAGTCTCTCATTGGTTCTCGCTATTCCTGTTCATCTTCCGCAGAAATTGCAAACTGGGCCAAACAGGAGGTTAAAGGGACTGACTCTCCAAGTCGGGAGAGTGTTAGTAAAGCGTCTGGAATGTTTCACCCAAGTACCAGGGGAGGAAAACTGAGACATATTTGAACACGTCTCCCGATCACATGGTTGATCATACTCTAGGTTCCACATGCATGTTTTAGCTGAAGGAAGAATACCTTAAACCTGGGTAGTTGAAACCCGTGGAATGGGTACCATGCAATATGACTTCAAAGGGTCTTCATTTGCTCACCGAACCTCTCCAATCCTATCACTGCTGCGTTTATGCCCCCGTACACACGCTTGATTCTCTTTTGGAGACATAGCAATCCATAGGTTTTAAGATACTTACTAGTCAGGTACATTCTTAGGCGTTTAATATGGGGTGTTGAGTCCATTTCGTTGAGCAAGGAGTAGCTCTTGTCTATTCCATATTTGGCTTAAGGAACTTTATCTGTGCTCATTTCAATCTCTGGTTTTATGCAGCACCCCAACTCACCTTTCCCCTTAAGCAAGCATAAGTTGGTTTTCTAAATTTGAGACCCTGTTCTGTTCTGTAATTCAGTTCCTGTGTAGCCAAGTTTACATTCCGTGTATTACTGATATCTTATGATGTTTCTTTTTCTGTGTGACTTATTTCAGTTAGAATCATCGTACCTGAATCCACTCATTATGCTGCTACGGGCCTGATGACATAGATTTCATTGCTGAGTGATACTGCATTGTACGTAAGTACCACAAGTTCTTTATCCATTTTTCACTTTGTGTGATATTGAACTTGTACGGTAAACGAGGTTCTTGTAAACAGAGGCGTCCCAAACTTTGGGGTGGCTGTGTCTTTTTGATTTTAATTTCCCTAAGCTATAGGACCATAAGTGGAAGTGCCCTAGGCTCTGTTGCTTTGTTTTTTAGATGTTTCAGGAAACACCATACACTTCTCCCGGGTGTCTGTTGGCAATTTACATCCCGCCCATCAGCATAACAAGGCTCCCAGTTCTCCATGGCCTGTCCTGCCTTTCTGGATTTTACACTTTTTTCAGATGGCCCTTTTGACCGGGGGGAAGTGAGACTTCATTGTAGTGCAGATTTCCTTTGCAAGCTTGCTTGGTTGGCCAAAAAGGGCGTATGCGTTTTTTCCTGAATATATTCAGGAAAAAACGCATACGCCCTTTTTGGCCAAGTGCATCATTGTGGACTTTCTGCCTCTTTTCCTATGCTTTCAATGCAATTCCAGTCTACCTCCTGAAATCGGTTTCCTGCAATTCTGCCCCGCTTTCAAGTCCTCTTGGCAGCCTTACTTCAGTATATTTTTGGACGATAGCTGTCATTTATAACTCTGCAGGTTTGTGAATTACAGTGCCCCTGAGCTCCTTTCTTCAACTCGCTTTCTTGTGACCTGGCCGCAACACCGCAGGATGGCTTCAGGCCCTAATCTGGTTCCGGCACGGCACGCTGAGCCTTTGGTTAATTCCTCTTCCTGGTGGGAAATGAGAGTTAAATTTGCCCGTCCAGACACCTCCAGCTAGTCTCTCATTGGTTCTCGCTATTCCTGTTCATCTTCCGCAGAAATTGCAAACTGGGCCAAACAGGATGTTAAAGGGACTGACTCTCCAAGTCGGGAGAGTGTTAGTAAAGCGTCTGGAATGTTTCACCCGAGTACCAGGGGAGGAAAACTGAGACATATTTGAACACGTCTCCCGATCACATGGTTGATCATACTCTAGGTTCCACATGCATGTTTTAGCTGAAGGAAGAATACCTTAAACCTGGGTAGTTGAAACCCGTGGAATGGGTACCATGCAATATGACTTCAAAGGGTCTTCATTTGCTCACCGAACCTCTCCAATCCTATCACTGCTGCGTTTATGCCCCCGTACACACGCTTGATTCTCTTTTGGAGACATAGCAATCCATAGGTTTTAAGATACTTACTAGTCAGGTACATTCTTAGGCGTTTAATATGGGGTGTTGAGTCCATTTCGTTGAGCAAGGAGTAGCTCTTGTCTATTCCATATTTGGCTTAAGGAACTTTATCTGTGCTCATTTCAATCTCTGGTTTTATGCAGCACCCCAACTCACCTTTCCCCTTAAGCAAGCATAAGTTGGTTTTCTAAATTTGAGACCCTGTTCTGTTCTGTAATTCAGTTCCTGTGTAGCCAAGTTTACATTCCGTGTATTACTGATATCTTATGATGTTTCTTTTTCTGTGTGACTTATTTCAGTTAGAATCATCGTACCTGAATCCACTCATTATGCTGCTATGGGCCTGATGACATAGATTTCATTGCTGAGTGATACTGCATTGTACGTAAGTACCACAAGTTCTTTATCCATTTTTCACTTTGTGTGATATTGAACTTGTACGGTAAACGAGGTTCTTGTAAACAGAGGCGTCCCAAACTTTGGGGTGGCTGTGTCTTTTTGATTTTAATTTCCCTAAGCTATAGGACCATAAGTGGAAGTGCCCTAGGCTCTGTTGCTTTGTTTTTTAGATGTTTCAGGAAACACCATACACTTCTCCCGAGTGTCTGTTGGCAATTTACATCCCGCCCATCAGCATAACAAGGCTCCCAGTTCTCCATGGCCTGTCCTGCCTTTCTGGATTTTACACTTTTTTCAGATGGCCCTTTTGACCGGGGGGAAGTGAGACTTCATTGTAGTGCAGATTTCCTTTGCAAGCTTGCTTGGTTGGCCAAAAAGGGCGTATGCGTTTTTTCCTGAATATATTCAGGAAAAAACGCATATGCCCTTTTTGGCCAAGTGCATCATTGTGGACGTTCTGCCTCTTTTCCTATGCTTTCAATGCAATTCCTGTCTACCTCCTGAAATCGGTTTCCTGCAATTCTGCCCCGCTTTCAAGTCCTCTTGGCAGCCTTACTTCAGTATATTTTTGGACGATAGCTGTCATTTATAACTCTGCAGGTTTGTGAATTACAGTGTCCCTGAGCTCCTTTCTTCAACTCGCTTTCTTGTGACCTGGCCGCAACACCGCAGGATGGCTTCAGGCCCTAATCTGGTTCTGGCACGGCACGCTGAGCCTTTGGTTAATTCCTCTTCCTGGTGGGAAATGAGAGTTAAATTTGCCCGTCCAGACACCTCCAGCTAGTCTCTCATTGGTTCTCGCTATTCCTGTTCATCTTCCGCAGAAATTGCAAACTGGGCCAAACAGGAGGTTAAAGGGACTGACTCTCCAAGTCGGGAGAGTGTTAGTAAAGCGTCTGGAATGTTGCACCCGAGTACCAGGGTACGAAAACTGAGACATATTTGAACACGTCTCCCGTTCACACGGTTGATCATACTCTGGGTTCCACATGCATGTTTTAGCTGAAGGAAGAATACCTTAAACCTGGAGAGTTGAGACCCGTGGAATGGGTACCATGCAATATGACTTCAAAGGGTCTTCATTTGCTCACCGAACCTCTCCAATCCTATCACTGCTGCGTTTATGCCCCTGTACACATGCTTGATTCTCTTTTGGAGACATAGCAATCCATAGGTTTTAAGATACTTACTAGTCAGGTACATTCTTAGGCGTTTAATATGGGGTGTTGAGTCCATTTCGTTGAGCAAGGAGTAGCTCTTGTCTATTCCATATTTGGCTTAAGGAACTTTATCTGTGCTCATTTCAATCTCTGGTTTTATGCAGCACCCCAACTCACCTTTCCCCTTAAGCAAGCATAAGTTGGTTTTCTAAATTTGAGACCCTGTTCTGTTCTGTAATTCAGTTCCTGTGTAGCCAAGTTTACATTCCGTGTATTACTGATATCTTATGATGTTTCTTTTTCTGTGTGACTTATTTCAGTTAGAATCATCATATCTGAATCCACTCATTGTGCTGCTAAGGTCCTGATGACATAGATTTCAGTGATGAGTGATATTGCTTTGTAAGTATATACCACAACTTCTTTATCCATTTTTCAATTTCTGCGATGTTGAACTTGTACTGTAAACGAGGTTCTTGTAAACAGAGCCGTTCCAAACTTTGGGGTGGCTGTGTCTTTTTGATTTTAATTTCCCTAAGCTATAGGACCATAAGTGGAAGTGCCCTAGGCTCTGTTGCTTTGTTTTTTAGATGTTTCAGGAAACACCATACACTTCTCCCGAGTGTCTGTTGGCAATTTACATCCCGCCCATCAGCATAACAAGGCTCCCAGTTCTCCATGGCCTGTCCTGCCTTTCTGGATTTTACACTTTTTTCAGATGGCCCTTTTGACCGGGGGGAAGTGAGACTTCATTGTAGTGCAGATTTCCTTTGCAAGCTTGCTTGGTTGGCCAAAAAGGGCGTATGCGTTTTTTCCTTAATATATTCAGGAAAAAACGCATACGCACTTTTTGGCCAAGTGCATCATTGTGGACTTTCTGCCTCTTTTCCTATGCTTTCAATGCAATTCCAGTCTACCTCCTGAAATCGGTTTCCTGCAATTCTGCCCCGCTTTCAAGTCCTCTTGGCAGCCTTACTTCAGTATATTTTTGGACGATAGCTGTCATTTATAACTCTGCAGGTTTGTGAATTACAGTGCCCCTGAGCTCCTTTCTTCAACTCGCTTTCTTGTGACCTGGCCGCAACACCGCAGGATGGCTTCAGGCCCTAATCTGGTTCCGGCACGGCACGCTGAGCCTTTGGTTAATTCCTCTTCCTGGTGGGAAATGAGAGTTAAATTTGCCCGTCCAGACACCTCCAGCTAGTCTCTCATTGGTTCTCGCTATTCCTGTTCATCTTCCGCAGAAATTGCAAACTGGGCCAAACAGGAGGTTAAAGGGACTGACTCTCCAAGTCGGGAGAGTGTTAGTAAAGCGTCTGGAATGTTGCACCCGAGTACCAGGCTACGAAAACTGAGACATATTTGAACACGTCTCCCGATCACATGGTTGATCATACTCTAGGTTCCACATGCATGTTTTAGCTGAAGGAAGAATACCTTAAACCTGGGTAGTTGAAACCCGTGGAATGGGTACCATGCAATATGACTTCAAAGGGTCTTCATTTGCTCACCGAACCTCTCCAATCCTATCACTGCTGCGTTTATGCCCCCGTACACACGCTTGATTCTCTTTTGGAGACATAACAATCCATAGGTTTTAAGATACTTACTAGTCAGGTACATTCTTAGGCGTTTAATATGGGGTGTTGAGTCCATTTCGTTGAGCAAGGAGTAGCTCTTGTCTATTCCATATTTGGCTTAAGGAACTTTATCTGTGCTCATTTCAATCTCTGGTTTTATGCAGCACCCCAACTCACCTTTACCCTTAAGCAAGCATAAGTTGGTTTTCTAAATTTGAGACCCTGTTCTGTTCTGTAATTCAGTTCCTGTGTAGCCAAGTTTACATTCCGTGTATTACTGATATCTTATGATGTTTCTTTTTCTGTGTGACTTATTTCAGTTAGAATCATCGTACCTGAATCCACTCATTATGCTGCTACGGGCCTGATGACATAGATTTCATTGCTGAGTGATACTGCATTGTACGTAAGTACCACAAGTTCTTTATCCATTTTTCACTTTGTGTGATATTGAACTTGTACGGTAAACGAGGTTCTTGTAAACAGAGGCGTCCCAAACTTTGGGGTGGCTGTGTCTTTTTGATTTTAATTTCCCTAAGCTATAGGACCATAAGTGGAAGTGCCCTAGGCTCTGTTGCTTTGTTTTTTAGATGTTTCAGGAAACACCATACACTTCTCCCGAGTGTCTGTTGGCAATTTACATCCCGCCCATCAGCATAACAAGGCTCCCAGTTCTCCATGGCCTGTCCTGCCTTTCTGGATTTTACACTTTTTTCAGATGGCCCTTTTGACCGGGGGGAAGTGAGACTTCATTGTAGTGCAGATTTCCTTTGCAAGCTTGCTTGGTTGGCCAAAAAGGGCGTATGCGTTTTTTCCTGAATATATTCAGGAAAAAACGCATACGCCCTTTTTGGCCAAGTGCATCATTGTGGACGTTCTGCCTCTTTTCCTATGCTTTCAATGCAATTCCTGTCTACCTCCTGAAATCGGTTTCCTGCAATTCTGCCCCGCTTTCAAGTCCTCTTGGCAGCCTTACTTCAGTATATTTTTGGACGATAGCTGTCATTTATAACTCTGCAGGTTTGTGAATTACAGTGCCCCTGAGCTCCTTTCTTCAACTCGCTTTCTTGTGACCTGGCCGCAACACCGCAGGATGGCTTCAGGCCCTAATCTGGTTCTGGCACGGCACGCTGAGCCTTTGGTTAATTCCTCTTCCTGGTGGGAAATGAGAGTTAAATTTGCCCGTCCAGACACCTCCAGCTAGTCTCTCATTGGTTCTCGCTATTCCTGTTCATCTTCCGCAGAAATTGCAAACTGGGCCAAACAGGAGGTTAAAGGGACTGACTCTCCAAGTCGGGAGAGTGTTAGTAAAGCGTCTGGAATGTTGCACCCGAGTACCAGGGTACGAAAACTGAGACATATTTGAACACGTCTCCCGTTCACACGGTTGATCATACTCTGGGTTCCACATGCATGTTTTAGCTGAAGGAAGAATACCTTAAACCTGGAGAGTTGAGACCCGTGGAATGGGTACCATGCAATATGACTTCAAAGGGTCTTCATTTGCTCACCGAACCTCTCCAATCCTATCACTGCTGCGTTTATGCCCCTGTACACATGCTTGATTCTCTTTTGGAGACATAGCAATCCATAGGTTTTAAGATACTTACTAGTCAGGTACATTCTTAGGCGTTTAATATGGGGTGTTGAGTCCATTTCGTTGAGCAAGGAGTAGCTCTTGTCTATTCCATATTTGGCTTAAGGAACTTTATCTGTGCTCATTTCAATCTCTGGTTTTATGCAGCACCCCAACTCACCTTTCCCCTTAAGCAAGCATAAGTTGGTTTTCTAAATTTGAGACCCTGTTCTGTTTTGGAATTCAGTTTCCTGTGTAGCCAAGTTTACATTCCGTGTATTAGTGATATCTTATGATGTTTCTTTTTCTGTGTGACTTATTTCAGTTAGAATCATCGTACCTGAATCCACTCATTATGCTGCTACGGGCCTGATGACATAGATTTCATTGCTGAGTGATACTGCATTGTACGTAAGTACCACAAGTTCTTTATCCATTTTTCACTTTGTGTGATATTGAACTTGTACGGTAAACGAGGTTCTTGTAAACAGAGGCGTCCCAAACTTTGGGGTGGCTGTGTCTTTTTGATTTTAATTTCCCTAAGCTATAGGACCATAAGTGGAAGTGCCCTAGGCTCTGTTGCTTTGTTTTTTAGATGTTTCAGGAAACACCATACACTTCTCCCGAGTGTCTGTTGGCAATTTACATCCCACCCATCAGCATAACAAGGCTCCCAGTTCTCCATGGCCTGTCCTGCCTTTCTGGATTTTACACTTTTTTCAGATGGCCCTTTTGACCGGGGGGAAGTGAGACTTCATTGTAGTGCAGATTTCCTTTGCAAGCTTGCTTGGTTGGCCAAAAAGGGCGTATGCGTTTTTTCCTGAATATATTCAGGAAAAAACGCATATGCACTTTTTGGCCAAGTGCATCATTGTGGACGTTCTGCCTCTTTTCCTATGCTTTCAATGCAATTCCTGTCTACCTCCTGAAATCGGTTTCCTGCAATTCTGCCCCGCTTTCAAGTCCTCTTGGCAGCCTTACTTCAGTATATTTTTGGACGATAGCTGTCATTTATAACTCTGCAGGTTTGTGAATTACAGTGCCCCTGAGCTCCTTTCTTCGACTCGCTTTCTTGTGACCTGGCCGCAACACCGCAGCATGGCTTCAGGCCCTAATCTGGTTCTGGCACGGCACGCTGAGCCTTTGGTTAATTCCTCTTCCTGGTGGGAAATGAGAGTTAAATTTGCCCGTCCAGACACCTCCAGCTAGTCTCTCATTGGTTCTCACTATTCCTGTTCATCTTCCGCAGAAATTGCAAACTGGGCCAAACAGGAGGTTAAAGGGACTGACTCTCCAAGTCGGGAGAGTGTTAGTAAAGCGTCTGGAATGTTGCACCCGAGTACCAGGGTACGAAAACTGAGACATATTTGAACACGTCTCCCGTTCACACGGTTGATCATACTCTGGGTTCCACATGCATGTTTTAGCTGAAGGAAGAATACCTTAAACCTGGAGAGTTGAGGCCCGTGGAATGGGTACCATGCAATATGACTTCAAAGGGTCTTCATTTGCTCACCGAACCTCTCCAATCCTATCACTGCTGCGTTTATGCCCCTGTACACATGCTTGATTCTCTTTTGGAGACATAGCAATCCATAGGTTTTAAGATACTTACTAGTCAGGTACATTCTTAGGCGTTTAATATGGGGTGTTGAGTCCATTTCGTTGAGCAAGGAGTAGCTCTTGTCTATTCCATATTTGGCTTAAGGAACTTTATCTGTGCTCATTTCAATCTCTGGTTTTATGCAGCACCCCAACTCACCTTTCCCCTTAAGCAAGCATAAGTTGGTTTTCTAAATTTGAGACCCTGTTCTGTTTTGGAATTCAGTTCCTGTGTAGCCAAGTTTACATTCCGTGTATTAGTGATATCTTATGATGTTTCTTTTTCTGTGTGACTTATTTCAGTTAGAATCATCGTACCTGAATCCACTCATTATGCTGCTACGGGCCTGATGACATAGATTTCATTGCTGAGTGATACTGCATTGTACGTAAGTACCACAAGTTCTTTATCCATTTTTCACTTTGTGTGATATTGAACTTGTACGGTAAACGAGGTTCTTGTAAACAGAGGCGTCCCAAACTTTGGGGTGGCTGTGTCTTTTTGATTTTAATTTCCCTAAGCTATAGGACCATAAGTGGAAATGCCCTAGGCTCTGTTGCTTTGTTTTTTAGATGTTTCAGGAAACACCATACACTTCTCCCGAGTGTCTGTTGGCAATTTACATCCCGCCCATCAGCATAACAAGGCTCCCAGTTCTCCATGGCCTGTCCTGCCTTTCTGGATTTTACACTTTTTTCAGATGGCCCTTTTGACCGGGGGGAAGTGAGACTTCATTGTAGTGCAGATTTCCTTTGCAAGCTTGCTTGGTTGGCCAAAAAGGGCGTATGCGTTTTTTCCTGAATATATTCAGAAAAAAACGCATACGCCCTTTATGGCCAAGTGCATCATTGTGGACGTTCTGCCTCTTTTCCTATGCTTTCAATGCAATTCCAGTCTACCTCCTGAAATCGGTTTCCTGCAATTCTGCCCCGCTTTCAAGTCCTCTTGGCAGCCTTCCTTCAGTATATTTTTGGATGATAGGTGTCATTTATAACTCTGCAGGTTTGTGAATTACAGTGCCCCTGAGCTCCTTTCTTCAACTCGCTTTCTTGTGACCTGGCCGCAACACCGCAAGATGGCTTCAGGCCCTAATCTGGTTCCGGCACGGCACGCTGAGCCTTTGGTTAATTCCTCTTCCTGGTGGGAAATGAGAGTTAAATTTGCCCGTCCAGACACCTCCAGCTAGTCTCTCATTGGTTCTCGCTATTCCTGTTCATCTTCCGCAGAAATTGCAAACTGGGCCAAACAGGAGGTTAAAGGGACTGACTCTCGAAGTCAGGAGAGTGTTAGTAAAGCATCTGGAATGTTGCACCCGAGTACCAGGGTACCAAAACTGAGACATATTTGAACACGTCTCCCGATCACATGGTTGCTCATACTCTAGGTTCCACATGCATGTTTTAGCTGAAGGAAGAATACCTTAAACCTGGAGAGTTGAGACCCGTGGAATGGGTACCATGCAATATGACTTCAAAGGGTCTTCATTTGCCCACCGAACCTCTCCAATCCTATCACTGCTGCGTTTATGCCCCTGTACACATGCTTGATTCTCTTTCGGAGACATAGCAATCCATAGGTTTTAAGATACTTACTTGTCAGGTACATTCTTAGGCGTTGAATATGGGGTGTTGAGTCCATTTCGTTGAGCAAGGAGTAGCTCTTGTCTATTCCATATTTGGCTTAAGGAACTTTATCTGTGCTCATTTCAATCTCTGGTTTTATGCAGCACCCCAACTCACCTTTACCCTTAAGCAAGCATAAGTTGGTTTTCTAAATTTGAGACCCTGTTCTGTTCTGTAATTCAGTTCCTGTGTAGCCAAGTTTACATTCCGTGTATTACTGATATCTTATGATGTTTCTTTTTCTGTGTGACTTATTTCAGTTAGAATCATCATATCTGAATCCACTCATTGTGCTGCTAAGGTCCTGATGACATAGATTTCAGTGATGAGTGATATTGCTTTGTAAGTATATACCACAACTTCTTTATCCATTTTTCAATTTCTGCGATGTTGAACTTGTACTGTAAACGAGGTTCTTGTAAACAGAGCCGTTCCAAACTTTGGGGTGGCTGTGTCTTTTTGATTTTAATTTCCCTAAGCTATAGGACCATAAGTGGAAGTGCCCTAGGCTCTGTTGCTTTGTTTTTTAGATGTTTCAGGAAACACCATACACTTCTCCCGAGTGTCTGTTGGCAATTTACATCCCGCCCATCAGCATAACAAGGCTCCCAGTTCTCCATGGCCTGTCCTGCCTTTCTGGATTTTACACTTTTTTCAGATGGCCCTTTTGACCGGGGGGAAGTGAGACTTCATTGTAGTGCAGATTTCCTTTGCAAGCTTGCTTGGTTGGCCAAAAAGGGCGTATGCGTTTTTTCCTGAATATATTCAGGAAAAAACGCATATGCCCTTTTTGGCCAAGTGCATCATTGTGGACGTTCTGCCTCTTTTCCTATGCTTTCAATGCAATTCCTGTCTACCTCCTGAAATCGGTTTCCTGCAATTCTGCCCCGCTTTCAAGTCCTCTTGGCAGCCTTACTTCAGTATATTTTTGGACGATAGCTGTCATTTATAACTCTGCAGGTTTGTCAATTACAGTGCCCCTGAGCTCCTTTCTTCAACTCGCTTTCTTGTGACCTGGCCGCAACACCGCAGGATGGCTTCAGGCCCTAATCTGGTTCTGGCACGGCACGCTGAGCCTTTGGTTAATTCCTCTTCCTGGTGGGAAATGAGAGTTAAATTTGCCCGTCCAGACACCTCCAGCTAGTCTCTCATTGGTTCTCGCTATTCCTGTTCATCTTCCGCAGAAATTGCAAACTGGGCCAAACAGGAGGTTAAAGGGACTGACTCTCCAAGTCGGGAGAGTGTTAGTAAAGCGTCTGGAATGTTGCACCCGAGTACCAGGGTACGAAAACTGAGACATATTTGAACACGTCTCCCGTTCACACGGTTGATCATACTCTGGGTTCCACATGCATGTTTTAGCTGAAGGAAGAATACCTTAAACCTGGAGAGTTGAGACCCGTGGAATGGGTACCATGCAATATGACTTCAAAGGGTCTTCATTTGCTCACCGAACCTCTCCAATCCTATCACTGCTGCGTTTATGCCCCTGTACACACGCTTGATTCTCTTTTGGAGACATAGCAATCCATAGGTTTTAAGATACTTACTAGTCAGGTACATTCTTAGGCGTTTAATATGGGGTGTTGAGTCCATTTCGTTGAGCAAGGAGTAGCTCTTGTCTATTCCTTATTTGGCTTAAGGAACTTTATCTGTGCTCATTTCAATCTCTGGTTTTATGCAGCACCCCAACTCACCTTTCCCCTTAAGCAAGCATAAGTTGGTTTTCTAAATTTGAGACCCTGTTCTGTATTGGAATTCAGTTCCTGTGTAGCCAAGTTTACATTCCGTGTATTACTGATATCTTATGATGTTTCTTTTTCTGTGTGACTTATTTCAGTTAGAATCATCATACCTGAATCCACTCATTGTGCTGCTAAGGGCCTGATGACATAGATTTCATTGCTGAGTGATATTGCTTTGTAAGTAAATACAAATTCTTTATCCATTTTTCACTTTCTGCGATGTTGAACATGTACTGTAAACAAGGATCTTGTAAACAGAGGCGTCCCAAACTTTGGGGTGGCTGTGTCTTTTTGATTTTAATTTCCCTAAGCTATAGGACCATAAGTGGAAGTGCCCTAGGCTCTGTTGCTTTGTTTTGTAGATGTTTCAGAAAACACCATACACTTCTCCCGAGTGTCTGTTGGCAATTTACATCCCTCCCATCAGCATAACAAGGCTCCCAGTTCTCCATGGCCTGTCCTGCCTTTCTGGATTTTACACTTTTTTCAGATGGCCCTTTTGACCGGGGGGAAGTGAGACTTCATTGTAGTGCAGATTTTCTTTGCAAGCTTGCTTGGTTGGCCAAAAAGGGCGTGTGCGTTTTTTCCTGAATATATTCAGGAAAAAACGCATACGCCCTTTTTGGCCAAGTGCATCATTGTGGACGTTCTGCCTCTTTTCCTATGCTTTCAATGCAATTCCAGTCTACCTCCTGAAATCGGTTTCCTGCAATTCTGCCCCGCTTTCAAGTCCTCTTGGCAGCCTTACTTCAGTATATTTTTGGACGATAGCTGTCATTTATAACTCTGCAGGTTTGTGAATTACAGTGCCCCTGAGCTCCTTTCTTCAACTCGCTTTCTTGTGAGATGGCCGCAACACCGCAGGATGGCTTGAGGCCCTAATCTGGTTCCGGCACGGCACACTGAGCCTTTGGTTAATTCCTCTTCCTGGTGGGAAATGAGAGTTAAATTTGCCCGTCCAGACACCTCCAGCTAGTCTCTCATTGGTTCTCGCTATTCCTGTTCATCTTCCGCAGATATTGCAAACTGAGCCATACAGGAGGTTAAAGGGACTGACTCTCCATGTCGGGAGAGTGTTAGTAAAGCGTCTGGAATGTTGCACCCGAGTACCAGGGTACGAAAACTGAGACATATTTGAACACGTCTCCCGTTCACACGGTTGATCATACTCTGGGTTCCACGTGCATGATTTAGCTGAAGGAAGAATACCTTAAACCTGGAGAGTTGAGACCCGTGGAATGGGTAGCATGCAATATGACTTCAAAGGGTCTTCATTTGCTCACCGAATCTCTCCAATCCTATCACTGCTGCGTTTATGCCCCTGTACACACGCTTGATTCTCTTTTGGAGACATAGCAATCCATAGGTTTTAAGATACTTACTAGTCAGGTACATTCTTAGGCGTTTAATATGGGGTGTTGAGTCCATTTCGTTGAGCAAGGAGTAGCTCTTGTCTATTCCATATTTGGCTTAAGGAACTTTATCTGTGCTCATTTCAATCTCTGGTTTTATGCAGCACCCCAACTCACCTTTCCCCTTAAGCAAGCATAAGTTGGTTTTCTAAATTTGAGACCCTGTTCTGTTTTGGAATTCAGTTCCTGTGTAGCCAAGTTTACATTCCGTGTATTACTGATATCTTATGATGTTTCTTTTTCTGTGTGACTTATTTCAATTAGAATCATCATACCTGAATCCACTCATTATGCTGCTATGGGCCTGATGACATAGATTTCATTGCTGAGTGATACTGCATTGTACGTAAGTACCACAAGTTCTTTATCCATTTTTCACTTTCTGTGATATTGAACTTGTACGGTAAACGAGGTTCTTGTAAACAGAGGCGTCCCAAACTTTGGGGTGGCTGTGTCTTTTTGATTTTAATTTCCCTAAGCTATAGGACCATAAGTGGAAGTGCCCTAGGCTCTGTTGCTTTGTTTCTTAGATGCTTTAGGAAACACCATACACTTCTCCCGAGTGTCTGTTGGCAATTTCCATCCCGCCCATCAGCATAACAAGGCTCCCAGTTCTCCATGGCCTGTCCTGCCTTTCTGGATTTTACACTTTTTTCAGATGGCCCTTTTGACCGGGGGGAAGTGAGACTTCATGTAGTGCAGATTTCCTTTGCAAGCTTGCTTGGTTGGCCTAAAAGGGCGTATGCGTTTTTTCCTGAATATATTCAGGAAAAAACGCATACGCCCTTTTTGGCCAAGTGCATCATTGTGGACGTTCTGCCTCTTTTCCTATGCTTTCAATGCAATTCCAGTCTACCTCCTGAAATCGGTTTCCTGCAATTCTGCCCCGCTTTCAAGTCCTCTTGGGAGCCTTACTTCAGTATATTTTTGGACGATAGCTGTCATTTATAACTCTGCAGGTTTCTAAATTACAGTGCCCCTGAGCTCCTTTCTTCAACTCGCTTTCTTGTGAGCTGGCCGCAACACCGCAGGATGGCTTCAGGCCCTAATCTGGTTCCGGCAAGGCACGCTGGGCCTTTGGTTAATTCCTCTTCCTGGTGGGAAATGAGAGTTAAATTTGCCCGTCCAGACACCTCCAGCTAGTCTCTCATTGGTTCTCCCTATTCCTGTTCATCTTCCGCAGAAATTGCAAAGTGGGCCAAACAGGAGGTTAAAGGGACTGACTCTCCAAGTCGGGAGAGTGTTAGTAAAGCATCTGGAATGTTGCACCCGAGTACCAGGGTACGAAAACTAAGACATATTTGAACACGTCTCCCGATCACATGGTTGATCATACTCTAGGTTCCACATGCATGTTTTAGCTGAATGAAGAATAACTTAAACCTGGGTAGTTGAAACCCGTGGAATGGGTACCATGCAATATTACTTCAAAGGGTCTTCATTTGCTCATCGAACCTCTCCAATCCTATCACTGCTGCGTTTATGCCCCTGTACACATGCTTGATTCTCTTTTGGAGACATAGCAATCCATAGGTTTTAAGATACTTACTAGTCAGGTACATTCTTAGGCGTTTAATTTGGGGTGTTGAGTCCATTTCGTTGAGCAAGGAGTAGCTCTTGTCTATTCCATATTTGGCTTAAGGAACTTTATCTGTGCTCCTTTCAATCTCTGGTTTTATGCAGCACCCCAACTCACCTTTCCCCTTAAGCAAGCATAAGTTGGTTTTCTAAATTTGAGACCCTGTTCTGTTCTGTAATTCAGTTCCTGTGTAGCCAAGTTTACATTCCGTGTATTAGTGATATCTTATGATGTTTCTATTTCTGTGTGACTTATTTCAGTTAGAATCATCATACCTGAATCCACTCATTGTGCTGCTAAGCTCCTGATGACATAGATTTTATTGCTGACTGATATTGTTTGTAAGTAAATACCACAACTTCTTTATCCATTTTTCACTTTCTGCGATGTTGAACATGTACTGTAAACAAGGATCTTGTAAACAGAGGCGTCCCAAACATTGGGGTGGCTGTGTCTTTTTGATTTTAATTTCCCTAAGCTATAGGACCATAAGTGGAAGTGCCCTAGGCTCTGTTGCTTTGTTTTTTAGATGTTTCAGGAAACACCATACACTTCTCCCGAGTGTCTGTTGGCAATTTACATCCCTCCCATCAGCATAACAAGGCTCCCAGTTCTCCATGGCCTGTCCTGCCTTTCTGGATTTTACACTTTTTTCAGATGGCCCTTTTGACCGGGGGGAAGTGAGACTTCATTGTAGTGCAGATTTCCTTTGCAAGCTTGCTTGGTTGGCCAAAAAGGGCATATGCGTTTTTTCCTGAATATATTCAGGAAAAAAGGCATACGCCCTTTTTGGCCAAGTGCATCATTGTGGACGTTCTGCCGCTTTTCCTATGCTTTCAATGTAATTCCTGTCTACCTCCTGAAATCGGTTTCCTGCAATTCTGCCCTGCTTTCAAGTCCTCTTGGCAGCCTTACTTCAGTATATTTTTGGACGATAGCTGTCATTTATAACTCTGCAGGTTTGTGAATTACAGTGCCCCTGAGCTCCTTTCTTCAACTCGCTTTCTTTTGAGCTGGCCGCAACAACGCAGGATGGCTTCAGGTCCTAATCTGGTTCAGGCATGGCACGCTGAGCCTTTGGTTATTTCCTCTTCCTGGTGGGAAATGAGAGTTAAATTTGCCCGTCCAGACACCTCCAGCTAGTCTCTCATTGGTTCTCCCTATTCCTGTTCATCTTCCACAGAAATTGCAAACTGGGCCAAAAAGGAGGTTAAAGGCGCTGACTCTCCAAGTCGGGGGAGTGTTAGTAAAGCGTCTGGAATGTTGCACCCGAGTACCGGGGAGGAAAACTGAGACATATTTGAACACGTCTCCTGTTCACACGGTTGATCATACTCTGGGTTCCACATGCATGTTTTAGCTGAAGGAAGAATACCTTAAACCTGGAGAGTTGAGACCCGTGGAATGGGTACCATGCAATATGACTTCAAAGGGTCTTCATTTGCTCACCGAACCTCTCCAATCCTATCACTGCTGCATTTATGCCCCTGTACACACGCTTGATTCTCTTATGGAGACATAGCAATCCATAGGTTTTAAGATACTTACTAGTCAGGTACATTCTTAGGCGTTTAATTTGGGGTGTTGAGTCCATTTCGTTGAGCACGGAGTAGCTCTTGTCTATTCCATATTTGGCTTAAGGAACTTTATCTGTGCTCATTTCAATCTCTGGTTTTATGCAGCACCCCAACTCACCTTTCCCCTTAAGCAAGCATAAGTTGGTTTTCTAAATTTGAGACCCTGTTCTGTTTTGGAATTCAGTTCCTGTGTAGCCAAGTTTACATTCCGTGTATTAGTGATATCTTATGATGTTTCTTTTTCTGTGTGACTTATTTCAGTTAGAATCATCATACATGAATCCACTCATTATGCTGCTACGGGCCTGATGACATAGATTTCATTGCTGAGTGATACTGCATTGTACGTAAGTACCACAAGTTCTTTATCCATTTTTCACATTGTGTGATATTGAACTTGTACGGTAAACGAGGTTCTTGTAAACAGAGGCGTCCCAAACTTTGGGGTGGCTGTGTCTTTTTGATTTTAATTTCCCTAAGCTATAGGACCATAAGTGGAAGTGCCCTAGGCTCTGTTGCTTTGTTTCTTAGATGTTTCAGGAAACACCATACACTTCTCCCGAGTGTTTGTTGGCAATTTACATCCCGCCCATCAGCATAACAAGGCTCCCAGTTCTCCATGGCCTGTCCTGCCTTTCTGGATTTTACACTTTTTTCAGATGGCCCTTTTGACCGGGGGGAAGTGAGACTTCATTGTAGTGCAGATTTCCTTTGCAAGCTTGCTTGGTTGGCCAAAAAGGGCGTATGCGTTTTTTCCTGAATATATTCAGGAAAAAACGCATACGCCCTTTTTGGCCAAGTGCAGCATTGTGGACGTTCTGCCTCTTTTCCTATGCTTTCAATGCAATTCCAGTCTACCTCCTGAAATCGGTTTCCTGCAATTCTGCCCCGCTTTCAAGTCCTCTTGGCAGCCTTACTTCAGTATATTTTTGGACGATAGCTGTCATTTATAACTCTGCAGGTTTGTGAATTACAGTGCCCCTGAGCTCCTTTCTTCAACTCGCTTTCTTTTGAGCTGGCCGCAACACCGCAGGATGGCTCCATGCCCTAATCTGGTTCCGGCACGGCACGCTGAGCCTTTGGTTAATTCCTCTTCCTGGTGGGAAATGAGAGTTAAATTTGCCCGTCCAGACACCTCCAGCTAGTCTCTCATTGGTTCTCGCTATTCCTGTTCATCTTCCGCAGAAATTGCAAACTGGGCCAAACAGGAGGTTAAAGGGACTGACTCTCCAAGTCGGGAGAGTGTTAGTAAAGCGTCTGGAATGTTGCACCCGAGTACCAGGGTACGAAAACTGAGACATATTTGAACACGTCTCCCGATCACATGGTTGATCATACTCTAGGTTCCACATGCATGTTTTAGCTGAAGGAAGAATACCTTAAACCTGGAGAGTTGAGACCCGTGGAATGGGTACCATGCAATATGACTTCAAAGGGTCTTCATTTGCTCACCGAACCTCTCCAATCCTATCACTGCTGCGTTTATGCCCCTGTACACACGCTTGATTCTCTTATGGAGACATAGCAATGCATAGGTTTTAAGATACTTACTAGTCAGGTACATTCTTAGGCGTTTAATATGCGGTGTTGAGTCCATTTCGTTGAGCAAGGAGTAGCTCTTGTCTATTCCATATTTGGCTTAAGGAACTTTATCTGTGCTCATTTCAATCTCTGTTTTTAAGCAGCACCCCAACTCACCTTTCCCCTTAAGCAAGCATAAGTTGGTTTTCTAAATTTGAGACCCTGTTCTGTTTTGGAATTCAGTTCCTGTGTAGCCAAGTTTACATTCCGTGTATTAGTGATATCTTATGATGTTTCTTTTTCTGTGTGACTTATTTCAGTTAGAATCATCGTACCTGAATCCACTCATTGTGCTGCTAAGGGCCTGATGACATAGATGTCAGTGATGAGTGATATTGCTTTGTAAGTATATACCACAACTTCTTTATCCATTTTTCAATTTCTGCGATGTTGAACTTGTACTGTAAACGAGGTTCTTGTAAACAGAGCCGTTCCAAACTTTGGGGTGGCTGTGTCTTTTTGATTTTAAGTTCCCTAAGCTATAGGACCATAAGTGGAAGTGCCCTAGGCTCTGTTGCTTTGTTTCTTAGATGTTTCAGGAAACACCATACACTTCTCCCGAGTGTCTGTTGGCAATTTACATCCCGCCCATCAGCATAACAAGGCTCCCAGTTCTCCATGGCCTGTCCTGCCTTTCTTGATTTTACACTTTTTTCAGATGGCCCTTTTGACCGGGGGGAAGTGAGACTTCATTGTAGTGCAGATTTCCTTTGCAAGCTTGCTTGGTTGGCCAAAAAGGGCGTATGCGTTTTTTCCTGAATATATTCAGGAAAAAACGCATACGCCCTTTTTGGCCAAGTGCATCATTGTGGACGTTCTGCCTCTTTTCCTATGCTTTCAATGCAATTCCAGTCTACCTCCTGAAATCGGTTTCCTGCAATTCTGCCCCGCTTTCAAGTCCTCTTGGCAGCCTTACTTCAGTATATTTTTGGACGATAGCTGTCATTTATAACTCTGCAGGTTTGTGAATTACAGTGCCCCTGAGCTCCTTTCTTCAACTCGCTTTCTTTTGAGCTGGCCGCAACACCGCAGGATGGCTCCATGCCCTAATCTGGTTCCGGCACGGCACGCTGAGCCTTTGGTTAATTCCTCTTCCTGGTGGGAAATGAGAGTTAAATTTGCCCGTCCAGACACCTCCAGCTAGTCTCTCATTGGTTCTCGCTATTCCTGTTCATCTTCCGCAGAAATTGCAAACTGGGCCAAACAGGAGGTTAAAGGGACTGACTCTCCAAGTCGGGAGAGTGTTAGTAAAGCGTCTGGAATGTTGCACCCGAGTACCAGGGTACGAAAACTGAGACATATTTGAACACGTCTCCCGATCACATGGTTGATCATACTCTAGGTTCCACATGCATGTTTTAGCTGAAGGAAGAATACCTTAAACCTGGAGAGTTGAGACCCGTGGAATGGGTACCATGCAATATGACTTCAAAGGGTCTTCATTTGCTCACCGAACCTCTCCAATCCTATCACTGCTGCGTTTATGCCCCTGTACACACGCTTGATTCTCTTATGGAGACATAGCAATGCATAGGTTTTAAGATACTTACTAGTCAGGTACATTCTTAGGCGTTTAATATGCCGTGTTGAGTCCATTTCGTTGAGCAAGGAGTAGCTCTTGTCTATTCCATATTTGGCTTAAGGAAATTTATCTGTGCTCATTTCAATCTCTGTTTTTAAGCAGCACCCCAACTCACCTTTCCCCTTAAGCAAGCATATGTTGGTTTTCTAAATTTGAGACCCTGTTCTGTTTTGGAATTCAGTTCCTGTGTAGCCAAGTTTACATTCCGTGTATTACTGATATCTTATGATGTTTCTTTTCCTGTGTGACTTATTTCAGTTAGAATCATCGTAACTGAATCCACTCATTATGCTGCTACGGGCCTGATAACATAGATTTCATTGCTGAGTGATACTGCATTGTACGTAAGTACCACAAGTTCTTTATCCATTTTTCACTTTCTGTGATATTGAACTTGTACTGTAAACGAGGTTCTTGTAAACAGAGGCGTCCCAAACTTTGGGGTGGCTGTGTCTTTTTGATTTTAATTTCCCTAATCTATAGGACCATAAGTGGAAGTGCCCTAGGCTCTGTTGCTTTGTTTTTAGATGTTTCAGGAAACACCATACACTTCTCCCGAGTGTCTGTTGGCAATTTACATCCCGCCCATCAACATAACAAGGCTCCCAGATCTCCATGGCCTGTCCTGCCTTTCTGGATTTTACACTTTTTTCAGATAGCCCTTTTGACTGGGGGGAAGTGAGACTTCATTGTAGTGCAGATTTCCTTTGCAAGGTTGCTTGGTTGGCCAAAAAGTGCGTATGCGTTTTTTCCTGAATATATTCAGGAAAAAACGCATACGGCCTTTATGGCCAAGTGCATCATTGTGGACGTTCTGCCTCTTTTCCTATGCTTTCAATGCAATTCCAGTCTACCTCCTGAAATCGGTTTCCTGCAATTCTGCCCCGCTTTCAAGTCCTCTTGGCAGCCTTCCTTCAGTATATTTTTGGACGATAGCTGTCATTTATAACTCTGCAGGTTTGTGAATTACAGTGCCCCTGAGCTCCTTTCTTCAACTCGCTTTCTTGTGACCTGGCCGCAACACCGCAAGATGGCTTCAGGCCCTAATCTGGTTCCGGCACGGCACGCTGAGCCTTTGGTTAATTCCTCTTCCTGGTGGGAAATGAGAGTTAAATTTACCGGTCCAGACACCTCCAGCTAGTCTCTCATTGGTTCTCGCTATTCCTGTTCATCTTCCGCAGAAATTGCAAACTGGGCCAAACAGGAGGTTAAAGGGACTGACTCTCGAAGTCGGGAGAGTGTTAGTAAAGCATCTGGAATGTTGCACCCGAGTACCAGGGTACCAAAACTGAGACATATTTGAACACGTCTCCCGATCACATGGTTGCTCATACTCTAGGTTCCACATGCATGTTTTAGCTGAAGGAAGAATACCTTAAACCTGGAGAGTTGAGACTCGTGGAATGGGTACCATGCAATATGACTTCAAAGGGTCTTCATTTGCCCACCAAACCTCTCCAATCCTATCACTGCTGCGTTTATGCCCCTGTACACATGCTTGATTCTCTTTCGGAGACATAGCAATCCATAGGTTTTAAGATACTTACTTGTCAGGTACATTCTTAGGCGTTGAATATGGGGTGTTGAGTCCATTTCGTTGAGCAAGGAGTAGCTCTTGTCTATTCCATATTTGGCTTAAGGAACTTTATCTGTGCTCCTTTCAATCTCTGGTTTTATGCAGCACCCCAACTCACCTTTACCCTTAAGCAAGCATAAGTTGGTTTTCTAAATTTGAGACCCTGTTCTGTTCTGTAATTCAGTTCCTGTGTAGCCAAGTTTACATTCCGTGTATTACTGATATCTTATGATGTTTCTTTTTCTCTGTGACTTATTTCAGTTAGAATCATCATACCTGAATCCACTCAATGTCCTGCTAAGGGCCTGATGACATAGATTTCATTGCTGAGTGATATTGCTTTGTAAGTAAATACCACAACTTCTTTATCCATTTTTCACTTTCTGCGATGTTGAACTTCTACTGTAAACAAGGTTCTTGTAAACAGAGGCGTCCCAAACTTTGGGGTGGCTGTGTCTTTTTGATTTTAATTTCCCTAAGCTATAGGACCATAAGTGGAAGTGCCCTAGGCTCTGTTGCTTTGTTTTTTAGATGTTTCAGGAAACACCATACACTTCTCCCGAGTTTCTGTTGGCAATTTACATCCCACCCATCAGCATAACAAGGCTCCCAGTTCTCCATGGCCTGTCCTGCCTTTCTGGATTTTACGCTTTTTTCAGATGGCCCTTTTGACCGGGGGGAAGTGAGACTTCATTGTAGTGCAGATTTCCTTTGCAAGCTTGCTTGGTTGGCCAAAAAGTGCGTATGCGTTTTTTCCTGAATATATTCAGGAAAAAACGCATACGCCCTTTTTGGCCAAGTGCATTATTGTGGACGTTCTGCCTCTTTTCCTATTCTTTCAATGCAATTCCAGTCTACATCCTGGAATCGGTTTCCTGCAATTCTGCCCCGCTTTCAAGTCCTCTTGGCAGCCTTACTTCAGTATACTTTTGGACGATAGCTGTCATTTATAACTCTGCAGGTTTGTGAATTACAGTGCCCCGAGCTCCTTTCTTCAACTCGCTTTCTTGTGACCTGGCCGCAACACCGCAGGATGGCTTCAGGCCCTAAACTGGTTCCGGCATGGCACACTGAGCCTTTGGTTGTTTCCTCTTCCTGGTGGGAAATGAGAGTTAAATTTGCCCGTCCAGACACCTCCAGCTAGTCTCTCATTGGTTCTCCCTATTCCTGTTCATCTTCCGCAGAAATTGCAAACTGGGCCAAACAGGAGGTTAAAGGCGCTGACTCTCCAAGTGGGGAGAGTGTTAGTAAAGCGTCTGGAATGTTGCACCCGAGTACCAGGGTACCAAAACTGAGACATATTTGAACACGTATCCCGATCACATGGTTGATCATACTCTAGGTTCCACATGCATGTTTTAGCTGAAGGAAGAATACCTTAAACCTGAGTAGTTGAAACCCGTGGAATGGGTACCATGCAATATGACTTCAAAGGGTCTTCATTTGCTCACCGAACCTCTCCAATCCTATCACTGCTGCGTTTATGCCCCTGTACACACGCTTGATTCTCTTATGGAGACATAGCAATGCATAGGTTTTAAGATACTTACTAGTCAGGTACATTGTTAGGCGTTTAATATGCGGTGTTGAGTCCATTTCGTTGAGCAAGGAGTAGCTCTTGTCTATTCCATATTTGGCTTAAGGAACTTTATCTGTGCTCATTTCAATCTCTGGTTTTATGCAGCACCCCAACTCACCTTTCCCCTTAAGCAAGCATAAGTTGGTTTTCTAAATTTGAGACCCTGTTCTGTTTTGGAATTCAGTTCCTGTGTAGCCAAGTTTACATTCCGTGTATTACTGATATCTTATGATGTTTCTTTTCCTGTGTGACTTATTTCAGTTAGAATCATCGTAACTGAATCCACTCATTATGCTGCTACGGGCCTGATGACATAGATTTCATTGCTGAGTGATACTGCATTGTACGTAAGTACCACAAGTTCTTTATCCATTTTTCACTTTCTGTGATATTGAACTTGTACGGTAAACGAGGTTCTTGTAAACAGAGGCGTCCCAAACTTTGGGGTGGCTGTGTCTTTTTGATTTTAATTTCCCTAATCTATAGGACCATAAGTGGAAGTGCCCTAGGCTCTGTTGGTTTGTTTTTAGATGTTTCAGGAAACACCATACACTTCTCCCGAGTGTCTGTTGGCAATTTACATCCCGCCCATCAACATAACAAGGCTCCCAGTTCTCCATGGCCTGTCCTGCCTTTCTGGATTTTACACTTTTTTCAGATAGCCCTTTTGACTGGGGGGAAGTGAGACTTCATTGTAGTGCAGATTTCCTTTGCAAGGTTGCTTGGTTGGCCAAAAAGGGCGTATGCGTTTTTTCTTGAATATATTCAGGAAAAAACGCATACGCCCTTTTTGGCCAAGTGCATCATTGTGGACGTTCTGCCTCTTTTCCTATGCTTTCAATGCAATTCCAGTCTACCTCCTGAAATCGGTTTCCTGCAATTCTGCCCCGCTTTCAAGTCCTCTTGGCAGCCTTCCTTCAGTATATTTTTGGACGATAGCTGTCATTTATAACTCTGCAGGTTTGTGAATTACAGTGCCCCTGAGCTCCTTTCTTCAACTCGCTTTCTTGTGACCTGGCCGCAACACCGCAAGATGGCTTCAGGCCCTAATCTGGTTCCGGCACGGCACGCTGAGCCTTTGGTGAATTCCTCTTCCTGGTGGGAAATGAGAGTTAAATTTACCGGTCCAGACACCTCCAGCTAGTCGCTCATTGGTTCTCGCTATTCCTGTTCATCTTCCGCAGAAATTGCAAACTGGGCCAAACAGGAGGTTAAAGGGACTGACTCTCGAAGTCGGGAGAGTGTTAGTAAAGCATCTGGAATGTTGCACCCGAGTACCAGGGTACCAAAACTGAGACATATTTGAACACGTCTCCCGATCACATGGTTGCTCATACTCTAGGTTCCACATGCATGTTTTAGCTGAAGGAAGAATACCTTAAACCTGGAGAGTTGAGACCCGTGGAATGGGTACCATGCAATATGACTTCAAAGGGTCTTCATTTGCCCACCGAACCTCTCCAATCCTATCACTGCTGCGTTTATGCCCCTGTACACATGCTTGATTCTCTTTCGGAGACATAGCAATCCATAGGTTTTAAGATACTTACTAGTCAGGTACATTCTTAGGCGTTTAATATGCGGTGTTGAGTCCATTTCGTTGAGCAAGGAGTAGCTCTTGTCTATTCCATATTTGGCTTAAGGAACTTTATCTGTGCTCATTTCAATCTCTGGTTTTATGCAGCACCCCAACTCACCTTTCCCCTTAAGCAAGCATAAGTTGGTTTTCTAAATTTGAGACGCTGTTCTGTTTTGGAATTCAGTTCCTGTGTAGCCAAGTTTACATTCCGTGTATTAGTGATATCTTATGATGTTTCTTTTTCTGTGTGACTTGTTTCAGTTAGAATCATCATACCTGAATCCGCTCATTATGCTGCTACGGGCCTGATGACATAGATTTCATTGCTGAGTGATACTGCATTGTACATAAGTACCAAAAGTTCTATATCCATTTTCCGCTTTCTGTGATACTGAACTTGTACGGTAAACGAGGTTCCTGTAAACAGAGGCGTCCCAAACTTTGGGGTGGCTGTGTCTTTTTGATTTTAATTTCCCTAAGCTATAGGACCATAAGTGGAAGTGCCCTAGGCTCTGTTGCTTTGTTTTTTAGATGTTTCAGGAAACACCATACACTTCTCCCGAGTGTCTGTTGGCAATTTACATCCCGCCCATCAGCATAACAAGGCTCCCAGTTCTCCATGGCCTGTCCTGCCTTTCTGGATTTTACACTTTTTTCAGATGGCCCTTTTGACCGGGGGGAAGTGAGACTTCATTGTAGTGCAGATTTCCTTTGCAAGCTTGCTTGGTTGGCCAAAAAGGGCGTATGCGTTTTTTCCTGAATATATTCAGGAAAAAACGCATACGCCCTTTTTGGCCAAGTGCATCATTGTGGACGTTCTGCCTCTTTTCCTATGCTTTCAATGCAATTCCAGTCTACCTCCTGAAATCGGTTTCCTGCAATTCTGCCCCGCTTTCAAGTCCTCTTGGCAGCCTTACTTCAGTATATTTTTGGACGATAGCTGTCATTTATAACTTTGCAGGTTTGTGAATTACAGTGCCCCTGAGCTCCTTTCTTCAACTCGCTTTCTTGTGACCTGGCTGCAACACCGCAGGATGGCTTCAGGCCCTAATCTGTTTCCGGCACGGCACGCTGAGCCTTTGGTTAATTCCTCTTCCTGGTGGGAAATGAGAGTTAAATTTGCCCGTCCAGACACCTCCAGCTAGTCTCTCATTGGTTCTCGCTATTCCTGTTCATCTTCCGCAGAAATTGCAAACTGGGCCAAACGGGAGGTTAAAGGGACTGACTCTCCAAGTCGGGAGAGTGTTAGTAAAGCGTCTGGAATGTTGCCCCTGAGTACCAGGGTACGAAAACTGAGACATATTTGAACACGTTTCCCGATCACATGGTTGATCATACTCTAGGTTCCACATGCATGTTTTAGCTGAAGGAAGAATACCTTAAACGTGGGTAGTTGAAACCCGTGGAATGGGTACCATGCAATATGACTTCAAAGGGTCTTCATTTGCTCAGTGAACCTCTCCAATCTTATCACTGCTGCGTTTATGTCCCTGTACACATGCTTGATTCTCTTTCGGAGACATAGCAATCCATAGGTTTTAAGATACTTACTAGTCAGGTACATTCTTAGGCGTTTAATATGGGGTGTTGAGTCCATTTCGTTGAGCAAGGAGTAGCTCTTGTCTATTCAATATTTGGCTTAAGGAACTTTATCTGTGCTCATTTCAATCTCTGGTTTTATGCAGCACCCCAACTCACCTTTTCCCTTAAGCAAGCATAAGTTGGTTTTCTAAATTTGAGACCCTGTTCTGTTCTGTAATTCAGTTCCTGTGTAGCCAAGTTTACATTCCGTGTATTACTGATATCTTATGATGTTTCTTTTTCTGTGTGACTTATTTCAGTTAGTATCATCATACCTGAATCCACTCATTGTGCTGCTAAGGGCCTGATGACATAGATTTCATTGCTGAGTGATATTGCTTTGTAAGTAAATACCACAACTTCTTTATCCATTTTTCACTTTCTGCGATGTTGAACTTCTACTGTAAACAAGGTTCTTGTAAACAGAGGCGTCCCAAACTTTGGGGTGGCTGTGTCTTTTTGATTTTAATTTCCCTAAGCTATAGGACCATAAGTGGAAGTGCCCTAGGCTCTGTTGCTTTGTTTTTTAGATGTTTCAGGAAACACCATACACTTCTCCCGAGTTTCTGTTGGCAATTTACATCCCGCCCATCAGCATAACAAGGCTCCCAGTTCTCCATGGCCTGTCCTGCCTTTCTGGATTTTACGCTTTTTTCAGATGGCCCTTTTGACCGGGGGGAAGTGAGACTTCATTGTAGTGCAGATTTCCTTTGCAAGCTTGCTTGGTTGGCCAAAAAGGGCGTATGCGTTTTTTCCTGAATATATTCAGGAAAAAACGCATACGCCCTTTTTGGCCAAGTGCATCATTGTGGACGTTCTGCCTCTTTTCCTATGCTTTCAATGCAATTCCAGTCTACCTCCTGAAATCGGTTTCCTGCAATTCTGCCCCGCTTTCAAGTCCTCTTGGCAGCCTTACTTCAGTATATTTTTGGACGATAGCTGTCATTTATAACTCTGCAGGTTTGTGAATTACAGTGCCCCGAGCTCCTTTCTTCAACTCGCTTTCTTGTGACCTGGCCGCAACACCGCAGGATGGCTTCAGGCCCTAAACTGGTTCCGGCATGGCACGCTGAGCCTTTGGTTGTTTCCTCTTCCTGGTGGGAAATGAGAGTTAAGTTTGCCCGTCCAGACACCTCCAGCTAGTCTCTCATTGGTTCTCCCTATTCCTGTTCATCTTCCGCAGAAATTGCAAACTGGGCCAAACAGGAGATTAAAGGCTCTGACTCTCCAAGTGGGGAGAGTGTTAGTGAAGCGTCTTGAATGTTGCACCCGAGTACCAGGGGAGGGAAACTGAGACATATTTGAACACGTCTCCCGTTCACACGGTTGATCATACTCTGGGTTCCACATGCATGTTTTAGCTGAAGGAAGAATAACTTAAACCTGGGTAGTTAAAACCCGTGGAATGGGTACCATGCAATATGACTTCAAAGGGTCTTCATTTGCTCACCAAACCTCTCCAATCCTATCACTGCTGCGTTTATGCCCCTGTACACACGCTTGATTCTCTTTTGGAGACATAGCAATCCATAGGTTTTAAGATACTTACTAGTCAGGTACATTCTTAGGCGTTTAATATGGGGTGTTGAGTCCATTTCGTTGAGCAAGGAGTAGCTCTTGTCTATTCCATATTTGGCTTAAGGAACTTTATCTGTGCTCATTTCAATCTCTGGTTTTATGCAGCACCCCAACTCACCTTTCCCCTTAAGCAAGCATAAGTTGGTTTTCTAAATTTGAGACCCTGTTCTGTTCTGTAATTCAGTTACTGTGTAGCCAAGTTTACATTCCGTGTATTAGTGATATCTTATGATGTTTCTTTTTCTGTGTGACTTATTTCAGTTAGAATCATCATACCTGAATCCACTCATTGTGCTGTTAAGGGCCTGATGACATAGATTTCAGTGCTGAATGATATTGCTTTGTAAGTAAATACCACAACTGCTTTATCCATTTTTCACTTTCTGCGATGTTGAACTTGTACTGTAAACGAGGTTCTTGTAAACAGAGCCGTTCCAAACTTCGGGATGGCTGTGTCTTTTTGATTTTAATTTCCCTAAGCTATAGGACCATAAGTGGAAGTGCCCTAGGCTCTGTTGCTTTGTTTTTTAGATGTTTCAGGAAACACCATACACTTCTCCCGAGTGTCTGTTGGCAATTTACATCCCGCCCATCAGCATAACAAGGCTCCCAGCTCTCCATGGCCTGTCCTGCCTTTCTGGATTTTACACTTTTTTCACATGGCCCTTTTGACCGGGGGGAAGTGAGACTTCATTGTAGTGCAGATTTCCTTTGCAAGCTTGCTTGGTTGGCCAAAAAGGGCGTATGCATTTTTTCCTGAATATATTCAGGAAAAAAACGCATACGCCCTTTTTGGCCAAGTGCATCATTGTGGACGTTCTGCCTCTTTTCCTATGCTTTCAATGCAATTCCAGTCTACCTCCTGAAATCGGTTTCCTGCAATTCTGCCCCGCTTTCAAGTCCTCTTGGCAGCCTTACTTCAGTATATTTTTGGACGATAGCTGTCATTTATAACTCTGCAGGTTTGTGAATTACAGTGCCCCTGAGCTCCTTTCTTCAACTCGCTTTTTTGTGACCTGGCCGCAACACCGCAGGATGGTTTCAGGCCCTAATCTGGTTCCGGCACGGCACGCTGAGCCTTTGGTTAATTCCTCTTCCTGGTGGGAAATGAGAGTTAAATTTGCCCGTCCAGACACCTCCAGCTAGTCTCTCATTGGTTCTCCCTATTCCTGTTCATCTTCCGCAGAAATTGCAAACTGGGCCAAACAGGAGGTTAAAGGCGCTGACTCTCCAAGTGGGGAGAGTGTTAGTAAAGCGTCTGGAGTGTTGCACCCGAGTACCAGGGTACGAAAACTGAGACATATTTGAACACGTCTACCGTTCACACGGTTGATCATACTCTGGGTTCCACATGCATGTTTTAGCTGAAGGAAGAATACCTTAAACCTGGAGAGTTGAGACCCGTGAAAAGGGTACCATGCAATATGACTTCAAAGGGTCTTCATTTGCTCATCGAACTTCTCCAATCCTATCACTGCTGCGTTTATGCCCCTGTACACACTCTTGATTCTCTTTTGGAGACATAGCAATCCATAGGTTTTAAGATACTTAAGAGTCAGGTACATTCTTAGGCGTTTAATATGGGGTATTGAGTCCATTTCGTTGAGCAAGGAGTAGCTCTTGTCTATTCCTTATTTGGCTTAAGGAACTTTATCTGTGCTCATTTCAATCTCTGGTTTTATGCAGCACCCCAACTCACCTTTTCCCTTAAGCAAGCATAAGTTGGTTTTCTAAATTTGAGACCCTGTTCTGTTCTGTAATTCAGTTCCTGTGTAGCCAAGTTTACATTCCGTGTATTAGTGATATTTTATGATGTTTCTTTTTCTGTGTGACTTATTTCAGTTAGAATCATCGTACCTGAATCCACTCATTATGCTGCTACGGGCCTGATGACATAGATTTCATTGCTGAGTGATACTGCATTGTACGTAAGTACCACAAGTTCTTTATCCATTTTTCACTTTCTGTGATATTGAACTTGTACAGTAAACGAGGTTTTTGTAAACAGAGGCGTCCCAAACTTTGGGGTGGCTGTGTCTTTTTGATTTTAATTTCCCTAAGCTATAGGACCATAAGTGGAAGTGCCCTAGGCTCTGTTGCTTTGTTTTTTAGATGTTTCTGGAAACACCATACACTTCTCCCGAGTGTCTGTTGGCAATTTACATCCCGCCCATCAGCATAACAAGGCTCCCAGTTCTCCATGGCCTGTCCTGCTTTTCTGGATTTTACACTTTTTTCAGATGGCCCTTTTGACCGGGGGGAAGTGAGACTTCATTGTAGTGCAGATTTCCTTTGCAAGTTTGCTTGGTTGGCCAAAAAGGGCGTATGCGTTTTTTCCTGAATATATTCAGGATAAAACGCATACGCCCTTTTTGGCCAAGTGCATCATTGTGGACGTTCTGCCTCTTTTCCTATGCTTTCAATGCAATTCCAGTCTACCTCCTGAAATCGGTTTCCTGCAATTCTGCCCCGCTTTCAAGTCCTCTTGGCAGCCTTACTTCAGTATATTTTTGGACGATAGCTGTCATTTATAACTCTGCACGTTTGTGAATTACAGTGCCCCTGAGCTCCTTTCTTCAACTCGCTTTCTTGTGACCTGGCCGCAACACCGCAGGATGGCTTCAGGCCCTAATCTGGTTCGGGCACGGCACGCTGAGCCTTTGGTTAATTCCTATTCCTGGTGGGAAATGAGAGTTAAATTCGCCCGTCCAGACACCTCCAGCTAGTCTCTCATTGGTTCTCCCTATTCCTGTTCATCTTCCGCAGAAATTGCAAACTGGGCCAAACGGGAGGTTAAAGGGACTGACTCTCCAAGTCGGGAGAGTGTTAGTAAAGCGTCTGGAATGTTGCCCCTGAGTACCAGGGTACGAAAACTGAGACATATTTGAACACGTTTCCCGATCACATGGTTGATCATACTCTAGGTTCCACATGCATGTTTTAGCTGAAGGAAGAATACCTTAAACGTGGGTAGTTGAAACCCGTGGAATGGGTACCATGCAATATGACTTCAAAGGGTCTTCATTTGCTCAGTGAACCTCTCCAATCTTATCACTGCTGCGTTTATGCC
Organism: Grampus griseus; assembly: GCF_964374135.1. Classification (NCBI taxonomy): domain Eukaryota; kingdom Metazoa; phylum Chordata; class Mammalia; order Artiodactyla; family Delphinidae; genus Grampus; species Grampus griseus. Next base: position 604,885 of record NW_028133354.1, on the reverse strand, counting down.
CCTGTACACATGCTTGATTCTCCTTCGGAGACATAGCAATCCATAGGTTTTAAGATACTTACTAGTCAGGTACATTCTTAGGCGTTTAATATGGGGTGTTGAGTCCATTTCGTTGAGCAAGGAGTAGCTCTTGTCTATTCCATATTTGGCTTAAGGAACTTTATCTGTGCTCATTTCAATCTCTGGTTTTATGCAGCACCCCAACTCACCTTTCCCCTTAAGCAAGCATAAGTTGGTTTTCTAAATATGAGACCCTGTTCTGTTCTGTAATTCAGTTCCTGTGTAGCCAAGTTTACATTCCTTGTATTACTGATATCTTATGTTGTTTCTTTTTCTGTGTGACTTATTTCAGTTAGTATCATCATACCTGAATCCACTCATTGTGCTGCTAAGGGCCTGATGACATAGATTTCATTGCTGAGTGATATTGCTTTGTAAGTAACTACCACAACTTCTTTATCCATTTTTCACTTTCTGCGATGTTGAACTTCTACGGTAAACAAGGTTCTTGTAAACAGAGGCGTCCCAAACTTTGGGGTGGCTGTGTCTTTTTGATTTTAATTTCCCTAAGCAATAGGACCATAAGTGGAAGTGCCCTAGGCTCTGTTGCTTTGTTTTTTAGATGTTTCAGGAAACACCATACACTTCTCCCGAGTTTCTGTTGGCAATTTACATCCCGCCCATCAGCATAACAAGGCTCCCAGTTCTCCATGGCCTGTCCTGCCTTTCTGGATTTTACGCTTTTTTCAGATGGCCCTTTTGACCGGGGGGAAGTGAGACTTCATTGTAGTGCAGATTTCCTTTGCAAGCTTGCTTGGTTGGCCAAAAAGGGCGTATGCGTTTTTTCCTGAATATATTCAGGAAAAAACGCATACGCCCTTTTTGGCCAAGTGCATCATTGTGGACGTTCTGCCTCTTTTCCTATGCTTTCAATGCAATTCCAGTCTACCTCCTGAAATCGGTTTCCTGCAATTCTGCCCCGCTTTCACGTCCTCTTGGCAGCCTTACTTCAGTATATTTTTGGACGATAGCTGTCATTTATAACTCTGCAGGTTTGTGAATTACAGTGCCCCGAGCTCCTTTCTTCAACTCGCTTTCTTGTGACCTGGCCGCAACACCGCAGGATTGCTTCAGGCCCTAAACTGGTTCCGGCATGGCTCGCTGAGCCTTTGGTTGTTTCCTCTTCCTGTTGGGAAATGAGAGTTAAATTTGCCCGTCCAGACACCTCCAGCTAGTCTCTCATTGGTTCTCCCTATTCCTGTTCATCTTCCGCAGAAATTGCAAACTGTGCCAAACAGGAGATTAAAGGCGCTGACTCTCCAAGTGGGGAGAGTGTTAGTGAAGCGTCTGGAATGTTGCATCCGAGTACCAGGGGAGGAAAACTGAGACATATTTGAACACATCTCCCGTTCACACGGTTGATCATACTCTGGGTTCCACATGCATGTTTTAGCTGAAGGAAGAATAACATAAACCTGGGTAGTTAAAACCCGTGGAATGGGTACCATGCAATATGACTTCAAAGGGTCTGCATTTGCTCACCGAACCTCTCCAATCCTATCACTGCTGCGTTTATGCCCCTGTACACACGCTTGATTCTCTTTTGGAGACATAGCAATCCATAGGTTTTAAGATACTTACTAGTCAGGTACATTCTTAGGCGTTTAATATGAGGTGTTGAGTCCATTTCGTTGAGCAAGGAGTAGCTCTTGTCTATTCCATATTTGGCTTAAGGAACTTTATCTGTGCTCATTTCAATCTCTGGTTTTATGCAGCACCCCAACTCACCTTTCCCCTTAAGCAAGCATAAGTTGGTTTTCTAAATTTGAGACCCTGTTCTGTTTTGGAATTCAGTTCCTGTGTAGCCCAGTTTACATTCCGTGTATTAGTGATATCTTATGATGTTTCTTTTTCTGTGTGACTTATTTCAGTTAAAATCATCGAACCTGAATCCACTCATTATGCTGCTACGGGCCTGATGACATAGATTTCATTGCTGAGTGATACTGCATTGTACGTAAGTACCACAAGTTCTTTATCCATTTTTCACTTTCTGTGATATTGAACTTGTACGGTAAACGAGGTTCTTGTAAACAGAGGCGTCCCAAACTTTGGGGTGGCTGTGTCTTTTTGATTTTAATTTCCCTAAGCTATAGGACCATAAGTGGAAGTGCCCTAGGCTCTGTTGCTTTGTTTTTTAGATGTTTCAGGAAACACCATACACTTCTCCCGAGTGTCTGTTGGCAATTTACATCCCACCCATCAGCATAACAAGGCTCCCAGTTCTCCATGGCCTGTCCTGCCTTTCTGGATTTTACACTTTTTTCAGATGGCCCTTTTGACCCGGGGGAAGTGAGACTTCATTGTAGTGCAGATTTCCTTTGCAAGTTTGCTTGGTTGGCCAAAAAGGGCGTATGCGTTTTTTCCTGAATATATTCAGGAAAAAACGCATACGCCCTTTTTGGCCAAGTGCATCATTGTGGACGTTCTGCCTCTTTTCCTATGCTTTCAATGCAATTCCAGTCTACCTCCTGAAATCGGTTTCCTGCAATTCTGCCCCGCTTTCAAGTCCTCTTGGCAGCCTTACTTCAGTATATTTTTGGACGATAGCTGTCATTTATAACTCTGCAGGTTTGTGAATTACAGTGCCCCTGAGCTCCTTTCTTCAACTCGCTTTCTTTTGAGCTGGCCGCAACACCGCAGGATGGCTTCAGGCCCTAATCTGGTTCCGGCACGGCATGATGAGCATTTGGTTAATTCCTCTTCCTGGTGGGAAATGAGAGTTAAATTTGCCCGTCCAGACACCTCCAGCTAGTCTCTCATTGGTTCTCCCTATTCCTGTTCATCTTCCGCAAAAATTGCAAACTGGGCCAAACAGGAGGTTAAAGGCGCTGACTCTCCAAGTGGGGAGAGTGTTAGTAAAGCGTCTGGAATGTTTCACCCGAGTACCAGGGGAGGAAAACTGACACATATTTGAACACGTCTCCCGATCACATGGTTGATCATACTCTGGGTTCCACATGCATGTTTTAGCTGAAGGAAGAATACTTTAAACCTGGGTAGTTGAAACCCGTGGAATGGGTACCATGCAATATGACTTCAAAGGGTCTTCATTTGCTCACCGAACCTCTCCAATCCTATCACTGCTGCGTTTATGCCCCTGTACACACGCTTGATTCTCTTTTGGAGACATAGCAATCCATAGGTTTTAAGATACTTACTAGTCAGGTACATTCTTAGGCGTTTAATATGGGGTGTTGAGTCCATTTCGTTGAGCAAGGAGTAGCTCTTGTCTATTCCATATTTGGCTTAAGGAACTTTATCTGTGCTCATTTCAATCTCTGGTTTTATGCAGCACCCCAACTCACCTTTCCCCTTAAGCAAGCATAAGATGGTTTTCTAAATTTGAGACCCTGTTCTGTTTTGGAATTCAGTTCCTGTGTAGCCAAGTTTACATTCCGTGTATTAGTGATATCTTATGATGTTTCTTTTTCTGTGTGACTTATTTCAGTTAGAATCATCGTACCTGAATCCACTCATTATGCTGCTACGGGCCTGATGACATAGATTTCATTGCTGAGTGATACTGCATTGTACGTAAGTACCACAAGTTCTTTATCCATTTTTCACTTTCTGTGATATTGAACTTGTACGGTAAACGAGGTTCTTGTAAACAGAGGCGTCCCAAACTTTGGGGTGGCTGTGTCTTTTTGATTTTAATTTCCCTAAGCTATAGGACCATAAGTGGAAGTGCCCTAGGCTCTGTTGCTTTGTTTTTTAGATGTTTCAGGAAACACCATACACTTCTCCCGAGTGTCTGTTGGCAATTTACATCCCGCCCATCAGCATAACAAGGCTCCCAGTTCTCCATGGCCTGTCCTGCCTTTCTGGATTTTACACTTTTTTCAGATGGCCCTTTTGACCGGGGGGAAGTGAGACTTCATTGTAGTGCAGATTTCCTTTGTAAGTTTGCTTGGTTGGCCAAAAAGGGCGTATGCGTTTTTTCCTGAATATATTCAGGAAAAAACGCATACGCCCTTTTTGGCCAAGTGCATCATTGTGGACGTTCTGCCTCTTTTCCTATGCTTTCAATGCAATTCCAGTCTACCTCCTGAAATCGGTTTCCTGCAATTCTGCCCCGCTTTCAAGTCCTCTTGGCAGCCTTACTTCAGTATATTTTTGGACGATAGCTGTCATTTATAACTCTGCAGGTTTGTGAATTACAGTGCCCCTGAGCTCCTTTCTTCAACTCGCTTTCTTGTGACCTGGCCGCAACACCGCAGGATGGCTTCAGGCCCTAATCTGGTTCCGGCACGGCACGCTGAGCCTTTGGTTAATTCCTCTTCCTGGTGGGAAATGAGAGTTAAATTTGCCCGTCCAGACACCTCCAGCTAGTCTCTCATTGGTTCTCGCTATTCCTGTTCATCTTCCGCAGAAATTGCAAACTGGGCCAAACAGGAGGTTAAAGGGACTGACTCTCCATGTCGGGAGAGTGTTAGTAAAGCATCTGGAATGTTGCACCCGAGTACCAGGGGAGGAAAACTGAGACATATTTGAACACGTCTCCCGTTCACACGGTTGATCATACTCTGGGTTCCACATGCATGTTTTAGCTGAAGGCAGAATACCTTAAACCTGCAGAGTTGAGACCCGTGGAATGGGTACCATGCAATATGACTTCAAAGGGTCTTCGTTTGCTCACCGAACCTCTCCAATCCTATCACTGCTGCGTTTATGCCCCTGTACACACGCTTGATTCTCTTTTGGAGACATAGCAATCCATAGGTTTTAAGATACTTACTAGTCAGGTACATTCTTAGGCGTTTAATATGGGGTGTTGAGTCCATTTCGTTGAGCAAGGAGTAGCTCTTCTCTATTCCATATG